>NC_141057.1:10535943-11058443 GCF_041138505.1 Cibotium barometz | reverse complement strand
TGATCATGATTTTCAATTTGGGGTGGTTGGGCGACGGGTTCTAGTTTCTTGATTGGACTATGAGGTGCACTGAGTAACGAGTTAGAACTTGTGTCGTTCTCACTAACTGATGTACTAGAACTTGTTTCATCTTCTTACTTTCCTTGGATCCTCAAGTTTTCATTATATTTGCCTATGCGACGAGAACAAAATTTCTTTCCAGCTTTTGTATCATGTGTCACACATGTGGGTTTTGTGGTTTTAGGGATAGCCTTTGAGGTGGATGCATTCGCATCATGTGTAGCTTTTGGCTCTTTTGGGGTTAGGTCCTCCTTAGGCTCCTTTCCCTTGTCTTTTATTTTAACCTTGGTTTTGATAGTTTAGGTTTAGAAGGTTTTGCATCCTCTTTTGGTTTCTATTTGAAAACATGCTCTTTTACCCATTTCGAAGTTTGTTCTTTTGCATTACTTTTGACTGTTTCTTGTGCCTTGGCTTGCAAGCATCTAAACAAATTCAAGGGTACCATGGACAATTGCCTGTTTTGTAGACTTAAGATGTTAAGGAGTTGTACTCTGCGAGACAGGTTGCATTAAGGCAACTTGCTTGGGAAAATCTTGGAATTCGATGCCACATTGTTCACATATGGGTTGCAAAATTTGTTAGTGACTGTGGGCATGGAAGTATTCTAAATTGTGCAATCTACCACTTTGTGTGGTCCACGACGAGTAGAAACACTGAAGTGTTTGCTTAACTGCTTCCTGAGCAGTTAAGCAAAGTGTTAGTGACTGTGGGCATGGAAGTATTCTAAACTGTGCAATCTACCACTTTGTGTGGTCCACAAGTAGAAACACTGAAGTGTTTGCTTAACTGCTTCCTGAGAGCAGTTTCTACCCTTTGGACTGTTTTGTTTCTGTTTGAGAGGCAAGGTCGGTTGTAGTATTGGTGTAATTTAGGTGAGTTAGGACATTGAGATGTGTCATGACCCAAAGCTTTACAATGTTTATAGAATTGAAAGACAGAGTTAGGGTACGCACATTGGGGATTGGACTGGTAGTGGTGGCAATGAACACAAGGCATTAGGTCCACCACTTTGAGAGGCATTAAGGATGTTTTATCATGAGGGAGCTCATTCTCTTTTGGATATTTTGGTTCAAAGCTTTTAAGCAAGGTTGTGTAGAATTCAAAGAATGACAATTTCGAGATTAATTTTTCTTCAGCCATTGCTTCACTGGGTTTAGATAAGGAACATCTCATATCGAGACCATTCTTAAAGACATCATGTTTTCATCTAAATGTATTGCTTCTTTACAACATTGATCGAATGTTTTCGGATTGGATACAACGATCAAGTTGTGTAAGCTGTTTTCTTTATGCCAAACATGATTTTTTTTTCAATTAAGTATCGTTTAGTTTCTCCCATGTCTCACATTGTGAGTCCAAGATTTTTATCTGAAGGATAAAATCTCTAATGGTTTCGTTTTGTTTTCACTCAATTGAATAGAGTTCTCTTGCTACACTCCATCAATAACCTTGTCTTGAAAAGCCATGTATAAAGGCTATTTTCAAGGTCTTGAAATTTACTTTAATTGTCATAGGCATCAATGTGATTGCATGTTGCAAATTTTAAGCCAAACTAGTGGTCTGAAATTTAATACATTTTGGTGATCCTTTATTTGGAGAATTAAAACTAAAAGAAGTATGATGGAATAGGTCAATTTATGTTTAATTATAATTTTACATTAGTAGGCAGATTAAGGTTGTAACTCTTAAGCCAAATTAACAATCTGAAATATATTGCATGGTGGTGAAGGTTGCAACTGTTAAGCCAAATTAGCTCTAGTTTGACATATATTGCGTGTTGGGGTGATCCTTCATTTGGGGAAGGACTAGATCCAATAGAATGGATTTTATTGATTTATGTATGGTTATAATTTTTGAACCATTCACTAGACTTTCCTAATAAGCAAAGGTTCAATGCATGTACCTTGGTGGGGTAATTTAGATTTCCAAAGGCTTCATATCTTTGTTCAAACATTTGCATAAATTGAATGGGATCAATCGTTCCATCGTACTTGCCCATGATTTTGGAATGGGATCAATCGTTCCATCGTACTTGCCCATGATTTTGGAAATCTCTACGGCCGTGTTTTTAGATGATTCATTGAGGCCGTGTGTGGGTGCTCTTGTGGTGGTTAGGATCTCATTTAGTCCTTGAGAAACCCCCTTCCTAGATTAGTCAATATGTCTAAGGTTTGGGCATTTAGGGGTTTCAAAGGGTTTGGTACCTAGCACTTCTAAAGGTTTAAGACTTGTGGTAGTGCTAGGCAAGGGAATAAATCCCGGAGGGATTGATGTGACATGTTATGTAAAACTCAATGACATGCTTGTTTGTTGGCATGTCAATTATATTGGGAGGTGCATTTGGGGCATGGATCTCAATGGCTTAAAGATTTCAGCCATTGGGTTTAGTTTGAGTTTGGGCCCATGCAATTGTAGCATTATATGGTAGTGATGTGTGTGAACACACTTAAGACCGTCGAGGCACTTTTTTCCTCACTCTAGGAGGTTCCCCCCCCCCCCCCCCCCCCCGCGTGTGTATGTACACCCTCTTATCTACTCATTTTGGGGTGTGTACTTATCTTCTGTATCCAGCACACATTTGTTCATTCTAATCTAGTGAGTTTGTGTGCTCTCAAGCTTCTCTATCTTTTGTGTGTGCATTGTTGCGACCCTAACCCTAATTCCAACAATTGGTATTAGAGCTAGCTTCCTTGACACTTGATCTAGTACTCTGCCTATAGTGTGATATATACAATGCATACAAAAGTTTTTGGGGTCCGTGGTGCGATTCAGGCACATTTCGGGTGCGTTTTGGGCACCGCAAGGTTTTTGCAAATGTTATGGAGAGGCATCATTTTGGATTGGTTTTGCTCAATTTTGGATGTTTAGGCTATGCAATGGCAAAGATTTGGTGTGCAGGAGCATCTACACAGTGTCTTCAACAACATCAACCATTATACTTTCACCCGTAACACTCTATTCTCTACTCTATGTTATTTTTCATACACTTTGCAGGTGATTCAGTCAGTTGGCAACCATCCGGGGTTGCATTTAGTGAATATTGAGTACTTGTAGTGTGTTGAAAGATTTTTCATTTGGTAGACAATCATGGTTGGTAGTAGTGATGCATTTAACATGTTGCCTACTGAGGTCAAACTTGATGGGACTAACTACCCATTGTGGTCCTATATGATGAGGCATGTACTAGTTGCTAGAGGCCTTTGGAATGTAGTCAGTGGTAGTGAAACTCATCTTGTTTCAAAACTACCAGTGCAACCAGGTGCCGCAGGTACATTTGAAGTAGAATCTGATACAATCTGATACATGTGGCTCCTCCACATGCACCACCAGTACCTCCCACTGTTTCTCAAATGAGATGGGAGATGGAAGAGATGCACATGCACATGCATTGCTTGCACTTTCTCTGAAGTGAAGCATTATTCCTCATATTCGGTCATGTAAGACTTCAAAACAGGCATGGGATGCACTTGCTGCATTATACCAAGTGCGCAATGAAGCACATGTTGCATATCTACGCAAACAGTTGGAGTCTGAGTACATGAATGAGGGAGACTCAATGGACATCTTCTTGACCAAGAGATCAAAGATTTTAAGGAGCAGCTCGCTAGTGCCCGATGAGATAATCCTGATAGTACATTGGTGTGCTCGCAGTTCTCAATGTATTGCCAGATTCTTATCAGAGTTTTGACTCTACCCTTAGACTCATGATGAAGGAAAATCCAAATGCCCTTACATTTGATGAGTTGGTTTCAGTACTCTTGCAAGAAGAGCAGTCTAGGCAAAACAGATCTGTTATGCGAGTTGGTGACCAAGCTTTTATTGCCAGTTAGAAAGGCAAAGGTAGAGCTTATTCACATGGTGACTATAAGCCAAAATCAGAATCCTCATGTAAGGATGGAGAGAACGAAGGTGATAAGCCTAAAAAGAAGGGCAAGTGTCACTATTGAGGAAACCAGGGCACTACATAAATAAGTGCAAGAAAAAGCTAGAGAAGGAGAAAAAGAAAGAATTGGGCATAGCTGTGGGCTGATGCATCTACACCAAGTGCAGAGAAGAAGGAATATGCAAGTTTTGCTCAAGATGATTGGACACGGACTGTACATTAAAGTTATGACCAATCTGTTCATGATGTATGCATGTCAGTGGTGGTAGAATCAGATGCTTAGTACTTTGACAGTGGTGCTAGTAAGCACATTACTTCACAAAAAAATTTGTTCTCATCTCTGGAATCTGTCCCAAGTGCAAGAACCATCACATGTGCAAATGGTTCCTCATATCCCGTCAAAGGAGTTGGTAGAGTTATGCTCACTGCTGCAAATGGCGGCGTAGGGACTTCCGAGGAAGAGGCTTGTAGCTTTTGGCATTCAACATCATAGAAATCCCTTAGGGTTGGATCTTCTTCCTTGCAGTATGGTATTGTTTACTTTGTGTCATTGACCAAGAAGATGATCTTGTTGCACAATGGTGCTTAGGTAGCAGTAGTCCATTTATGCTCCAAGATTACATCTGCTTCTAACACATACTTAACCATAAAAAACTTGCAAGTAAGGGGGTTAGATTCTATATACATTGTTTCTTCATAGTACCCCAAACATGGCATGTTCATGTCTTTTATGAATGGAATTTTTTCAGGATGAGCCTTGAGTGTTGGTTGACTGAATAAATCCCATAACTCAAGGGTCATGAGATTGTGTTCTCATTGTGGATAAAGTTATGCTTGGATTGTGTTGATTTTATTGTAAAGTTCAAATCCAACCATGATTCTTGGGATATTCTAAGTAAGTAATGTTTAGAGCTCTAGCTCCTCCAAGGTCTCTTCCTCTTGTAAGAGAAATTTCATAATGCGTGCAGGAGTGTTCAAGGTGACTGTTTGCATGGATGATATAATTGATCCAGTTCATGATCCTAACATTTTAGATATTCATATTCTTTTTTATTTTGATCTAGATAATCCAGAGGATTCTATTATGCTGCTTATGGTTCATCATGATGATGTGTCTTTTGATCCATATGTTATGGATGCACTTGATCCATATATTTTCAATCCGGATGGTCTTGGTGTTCTTTCTTTTGATCCGGATATGGATTATTTTCCTATGGATGGCATTGATGACTTGAATATTCATATGGGTGTTCATCTTTTCCATGATGCAGATGGTGATGTAGATAGTACTCATAATGATCATTCTATTGATGAGAATGTCTTTTATGATGTTGTGTTTGAAGTTGATTTTCTTGGTCAGTGATGGGCATATTTATGCTCACACTCATGATTTAGATCTAGATTTTGTGATGATTCCTTATGTGGTGGATCATGGTTCCATGATGATTACTTTACAGGATGATCCAGCCATAAATGCTTTATTGGTGCACATGCTTTTAGCCTATTTGGTTGATTTCTATAGTGTTTTTTTGTCAACATGTGCTTCATCGACATACTCATTTACTCATAGGGTATTTTTGGCTTATGATGTAGTTTGCTGGTGTCTACATTGACATATTCTCATGTAGATTCTTATGTAGTGGTGGTCATGTGAAGGACACATTATTAAATTCATGCTCATGGTCCACTCTATGCTCTTGGAGTGAGGACATCATTATTCATACATGGTTACTGATTTTCATATTATATGATATAGCATGGTATTCCATTTATCTTATGGGATTTCATTTCTAAATAGGCTGCTACTGCTAGTGGCTAAAAGAGGACTTGGCTAATATTGGTAAGTCACTCCTATCCCAGAGACTGGTGTAGCAGCAGCAGCAGGAGGCTGGTGAACTTACAACAACCTACACAATTAGATCTCTCTGCAACCTACTCTGCAAACTTTCTAGATTCCATCAACACAGAATGGGTACAAGGAGCCCTTAACTACCTCTAACATTACACGACTGATGGCCTGAAGAAGATGACAAAGCTACAGTTAGTCATCAAGGATAAGGATGCTGCCCTCCAGGTGATGAGGAGCCAATAGGAACCCTTGCAAGAGGAGTCACATAGGAGAAGGATGGAAGTTGGCCAGATGGATGAGATGCATAAACAAATCTAGGAACTCTAGTAGGCCAACAAATAAATGAAGGTGGAAATAGAGAAGATGAAGGAAATAATGGCCAAAAAAGCACAAGTAACTATGCAACTACAGGAAGAATTGTATAGGGCCAAGGAAAGCCAAGTAAGAATGAAGGGTCAAGTCACTCTGATCCGGTGAGGAGCACCTCAAAATCATTAAAGAGGTTCAAGACATGACTGGCAAAGACAAAGTGGAGTTGGTAAAATCGTAAGCTAGGTTGGTAGTGCTAGATGCCGAGGAGTTACTAGAGGTATATGAGCTCGATGTCAAGAAAATGAAACAATGGGAAGGTCATGCAATAGATGACCTTAAGGAGGTGTGGGGATAATATCTAAAGAAATTAACTATAATGCAAGCCCTCACACCTTCCTGCAAACAGTTGGTTCAGGGTGTGGAAATCCAAATGGGGGATCCAGAAATCCAAATCCAACCCCAGCAACATGCCCGAAGGCCTTGGAAGCAGCATCAGCCAAGTGGGCAAGGAGACTGGCAGAGGAGCAGGGGAGGCACTAGCAGAGAGAAACAACTGTAAATGGAAAATGAGCAGCTCTGCGACAAGAAATAGAGGCTTGGAAAAAGAAATTCATGGTCTTGAAAGGATATGGAAAGATATGGTCTTGAAAGGATATGGAAAGATATGGTCTTAAAAGGATATGGAAAGAAGCCAGCACGGAGTCATAAAGGAAGGGGGAAGGTATTATTCTATGGAAAGGTTCATCAATGGACCTAATCCTCGACAATGAACTAAAAGAGACACTAGAGGAAAAAGAAAATGATGAAGCTACGCATAAAGTCCGAATTGAAGAGTTGGAGGCCTCATCTGAAGAATTCAAAGAACAACAGAAACAAGATGGAAAAATAATAAAGGCCCTGAAAAAGGAGGTGGAGGCAGCTACACCTATAAGGGTGACAAGAGGAAAGGGGGAAAAATGAGAATAAATGAACTGAATGTCACTTTGATGACAACCAATGATGCTGACCTCAGGAAGAGAATAGATCAAATAGAAGCCATGAGAAAGGCACATGTAGAGGAAGTGCAAACCAAGGAAAAGATGTTGGAGGACTTCCAAAGCTAGGCTAAAAGAGAAAAAAGGGCAAAGGAGGACATGTAGAAAAAGATCCAAGAAGAAATGGGCCAAAAGAGCATGGGCATTTGGAAGGAGACTGTGCTAAAAAGCATGCAAAATTTAATCGAGACGGCTCAGTAGGTAGGTGCCATGAGGCCCTCCAATTGGGACAAAATTGAAAAATTCATGAACCAATTGGAAGCACCTAAGGTAGCAAGATAGGGCTAGAGTAGCTCTTAGGTAGGAGCAGCCGGACAAGGAAGACACCCCTCCCCTAGATCTAGAGCAATGCATGGAAGCAACTGGCTCTTTTGACTCGCAAATCTAGGTAAGGAGGCAATATCTCAATCAAAGAGCGATAATGCTAGAGCCCCTTGCCAACAGAGTCATCTAGTAGAAAGAGGAAGGGGAGTACCAAAGTCAAAACCAATAGGCATACCACCCTATGGGTGGAAATTGAGTCGGGGCATGAGAAGAAGGCCAAAAGAGCCAAAGCAAATAGTCTTCAAAGACGAAACCATCACTCCATAGCAAATAGAGCCCCATGCCTTTGGAGAAGGCATGGCTATGGACACAATGAAAAGGGCAAGGTATCCGAAGGCATGCCACCACCACCCATATATGTTCAATTCCGATAGGCTGACAAGAGGCCCGATTTAGGGCATCCTTGGGTGAGCAATAGGAAAATGGCTTATGGTGAGCCAAGATATGCCTAGGATTGCCCTATCAAATTCATTTCAAGGGGCATTGCACAATAGAAGAGGAACCAGAAGATTGTGGTTGGAATAGGCCATAAAGCATCCGATCTGGAGGCTCTAGACTCAGAGACAATCCAGATACACAAATTTTCAGGGGGCATTGGAATAGAAGAGGAACCAAAATATTGTGGTTGGAACATGCCATAAAGCATCCGGTCTAGAGACTCGAGGCAATATGGACTGCCCTATCAAATTCATTTCAGGGGGCATTGTAATAGAAGAGGAACCAGAAGATTGTGGCTGGAACATGCCATAAAGCATCTATTCTAGAGGCTTTGGACTCACAGACGATCTGGATTCCAAAATTTTCAAAACAACTGTGGGCTTCGTTTACAACATAGCATCCACCCTGATCACTAGGAGTTGGTGGCCAATTAGCTCATTTGACCGTAGTGCAACAAGACGAGCCTTCTTGTTTTGTAACAAAATTGTAAGGTAGTACCCATATGGTTGTAAGGGGAAAAGGTGGATTAGTCAGAGGTGTGGGGGATTAGAGGATACGGAACATAGGAGAGAGTGGGGTGAGCTATTCATGAGCAAAGCTCTTGCTAAGGCATTATACTATATTGTTCAAGCTATTCCTCAAGAATGAAACATGGGTTGGTTTTTGTCTTATTTCTGTTCCACTCTGCATGGCTTTGTCTATTCTGCATTCACTCTTGTATTAATTGTATTTCTATCTCGATGTGGACTCCTATCCGAACACATGACATACCCAGGAACTAACCTACTTGTAGTTGTGATCACTCCCCAAACTTAGGTATACAAGCAGCTCAACGTCCTGGCGTTGGCTTATGGCATTGGGCAGAGTTGTGTTAGTCACCACTCTTCTAGAGCCGATTAGGTGGTCTGGAACCATGTAAGTTCCAAATCTAGACCGGACACTGACACTCTAATAGGGGCTTGCAGAGGCCTTTTTCTTGCTATCGGAAGGTTTAGCAAACACATCGAAAGGTACCCATGTTTACGGTCGTTTCTAGGGTTTTTAGGCCTTTCGAGCTCATTTCTCATGTCAAAAAGGCCAAATTGTGCATACATAAAAAATGTTTTTTTTCAAGGGACTTAGAGCATTTCTGGTATCAAAAGGCCAAATTGTGCATGCATAAAAAAATATTTTTTCAAGAGACTTAGAGCATGTAGAATCTCTTTTATGTCACATGCATATTTATTCTCCTTGATATCTCAACCATGGTTTATATGGAGAAATTGATTATATGTATACATAAAGGTATTTAGGATTTATGTAGATAAACTTAGCACATCTTAATTGTAATTCATAGATATGGCTAGGACTAACTCCAAATGTGTGAAAAAAGGTCATAGATTTTTAAGATGCAAAAAAGATCATTAAAAAATTTTCCCCTTTGATGTAGGATTCTTTGTGACTCTTTGAAATTGGGAGATTTTTGTCCACACCTAAAAAGAGCCATAGGGTGTGTATATGTATGTGTCTCCTTGGGGTGGGGATCCTAATAAAAGCTTGTAGATTTTGTTGAATTCCCTAAAAAGCTCGTGATAGAAAGCTCACAAAAAAATTTCCCCCTTTCATCACCTCATGGAGGATGACTGAACCTCCTCGTAGGTTTATCACCTCATGGGGGATGAGATGATGAACGTCCCCTAAGGTTCATCACCTCATGGCTGAGGAGAGTTCTTGAAAATTAGGAAAGTTCTCTTAAACTCCAATGAAGGTCAAACTGTGACTGTATTTCTTACCAAAACCTTGATATATATCATCATCATCTTGTCGGTGTGATCTAGTATAGAAGTAAGGGCATTTACAAGCCCTTTAATCCTCATTATACTGAGATTTCCTTTGGTCACATTATGCAACTTCAAACCTTGAGTGTTTGTCTATACATCTTCACCAAAGTGTCCCAAGCCTCCTTAGGTGTTTGTGTATCTTGTATTTCCATAATAATATAGTCTATCACACTGACATCAGACACACATTGACAGATAACCAATACAAAATGTTTCTAGCACTTATCACGCTTTATATGCTTGGACCTGTTGTTGTGGGGTGATATTTTCTTCAACTATCTCTGGCTTCTTTTCATCACTTGTGATGAACTCCCAATATTCTTTTCCCATAAGGAAATTGGTTATACTGAAATTCCAAGCCTGGAAATTATTCTTATCCTACTACTTTCTCACAATTTGTGATAATTTGTCAGACACCGTTACCTATAGCAACCTATAAAATGGTGCTTGCAAAAACTTCTGTACTTATAACATAACTGTAATCTCCAACATAATGGTAATATAAACCTATTATAATGTAGTTGTATATGAAAAAATCACACTATGTTATACATCTACCAACAACCTATTTAATGTAGTTGTATATGAAACAATCACACTATGTTATACATCTACCAACAACCTATTTAATGTAGCTATATATGAAACAATCACACTATGTTATACATCTACCAACAACCTATTTAATGTAGCTGTATATAAAACAATAACACTATGTTATACATCCACCAGTTGACAACCTATTATAATGCAGCTGTATATGAAATAATCACACTATGTTATACATCTACCAACAACCTATTTAATGTAGCTGTATATAAAACAATAACACTATTTTATACATCCACCAGTTGACAACCTATTATAATGTAACTGTATATGAAATAATCACACTATGTTATACATCTACCAACAACCTATTTAATGTAGCTGTATATGAAACAATAACATTTGTTATACATCCACGAACAACCTATTATAATGTAGCTGTATATGAAACAGTCACACTATGTTATACATCCACCACCAATAATCTGTAAATCTTAGATTCCCTACATACTCTCTTGAAACCAAAATCTACCCTTAATTTTGCATTAAACTAGAAATTGGGCATAAACATTCAAAATTTACACTTACATAGAATGCATGTGGAAAACTTACAGAGACAAATAATGCCCAAAATGCAGCTGAATCACCCCAAAACACATAAAAACTAAGTGTTCATCCTCATTGGCCAATGTCATTGTATATTTTACATGTGCGCTCGCTTCTTATCTATGAAAGGCACGCAACGAGATTAATAGCAGAGATCATATTCTTAGATTAAGTATTTGCATAAGCCTAGGCGGCCGTGGATAACCATGGACCTATTTTTTTAAGTATGGCCGCCCAAGATGTGAAGACTAGGGGCCAAGATAAGGGTCATGGTGTATTCTCACCATTCATTCTTTTATGCTAATTCAATAGAGTTCTCTTCTTCTCTACTCTCCTATGCTATTGCTTGTTTGATCTCTGGGGGCCAAGATAAAGGTCATGGTGTATTCTCACCATTCATTATTTGATGCTAATTCAATAGAGTGTCCTTCTTCTCTACTCTCCTATGCAATAGAGTACTCTTCTTCTCTACTCTCCTATGGTATTGCTTTCTTGCTTGCCTCTTGTTTGTTTGAGCTCTTGTGTGCCTGCTTTGATGTATGTGAGAGAGTGCGTGTGTGTGATTAAGTGAGAGAGAGTGCGTGTGTGTGGTTGAGTGAGAGAGGAAGGACGAGCTTCCATTGGAGTGCGACAATGGTGTTGGAGTGGAGCTTGGAGTGTGGTTGTGCGGCAACATCATCTCCTATGAGAATCTGAGCACAAGCACTGACACAAGGTGAGTGACACATCTTGTTTAAGAAATTGTGGGCTAGGTTATGGTAGATTAACTTCTCGGTTTGAGCTATTTTATGCTCCCAAGTGCGGTGAGGTAAAGCCCCATGACATTGGCTAGTTCCTGCACTCTTTCTATGGTGCAAGGGATTTCCATAAATGGCACTGTTGTCGGGGAATAGTCCTAACACATAGCCACAATGCATTTTGAATGTGTGTGTATGAGAGAATTTTGTTATAATTATGTTTTTTGTTTTTGCAAGAAGGGTAGAGATGAATAGCTGAAAATGTGTCCATTGTGTGGCATTGTTTGCATTCTTGTTGATTTCTGCATATTGTTCAATTTCTTATTTTTCATTTCATGTGCTGCAATTAGTGCATTTAGATTAATTCTTCTCCCACATTTCATTCGCAAGTCTAGTTTGGGATTTTTGCATTTTTTGGTTTTTGCATTTTTTTCAAATTCAAAATAAAAAACAATCAAATTGAGCATTAAATTGAAAGAATTGGGTGAATTAGACCACAAAATTTGTTTCCTAGCATAGGGTTGATCCTAATTTTAACTCCTTATATGGAGAATTTGGGATAATAATAGAAATTAGGGGAAGATTTGGCAAACACAAAAATTTCAGTGTTTTCTATATTTTCTTCATTTTTGCATTAGTGTAATTAATGTGAGTTAAGTACACTAAATCCTCTCCCTAATTTGGGACATGTTGATTATCAGACCACATTTAATGCGTGCAGGCTTTTAGGCCACTAGCTAGAAATATCCAAAAGTTTGTTTTGTATGGTTCGACACATTTAATGTGTGTAGATCCCAAGTCAAAGATTCTAGGAAAACCCCTTTTTGGTGAATCAGTGAAATCGTAGACCATAGATAGAAAAAGTGAAACATAAAAAGAAAAAAGTAAAAAATAAAAGTAGTGAAAAGTGAAAACGTAAAAGGGGAAAGGTAAAAGGTCGGGCAAAAAAAAGTATAGAATTTTTTTGGAAAGTGGTCGTACAAACTTGTTTAATATATATTTTACAGTGTTGCGATCACATTGATGCAACTTATGTGATATTTGAAAAATTTGTAATTTTACATAGTTAAGGAGATTCCTTAATTATGGTAGAGCCAACACCTGCAATGCTTGATTGACCCGCAAACGATATACTATTTATAGTGCCAGATGGGTTAAGAAACACAAAAGACGTGTTTCGAAAAAACTTTGGCCAATCTAAAAATGTTTCAAATTTTTTTTATATTTTTTTAAAAATTTCCAAACTTGTCTTGGGCATCTGTAGGACCCTCCTGCACCTATACCCACATGCACCTATGATCTGGGTGTGTATTAGAGGCAGATATAGATGATAGTGCATCTATCAAAAACTGGGTGCGTACTAGTGACACTGGGCTCATGACCTTCGGCCAAAAGCTAGTTTAGAAATGTACAAGGACTTGTACTAGGGACCAATGATACATCATCAGATTTTGACTCAATGGAAGGATCTCTATCCCCAAGAGGTGAGAGCCCTAACCAGGTCTCACCAGCCAAGCTAGCTCTACTAGTCTTTTTGACCACGTAGCTAGCTACCTTAGAGGTCCGGCCTCAACTATCGCCTCTAAACCAAACCTTACGACCTATAAGCCATATGATGAAGGAGTTGAGGTTAACTCTAGAGAGACACTTGGTGTACTCTCATCGTTGCAAGCAGGAAGCGTTTGTGTTGATATCCCTATCCATACAACTCTTATTGCACCTACTACAACTATGACCATCGAACCACCCCCTGCACAAGTGATTATGCCTGATGGGAGGACATTAGAAGAAGTGCAGGTGGTGGAGGCCTTGATCCAAGCTACTAGAGCAATGGAAAAAGAGACCTTGCAATTGGCACAACAACAATTAGCAGCCCAAATAGCCCAATACACCCAAAACGAGTACTATGCCAGGACTGTGCAAGTAGTGTTTGATAGTCTAGATATAAGCAATAACATTGTATCTACCTCTGGAAAAGAGCTAGGCTTACAAATCATGGATCAACATCTTCTCACAAAGTGCAAGTGGTGGAGGCCTTGATCCAAGCTACTAGAGCAATGGAAAAAGAGACCTTGCAATTGGCACAACAACAATTAGCAGCCCAAATAGCCCAATACACCCAAAACGAGTACTATGCCAGGTAGTGTTTGATAGTCTAGATATAAGAAATAACATTGTATCTACCTCTGGAAAAGAGCTAGGCTTACAAATCATGGATCAACATCTTCTCACAAATGATTGGGAGTATGACACATCCAGAGAGACTCGTGAATTTTGCCACAGGCCAAGCGTATGGTGTTAGTTGGGAAGGGATTATCCAATCCATATCCGTGGGGCCACAACAGAGGAGGAATGATTGAAGGGTATCTACGATTGTATATATAGGGTCATTGAACATGAAAGGATTCAAATACCCATGGCGCAAGTTGGGATGTCCAAAGCAAGAATGCCCATAATGAGTGAAATGGTAACACCTTCTATGAGCCTAGTGGATCCTACTTTTGTAGTATCACCTAGCTATACCATGGACTAATCCACATTCTCTAACCCACAAGGCCATGCTATAGGGACTCAAGGGCAGACTGGCATGAGCTTCACTTTCTTAGATCCTAGAGCTCACCCCACCTAAGATAATACTAGTACACTGCCTCATTCAGTGGATGGCATCACATCAACTATGGCACCTATGAAGATTGATGCAGAATTGCCTTTGAGCCACATGCCAATGGTTACCATGGTAGCTAACACCACTTCACACATGGAGCCCCCTGTGCTTGGCATATCTAGTATTACCATTCCTAGAGGGGTCACATCTTATTCTAGTGCACCCATGAAACATCCCCTCCCTAGAGTGAGTGTGCTACCAACTCTTATTTGCAAGACCGCCTGCACCTAATGCCCACATGACTAGAGCACCTATTGGGGTGCTAGTAGGGCACATGCCTTATGTTGCACATCTATCCCCACTAGGGTTTAGACCAATGCATCCTTATACATTGCCACATGTCGCACCTCCACCTACTCCTATCATTGCTCTAGTTATGCCACTATCAGCTCTACTCTCACAGACCTAATTACTTTTGCATAGAGCGGTAGTGGAATGTATAGCACCTGTTGTGAGAGATGGTGGTCGATAGAGCCATGGGAAGGCTGCCTAGATAGTCAATCTAACACAGAAGCTCACTCGAGCTAGTGATCCTAGGAGACATTTGGAAGTATTTGATCAAGTGTGTGAGGCCCTAGGAGAATGAAATGAGGTTTCCAAGACCAATGCCTTTAATCTAACATTGGACGGTAAGGTTAGGGATTGGTGTATAGAACTCTTAGGGTCGAGGAACGCTTGAACTTCACTGCTCTTAGGAGATTGTTCTTGAAGGAATTTGTGTGTGAAGAAGTCTTATGGGGTGTAGCTTCCGAGATACACAAAGTCGAGAGAGAGGAAGAGGAGTTGGTTAGCGATTTTACTAGCCATCTCAAGCTTTTGAACTCTCATTGCCTTCCACATAAACACTATTCGAATAATCAATTGTTGGATAGATTCATCCATGGGCTTAACCCTGAAAAGTGATCTATAATGGCTTAGTCATTAGAGGGATAACTACATGGGATGAAGTCATATAACAAATGCCATTCAACTAGAGGATAATCTCATGGTCAAAGGAGCTAAAGCATCAGATTCTAAATCTATTGCTTTTGAAATCACGGGCCATAGCACTCCCCCCACAGTTAAACCCCTTGCTAAAGGCAACACTTTAGCAGAGATGAATTTCAAGGATTTCATGAAAGCACTCCAAGAGGGTATGAAGGCCATAAGAGTTCTTGAAAATGTACATATGTACCCAAGGCGAGAGATTCAATGGTGCTCAATTTGTTGCTGATAGGGACATTTGACCAGTGACTGTCCAATCCTAAGGGAACACTGTAATGGTAATTATACTTTTTGGATGTTATGGTCTTGAGGCTTCATAGTGCTGCATGCATTTGTAAACCCTTGTTAATGCTTCTAGGCCTCAACAGTTGGCTTTACAAAGCTCCATCACAACCACAAGCTATAATGCCTACAACAACATCTCAACCCAATGCTACGACACAACCACCTATTGTTGCAAGGGGGATTTACAATGCACAAAATGTGTCGTTACCTCCACCGGTTTTGCCACCTCCCCCGAGGATCACACCTCTTAATTAAGTAAGCTTCGAGGATCCTATTGATTACCAAGAATATAAGGTAGATGTTGAGTCCACCCCCACCTATTTGAGGACCCCATAGAGCTTCATCCTGGTGACTACTATGTAATGGATGGCAAAGGGGGAGTCAAGCCAGTTTACCAACTTGATTGGCATGGCCTGGGACATTAATGCCATAACTAGAAGAATGCCTCTTTAATGCTACCATTGTCAAGGTCCCCATTGAGTTTTGGAATGCCCTCTGAAGTTGCCTCATCTCAACCAAGCATGCCCTCAAACATTCCACTGGCTACTTGTAAACTGTTGTGGCATAGATCATGCCACCGGATACTTGTAACAATTGTGGCATAGATCATTGGATTAAGGACTACCCCAACAAGATCATTAGATTAAGGGCTACCTGTAACTGTTCTGGCATAGATAATTGGATTAAGGACTACACCAACAAGATTGTGGTGATAAGCCCCCAAATAGGACCCATCATCACACCCCTAAACATGATTGGGGTAAGTAATCAAACTCAAAGATAGATCCTTAAAAATCTAGATCACACACCATTGAACGCTATCACTTGGCTATAAGACCAAAACCAACATGTTCTCGAGCAATGATCACCTAGCTACAAGTCCAAAACCAACATGTTCTCGAGCAATGATCACCTAGCTACAAGTCCCAAAACCAACATGTTCTCAAGAAACGATTTGTGGCCTTAATAGGCAGAATCCAAGAAGAAGAAGAAAAACAAGAGAAAAACTCAATTAAGAATGGGAAAATAAAGGAAACCAAAAAGATAAATTTCATGAAGCCTCAAGAGCCAGCCTTCATTAGGGACCTAGATGAGGACTCAAACTTCTTGGACATAAGGGCTGATTCTAGATAGGGTAGGGAAATACCCTCCAAAACCAAGAGCACAGGGAAGGATACCCCACAGGAACATACGATTCTTGAAACTAGATAACACATGACAAAACTTGTCTCTTATCTTGACCCTCAGAAGGAAATTGAGAAGCTCCAAGAATTTGGTGATTTAGTTACGAAAACCCAAGAGGATCTTGAACCAAAACCCAAGCAAGTGAGAGTCTCAGATACTATACACCCTAGTACCTTAATGCACCTACTACTGAGATTTCTACTACTGAGATTCACAAACCTCTAGATGTGCAGTGTCATTATGGAAGAGACTAAGGCCTCCACCTCTCAAAGTTTGATCCTTGATTGGTTCAAGGGAAAACTACCATTATATGAAAACTTTGAGCCCATCTCGGAAATGGATTTTCCAGTCTCATCGGCATGTACTTATGGAAATAAGGTCATGAACCGACCTCTAAATATCCCCAAATTATTAGACTTTATGGCCTCACAAACCAGTACAACTATAACAACCCAATTGAGTGGAGATCCTGAATTGTTTGAAGCGATGAGAGCTCTCCTTAATGGGGAAATCAATGTTGGATTACCACCATTTGTTGCTGACATACATAAAGCACATCCCCAATATACAATGGAGACACCTTGAATTATACTCAAATCGATAGTCCTAGTGGAAGAAGAAAATACTCAAATCGATAGTCCTAGTGGAAGAAGAAAATACCAAATCTATGGTTAAAATTCCACTCAACAAACTGGGACAATATTTTGAAGGTGATGAGTCTAACGCACTACTACCGATTACAGTCAAGGGCATCATAGTAATGGGAGTCCTGGATGGTGGTGCGGGAATAAGAATAATTACCAAGAAATGCTGGGAGAAGATGGCCAAGCCATGTCTCAAAGTCTTGGACATCATTGTCAAGATGGCTACGGGAATGTCGCCAAACCTATTGGGATGCTACATGATTTAAAGATCAAGGTTCTTAACACTAGTTCTGTAATTGGACACTAAAGTGTCCCGAGGACACTTGTGTCCTGTTTCTCACCCAAAACTTTGGAATTTTTGGGGAACCTAGAAACAACATTTCTACACCTTGTTTCAACCATAGGTCGATTAAAAGTCAAAAAAGGGGATTTTTCATGATGTCAAAACACAAGCTATATTAGAAATTTGACAAAAAACTCTAACTTGAAATTTTCATTGAAATTTGAAGCCGTTTTGTCAAAAATCCCATAAAATGCCTATAACTTCTTGAATAAATCATGTTTTTCATGTTTGTAAAAGTCAATTGGTAGAACTTGGGGTTTCAAAACAACATAATCTTCTTTAGGTCCTAGTTCCTAAGCTACTTGTGAACTATAACAAAAATCTCATAATTACCAAGATGCTAAAAAAGAGGAAAATTTTGGCCTTCCAAAGGTACTTCCATAAAACTAGGGTTATGTTAGTGCAAAATTGCTATCGAAAATGATTATATAGTTCAAAACCAAGTTAATACATATTTTTTGGGGTCCCAAGCTCAAGTAAATCTTGCTACTTGAGCGCTATCTTAGTTTTTCAATCGTGCTACATTTTTTAAAATTTCTAAATTCTCTCTCAACAACCATGAAACAAAGGTTTTAGGTGCCCAAATTATGTTTGTACAATGTACCTTAGCGGAATTATTCTATACAGACAAAATGTTGCAAGTTTACTAAGGAATGTAATGCGTATGACTCAAGAATCTAAATCCAGAATTTTTGTTGTGTGCAGTTTTGACATTTTGAAACAATTAATATTTGTAGCTTACCAAGGGGCTTTTACATATAACATTAAGATCTCAATGGATAAAGTAAGCATTGTATCACCTTAAAAAACTTGCAAACACATTAAAACCATGTATTGGTTTGGATACAAATGGATGCTAAAAAGTGGTGTATCAAACACACACAACTTCCTACTATTTTAGACACTCTCAATTGAACTTTATTTCATGTGAAACTTGGCAAAATCTTTGACACAAATATGAAATAATTACTTAGAATTTTTCACGGGGAGTGATTTTTTTCTCTAAGCTTATAAGGCAGTTTTCTCAAACCTGAGTTGCAGTCTCATGTAAGTTCTATTTATGGGTGTAATTCCTTATCGTGCTAGCATCCAAATTGCAAGGTTACATTTTTTAAAGACACACTAGGTCACATATTCAAACTCCTCAAGAGGGATTTTGAATATGTCTTTCCTAGCGCAAGTAGCATTTTATTTGCATCGTCCAAAAAAAGGACACTGAAGTGTCCTTTTTTGGTACCAAACTAGTGTTAAACATCGGTTTAAATATACTTTCATTGTTATGTACTTTTTCACAACAAGAATCATGTGAAATTTTCAAACACATATTGGTTAACACATTCCTATGACAACCATGTCCACACATGTGCGATCCCACTACCCCCTCCACACACCGGATTCCCGACAGAGCGAAAGTAGCTCCCTCATGCATGGGGTAGGGTTTCCCACTCGGGGCCTCGCCCTCGAATGTCTGGGCACGAGACTAAGCTAGTGGTCATTCCAAAAACCGAAACCGGGAAAATTACCCATGCCCAGAAAACGGGGACGATTCCACTTTTTTTATTTTCTTAACGAATTTTTCTAACGAAGTCAAGATACTGAACTAACCTTCATCTAAATAAACCAGATAGAAGGGAAACTATTACAAACTTAGCTTGAAGGGATCAACGCTTTTTTCCTAATTGAATCAAGCACACAGCCGTTGATCTATTCATTAGAGAAGTCTTCAGGCTTTTATTTAACTACTCAAGTTTTAAACGTATTCCTATTAATCAATTTTATTATTAAAACTCTACTGATTTTAGCCTAACCCCATCCGGCCATTAGGTTAGCCACCGCCCAACCACTGGAATTGGTAGAACCAGACAAGTACTCACCCACCCATAATTGTGAATGCCTTTCTTAACTTTTGCTTTAGAATACAGATACGCACACACTCCTCTTTAAACTTTAACTTATAAAACAATCCATTGACAAACAATTATTGGTTACAGATGTCATAACTCAAAATTTCCATTCAATCCTTGTTTCTCACAAAAAACAGTATCACTCTAGACTCTCCGTTTTGAGACCAGCTAGTCAGTAACAAGATCCAGTAAACAGATTACAATAAACATTGGTCCATTATATAATATATATCTTCCACGACATACACATGGGTGTCCTAAGCACCGTGAGCCTGTGCATCGTCTGGTCAGATTCCTCCAAGATCCTCCTTAGGTGTCTTGGTACTTCACTCAGGGACCGCTTCGTCGGTCCTCGCCTATCGTACCAGAAGCACACCATTTTTCACCATACCAAGGCTGGTTAAGACCTGGGCAGGTTTTTACTGCGTGAGCCGTCCTTTGAACACTCCCCACACCAGCTGTAGCAACCGAACTTCCCTTAGAAAAACACATATACCAAATGCTCCCTCTAGCATTCTGGCATAAGACAGTTCTTGAAGAAAACAAGGTTTCTATGCAAGTTTTCAGTTTTGATTTTCTTTTGAATATAATGAGTATATCTTAAATCCGTATCCCAATACTTCTAGATCACAGGTCTGAATTCCAATAGAATTTCTTGAATTCTGTAACCTTGATCCTGTTGGAATTAGGGTTGCAGGAAAGCACACAAAGCTTGGAGAAGAAGAAGCAAGAATGCACATAACACACAATGTATTAGATTGTGTCAATGTACAAAAGATAAGTTAGCCCTAGAAGGATGGGCGTATATATAAGCTGGGGAAAAAAACCTCCTAAAGAGGGAAAAAGTGCCCCAGCGGTCCTAAGTGTGTTCACACACATCACTGCCTATATATATATGGCAACAAATCCCCCCTGGGAGTGATGGTGTGAACGAGAGCTGGCACTCATGTATAGGGGAGTGCCATGCCCGAAGTAGATCAGTCCACAAAGGGGAGCAAGCCTAAAGCTTTGCGAAAAGCTTCGAACTTCTCTCACGAGGAAGCGCCTTTGTGAAAAGATCGACGAGGTTGTCCTGTGTTGGCACATAGGCCAAGCTGATCTCTCTTGCTGAGAGTCTCTCCCTGACATAGTGATAATGTACCTCAATGTGCTTTGTGCGAGCATGAAAAACTGGGTTTCTCGCAATTGCCAATGTGCTCTGACTGTCAGTGAAGATAGAGGTGGCAGACTCCTGTCCAACACCCAAGTCAGCCACATAAGCCGTCTGAGCCACACACACTCAACCGTAGCTGTGAAAGCTGCCCTGTACTCAGCTTCACAACTAGAAGTGGCCACAGTAGGTTGCTTCTTGCTCAACCAAGATATGCATGAGCTACCGAGCATGAAACAAAAACCACTTGTGGACACTCTTGTGTCATAGCAACTAGCCCAATCTGAGTCCGAAAAGGCATGCAAATCTGGAGGCAACGATTCCCCCTTGGGATAAAATAACCCAAGATGTATGGTGCCACTCAAGTAGCGAAAGATGCGTTTAACTGCCTTCCAATGCTGAGACCCTGGGTTATGCATAAACCTGCTCACATGTGAGACTGAAAATTGAATGTCCGGCCTCGTAATGCATACATAAATGAGGCAACCAACAGTTGTCTGATAGAATGTGACATCAAAATGATCTCCAGCATCATGAAGACTCAACTTCAAACCCATCTCCATTGGAGTAGCAATAGGCTTGCAGTCTTCAAGGCTAAATCTCTGCAACAATGTCTCAATATACTTTGTTTGACACAAAGCAATACCTCCATCACACTGCTTAAACTGTATCCCCAAATAATGATGCAAATGCCCCAAATCTGACATCTCAAAAGAGGCATTCAAATCAGCCTTAAAATCAGCAATATGACTTTCATTTGGTTCTGTGAGCAGCATGCAATCGACATAGAGAGCAATGATTAGATGTACATCATCCACACATTTAACATACAAAGTGCTTTCTGTTGGACTATTTTGAAAACCATGTGCAGTCAAATATGCATGTATCTTTTCATACCAAGCTTGTGGAGCTTGCTTTAAACCATATAAAGCCTTTTTCAACCTGCACACTTTGTTTTCCTGTCCTCTTTGAACAAAACCACGAGGCTGCGATACATACACCTCCTCATGCAAATCTCCATTCAAGAACGTAGTCTTTATGTCCAACTGATGTACATTCCAACCATTATGAGCTGCCAATGCACAAATGCTATGAATGGTAGTCATACGAGAAGTGGGAGCAAAGGTCTCATCAAAATCTATGCCCTTTTCTTGAGCATAACCCTTTGCAACAAGTCTAGCCTTATAGAGCGATCAACACTACCATCTGGCTTTCGTTTCAACTTAAAAACCCACTTACATCCAATGGCCTTTTTACCAATAGGCAAATCACACAAAGACCATGTACCATTCTTCATTATAGCATCATATTCACTTTGCATTACAGCCAACCAATTTTCTGATTTTTGTGCCTCATCAAATGAAAGAGGTTCTTCCTCTTCACACGTACTAGACACAGCCAAAGCATAACAATCTGATGCATAAGAGGCATGCTGAAAACCTGAATGAGTACGACTAGATATAGGTGCATCAATTTTACTATCACGCAAGGTTTGCACCAGCCATTTAGGCATACCTTTAGCTTGCTCATTTTCAGCCCTATCCTCATGAATTACATCCTGTAAATCTGCATTAGAAATAGGCTGATCTATGATGTCATTTGAAATCTGCATAGGCGGAGTATTTGCCTCATTAGGACTTACATTTGAATTCCCACCTGTAAATAGAGGAAACAACGTATCAAATACATCCCGTGAGCTCACACCTGTCTCTTTGGTACATGATAACAAAGGCTGCACAGCATCTTCCACAAAAACAACATCTCGACTAATCAAGATACGCTTTGACTGCACATGATACAATCTGTAACCCTTGCTCTCAGCATTGTAGCCAACAAAAATGCATTTGACAGTCTTATCATCCAATTTTCTGCGTTGTTGTACAGGCACTAAAGCATAGGCCAAGCAACCAAAGACATGCAAGTGACCAATAGAAGGCTTCCTGCCATGCCAAGCTTCGTATGGAGTAATAGACTGCAAGGCCTTAGTGGGACACCTGTTGAGTACATATGCAGCACACATGACAGCCTCAAGCCAAAACGCATGTGGCAAAGCTTGGCTCTTGACCATACATCGTGCCATCTCCATAAGTGACCTATTTTTCCTCTCAGTAACACCATTTTGCTGAGGGGTATACGGCACTATACATTGGTGTTTTATCCCACGACTAGCCAGAAATGCATCAAACTCTTTAGACATGTACTCCCCCCCTCGATCAGAACGGAGGGTGCCCACATTACAATTGGATACATTTTCAACCATAAGCAATTGAAGCACAAAAACACTTCGGACTTTGCCTTCAGTGGATATACCCATGCATGCCTTGAGTAATCATCAATGAAAGTCATGAAGTACAAGTGTTTACCAAATGGAGTTTGCATAGGCCCACATACATTACTATGTACAAGTTGCAATTTGTGAGTGGCCCGCACAGAACCATCCTTTGGAAACGCAGAATGCTGCATTTTGCCCAAAATACAGCCTTCACAAACATGTTTCAATGGTGCCTCAAGAGGGGGCAATGAAGCAGCAAACTAGCAAAGTTCAGATGACCAAAACGAGCATGCCATAGTTTTGCATCTGAAACTGTCTTTTCATCAGAAACTGCATTTGCTGAATCTTCCACACACTTGTCATAAGAATTGGGCCTATACAGCCCACAAAACAAGGTGCCAGATACAATAATCGTATCACCAGAAGTCAAATCATGAACAGTACATCTGTCATCCACAAATTTGACTACAAGTCCAAGTCTAGCAAGCGCAGAGACAGACAATAGATTCTTCTTTATCCCTGGCACATACAAAGCATCTGAAAGTGTGAAAGCACTGCCATTTGCAGCAGTAAGCATAATTTTACCAATGCCCTTCATTGGGTAAGAAGCATTATTGGCACATGTGATAGTATTCCCATTAGGGACAGCCTCAAGAGAAGTGAACATATCACGATGCGAGGTAATGTGCTTTGTAGCACCAGTGTCAAAATACCATACATGAGAGTCAACAGAAACTGCCAAACATGCATCATGTAGAGATGGGTCATACTGGCAATACACGCTTAACGCCCATTCTGTATCCTGCACAACATTTTCAGAATCTGCATTTGTAGAAGCATCCGCTATTGTGGCTGCATTTGACTCTTTCTTCTTTGCCTCTTTAGCCTTTAGCTTAGGACAATTCTTAATGACATGATCAGTTGCCTTACAATAGTTGCACCTGGTCTTTTTCTTGCCTTTATCAAGAGCTTTCTCAGACTTATTGTTGGTACCTGTGGAAGGAGAAGAAGTTGCAGACCTACTAATAGGAGAAGAAACAGTGGAAGGGGCTGCCTTACCACTTCTTCTCTGCTGGGCAGCAATAAATGCTTGATCAACTGCACGCTGCCTGGCAGAAACAGTGGAAGGGGCTGCCTTACCACTTCTTCTCTGCTGGGCAGCAATAAATGCTTGATCAACTGCATGCTGCCTGGCCCTGTTTTGCCTGGACTGCGCTTCTTGCAAGATCTTGTTGACTAAAGTATCATACTTGACCACATCAGGTATGTCCTCAGTAACAAGTCTCCACGTGGAAGCAAAAGTCTGATATGACACTGGTAAAGCATCAAGAACAGTTTGCACAAGAGAATGATCAGGAATAATCTCACCTATAGAAATCAACTGTTCCTTGAGATCTTTAATCTCAGCAAGAAAAACATTCATGTCATCATCTTCCTGCATAATCTTCGATTCCAGCTCTTTATGCAGGTAAGAGATTTTTGCCTCGTTACGACCTGCATACAAACCAGCTAGAATATCCCAAGCCTGTTTTGCTGTTTTAGGTGAACGAATATGTGGGGTGATGTTACGTTTGACAGAAAGTGCAATCAAGGCATGAGCCTTTACCATCCCAACGAGCTTGTTCAGCAGTGGGTAAAACAGTAGCAACAGTAGAGCTGCTAGAACCTGCAACATCCTCAATAGATCCTACATCCAAAGAACCTGGACGTACATCCATACCCTGCACAATGTTCCACACTCCTTTTGCAACCAAAACATGCTTCATCATGTATGCCCAAAGTGGGTAGTTGCTGTCTCCATCCAGTTTGTCTTCAGTAGACAACATGCGAAATACATCATTGCCGTTATCAGCCATGGCCACTGACTGAAACTGATGCAAAAGCTACCTATAATGAAGCAAAGACTGAACAGAGAACAACTCGTGCTATGTAGCACGGTCCACAATAGAATACGTATGCCTGTTTTGCATAAAGCTGCACTGTCAAAATTTTCTGCAGCAAATGACGAAAACACCTGTGCAGAACTTGCAATGCAAAAACGGAGCCCGAAATGACCTCAGATGCGATTTCTGAGAACGCTAAGCCCAACGGGCTTATTTGCAGAGCATAGGGACCTGCAAGCGCTCGTGAAAGCTCACCTCAATCGGAGAACGTGAGTCGGAGGGTGCTGGCAGCATAGCCCTAGGAGCCGATGCCTGCTCTGATACCAATTGTTGGAATTAGGGTTGCAGGAAAGCACACAAAGCTTGGAGAAGAAGAAGCAAGAATGCATACAACACACAATGTATTAGATTGTGTCAATGTACAAAAGATAAGTTAGCCCTAGAAGGATGGGCGTATATACAAGCCGGGGGAAAAAACCTCCTAAAGGAGAAAAAAGTGCCCTGGCGGTCCTAAGTGTGTTCACACACATCACTGCCTATATATATATGGCAACAAATCCTCAGATCAAGGTCAAAGGGTCTTAACTTGATTTCAGATTCGGTGGGTGATTTAAGTGAATTTTCTTGAACTGGTCACATCGTCTCTTCTTGAAACTGACGAAGGAGTTATGTCTTGGTCATAGTCTGATTCAGGGTTTGAGCCTAGAAAGGTTCTCCCTGAACTATCTTTCTCGAAGGGTAATATTTCAATTACTACTTTACTGAATTGAGTATTTGCTTAACTAAATTCAAAACTAATCACGAATTCCTATGAGGAATAAATTAATCATTTATCTAAAAGTCCAACTTCGATAGTTTTTCTGAATTTTCTCATTACCATCCTAGAGAATATGAAACGGTAGAATTTTCTCTCACAGAGTATTTTACTTATTCATTTACAATTATTCATGGGATTTAAACATAGGATTAAAGAGAACTCTTATTTTGATATAAAAATTCTATATGCATCTATTTATGCATAAAATCCAACTTCTATGAAAATAACACTTTTATATAAAAGAAAATCCTTTTATGCATAAAAATCAATTTTGATGAAAGTAACACTTTTATAATAATAATAAAATTCTTTTATGCATCTATTTATGCATAAAAATCAATTTGGATGAAAGTAACACTTTTATAATAATAATAAAAATCTTTTAGGCATCTAAAAATCAAATTTGATGAAAGTAACACTTTTATTTAAAAAAAAACTTTTATGCATCTATTTATGCATAAAAATCAATTTTGATGAAAGTAACACTTTTATAATAAAAAAAATTCTTTCATGCATCTATTTATGCATAAAAATCAATTTTGATGAAAGTAACACTTTTATAATAAAAAACAAATTCTTTTATGCATCTATTTATGCATAAAAATCAATTTTGATGAAAGTAACACTTTTATAATAAAAAAAATTCTTTTATGCATCTATTTATGCATAAAAATCAATTTTGATAAAAATAACACTTTTATAATAAAAAAATCCTTTTATGCATCTATTTATGCATAAAAATCAATTTTGATGAAAGTAACACTTTTAGAATTAAAAAAAATCTCCAATATGCATCTTTCTATGCATAGAAATTAATGCTAATGGAAATAACACTTTTATAATAAAAATATTTCTAATATGCATTTTTCTATGCATAGAATGAAAATAACACGTTTAGAATACACAAACGGTGGGGATTACTCTAAAAGATAAAACTTATTTCACAAAATTTAAGAAAATTTTACCATAACCTCCTTTGTATGCCTGACCATTTTTTAAAATTTTTCATTCTTAAGCTACTTAGAAATTATCCCAAATGGTTTAAAGCATTCTAAACTAATCAAATTTCACTTTTTAAAGAGAAACAATATGAAAAGTTTAATTCTAACAATTTGATTACATATCTAGGATAAAGAAAGGCTGAATTCAAGAATGAAGAGAGGGGGAAAGCCTCTCCAATAAGGCATAACATCATTTTTCATTTTAAAGAAAATAAAAATTAGAAAACCATTAAATGGAATAAAGAAAAAGTAGGATTTCTAGCTTACATAAATTTTTGTGAGCTTTTCTTTGGCTTGATGGTTTGAGGGATCTACTCTTATTTGCAACAAGAGTGGCCACCAATTCTTTTGTGAGCTTTTCTTTGGCTTGATGGTTTAAGGGATCTACTCTTATTTGCAACAAGAGTGGCCACCAATTCTTTTGTGAGCTTTTCTTTGGCTTGATGGTTTGAGGGATCTACTCTTATTTGCAACAAGAGTGGCCACCAATTCTTTTGAAGAGGAAATGGTCAAAAACTAATGAATTATCAATAAATTCACCGTTTTTGGCTATGGGGAGGAGTAGAGTAACATTGCATAAAACACTATTAAGCTTCTACAAAGGGAGAGGCTTCTATTTATAGGAAAAAGTGAGTTTCTAACCAAGCAAATGGATTCTAGAATTTTCCAGATCAGTTTGGTCAATTTTTAACCATTTTTGGATCAGTTTAGTTCACTTTTTAGATCTAGTTTTGATTTAGGAGAGAGGAGAGATGATATATCTAATTTTATTGATTTAAAATTCAAAGCAATGATGGGAAAAAGGTGCCTACTTCATGAGGGGGAATCCCCACTCTGAGGTGGCAAAAATTTATTTTTTAAGTATTTCCTTTGGTCCTTAGTCCACTCTTCATCTTATGTGAGTATTTACTCATTTTTGGGAGGGATTTTCTTTATATCTTCAATTTACCTCCTCCCTACATTTGGATTAATCTAATTGGCCCCTCAGAACCTTAATCTAAAATTTTCAAAAAATCTGGACCCTTAGGATAAGGCCTTTTGAGCAGATTATAATTTATTTCTAATGCACCTTCTGAAATTCTTTTTGAACTTCTGTTTTGGGGGAATTTATTTTAATAAGATGAGATATTTTTCCATCCAAAAATATTTAAAAACTGAATCACCTCTCTCTATAAGATTTTCTCTCTCTAGGCCAACACAGGTAGAAACAAGATCTTTTATGTTTCTAAAGAGGGATTTGATTACAGGGGAAGATACTGGACTTCTTGAGAGGCTAGGGAGGAATCTTACATTCTCTCCCACTTGAAAAACGTGAGATGTCCTCATCTCACAAACTGGGGGTAATCCTGCAACAGTTTTGCTTCTTTCTCCCAGGTGGTATCTTCAAAAGGATAGAACTTCCATTTAACCAATAATTCTCTCAGAATTTTATTCCTGAGAACCTTCTCTCAAACATCAAGGATTTCTTCAGGTTGGAGTTCCATCTGCCCTTGGGTTGAAGAAGTTAAGATTTCATCATCAAGCACATGATTCGGGCTTGGTACATACTCTTTAAGTTTGGCTTCTTTCTCCCAGGTGGCATCTTCAAAAGGATTCCATTTAACCAATAATTCTCTCATAATTCTATTCGTGAGAACCTTCTCTCGAACATCAAGGATTTCTTCAGGTTGGAGTTCCATCTGCCCTTAGGTTGAAGAAGTTAAGATTTCATAATCAAGCACATGATTCGGGCTTGGTACATACTCTTTAAGAAGGCTGACATGAAATACATTATGTACTTTGAGATGAGGAGGCAGAAGAAGCTCGTAGGCTAAGTCACCTACTTTCTTTGTAATCAGATATGGCCCACAATATCTGGGGGATAACTTCTTGTACTTCCCAAGAGATAGAGAACTTCTTTTGGGGCGTACTCGAATGAAGACCATATCTGCTTCTTTGAATTTTCTGTCTGTCCTCTTCTTATCTGCATACTGCTTCTTGTACTTCCCAAGAGATAGAGAACTTCTTTTGGGATGCACTCGAATGAAGACCATATCTGCTTCAAGAAAGTTCCTACTGCTTCAAAAAATACAGTCCAGAATCTTGACGTGAATTCAGGGTCTCGATCACTTACTATTCTTCTGGGTAGGCCATGCAATCTGAAGATTTCCTTGAGGAACACTCTGGCCACATCCACTGCAGTGTAGGTTTCTTTTACTGGAATCAGATGGGCAACTTTGGTTAGTCTATCAACTACCACACGAAGATGGAGTTGTAACCTGATTCCATTGAAGATAATCCAGTAATAAAATCCATAAAGATACATTTCCACTTCATCTGGGGGATGTCTAATGGATGTAACTTCCCAGGCATTTTTACTCTCTCAGCCTTGACTCTGACAGGTCAGACATTGACGTACATGATTAAGTACATCCTTTTTTAGTCCAGGCCAAAAGAAGCTTTTCTTCACAGACATGTAGGTTTTGATGAAACCTGGATGTCTTGCAATAAGGCTATCATGGGCTTCATTTAGAATTTGACTCTTAGTTCCCTCATCATTGGGAATGCATAGCCTGCGATTATAATACATAATTCCATCATCCAGGCTGTACCCTTGAACTCGGTTCAACTCCTGTGGAGTTTTGCTTTCCTGCATAAGTAGGGTAGCAATAGGGCCAAAGAATCTATCCTGCATGATCTTCTCTCTTGCTTCAATAATCAAAGGGTTTGACACTACAGTAATTGCAAGCAAGGAGGCTTTTCTGCTGAGGGCATCTGCTATCACATTTTCTTTGCCTGGGCGGTACTTGATTTCAAAATCAAATTCCTATAGGGTCTGCATTCACCTTCTTTGGCGCATGTTGAGATCCTTCTGAGTGAAGATCCACTTTAAGCTCTGATGATCCTTCTGAGTGAAGATCCACTTTAAGCTCTGATGATCTGTCACATCAAAGTGAATCTTTGACCCAGTAGGTAATGTTTCCACAACTTCAGGGCATATACTACTGAAAGTAGTTCCAGGTTGTGGACAGCATAATGCCTCTCATACGTTCTGAGTTTTCGGGATTCATAGGCCACTGCATGACCTTCCTGCATGAGTACTACCTCAAAGAGCAGAGAGAAATCTGGCAACTTTAGAATAGGATTGGTTACCAAGGTGGTCTTCAGCTTATCAAAAGCACTCTGGCACTTGGCAGACCATTGAAATGGGATATTCTTCTTGAGAAGATTAATCAGGGGCAAGCTATGAGAGCATACTTTGGTATAAAAATTCTATACCAACCAGTCAATCCCAAGAATCCCCTGACTTCTTTCACTATTTTTGGTTCAGACCAATCTATGACTGCTTGGACTTTTGCAAAATCTAGAGAAATTCCATCTTTGGATACCAGAAAGCCCAAGTATTCAACATGGTCGGCAGAGAAAGTGCATTTGCTCTTTTTTGCAAAGAGTTGGTGCTTTCTTAGAATCTCAAGAACTTTTTTGACATGAGCTTCATGGTCAGCTACATTCTTTGAGTAAATTAGAATATCATCAAAGAAAACAAGAACAAAAGCATCCAAGTATTCTCTGAGAATGTCGTGCATTAGGCAATTGAATGTAGCTGGGGCATTTATCAATACAAATGGCACGACAGTGAATTCATAATGCCCATACCGAGTATTGATGGCTGTCTTCGGGATATCTTGCTCATTAATCCTGATTTGATAATACCCTGATTTGAGGTCTATCTTTGTGAAGATTTGGGCTCCACTTAGCCTGTCCAGAAGCTCATCAATTCTCAGGATAGGATACTTATTCTTAACTGTCAGCTGATTGAGACCTCTGTAGTCCACACAGAGTCTTAGCGTTCCATCTTTCTTTTTCTGAAAGAGAACTGGCGTACCCCAAGATGAAACACTGGGTCTTACAAACCCTTGTTCTAACAGCTGTCTAAGTTGTTCCTTGAGTTTGATGGCTTCAAGAGAACTGGCATTTTGTACGTGCGCAGGGCTACTGGGGCAGCTGAGCTCCCGGGGTCAATTCTATCACATGATCTACTTCCCGAATTGGAGGCATCTCTGTTAATTCTGCTGGGAATAAATCATCATAATCACTTAATCATTCAGGTTCTTTAGCTTTTAACTTTGTGTCTACTGGATTCATTTTGACAACATAAATGAGCTGCTTCTTTCTAAGTCCTTTTAGTAACTTAGAAGCTTTTACTAAGACTTGGGGATCCTGAAATTCCGGTTCCTTGAACTTTATTTCCGTGAAGGTCACGGAAGGAAATGGTTCCATTATGAACAGTGAATGTCAGTTTGTGGAGCCAATCCATTCCAAGGATCCCATCAAAAACTCCCAAAGGTATAACTCTAAACTGACAGTCAATTAAATTTCCATCTAGATTGAATTTTGAATACGATCTGTCTCAAGGTGAGTGAAAAGAATCTTCCCACTGGCCAATTCAACTTGCATAGGTTTCCTTGATTTCTGTTCTAAGACTAGCTTATGCAAGCATCCTAGGGAAATGAAAGAATGAGTACTGCCTGAATCAATCAAAAGCTTAAAAGGCTTACCCTGATACTCAGCTGGAGTATGGATGACGGAGAATTGATGGTTTGGCCCTTGGTTTTCAATTGCTGCATAAATCTGTCCTCTTTCTTCTTCCACTACTTCTGCTATTGTGACTGCTCTGGCTGCTGTAGATTGGGGCGGAACTCTTTCTCTTTGGTTAACCCAGTTCTGGGGAAGGAGTTCTGAGGCTACTTTGGACAGAGGCAGATGGCTGAGCTGGAGTTCTCTTGGGATTTCCCTAATTTGGGCGAGACGGACCCTGATTTGACTGATACAAAGGGGTTGGTCTGAGCGGTCCTTGACTTCCCTGTCCCCTTGACATGGCAAGAGTCGGGCAGTCTTTCAGCTGTGGTGACCAAAACCCTGGCATCCAAAACATCGGTTTTTCTCACTTCTGAGCTCATCCCTCTGAATCCTTAAAAGAGGTGGGGCTCTTGAGAAAGTGTTATGTGGGAAGGGTCTTCCTTCGCTTTTGAATCTCCCAGTATCCTGATTCTGATTTGGGCCCTGTTGCCTCTTTGGGGGAGGAAAGTTTGAAGTACTTCCCGGGGTTTGGAATCTTTTAAAGTTAGAGGGTGTAGGCTTTGGCAGGACCTTAACAACAAAAGTCCTTTGCCATTCTTATAGCTTTGGCCATTGAGACAGGTTTGACATTCTTCACCAATGGCTCGTTCATTCCCCGAATGAATCTCGCCACCATCAGTTGCTCTTCATCCAATTGTGGAAAATATTTGGGGAGAAGTGCAAAAGCTTGATGGTACTCTTCAATTGTCCGGCTATCCTGCTTTAGTTCCAAGAACTCATTCATTTTAGTTTCAAGGAAGCCCAGAGGAGAAAACCTCTTTCTGAGGTAAGCTTTAAGATCGGTCCAGGTCTGGGTATTCCGATTGAGACGGTTAGTCTCGCAGTGATTCCTCTAAGAGACCGTGGGCATTTCCACAATCTTTAACCTAGCGAGAGCCATCTTGCTTCTCTCATTGTAGCCAGTTACATCAAAGTATTCTTCCATAGCCTCAATCCACTTTTCCACTACTTCACCTAACTGCTCCCCTTCACCCTTGAAGGGACCAGGTTGGGATCTGTGTAGGGCTTTTCAAACATCCGGATCTAACTCTTCGTCTCGTTAGAGGATTCGGTTGCCTTGCAGCACGGGTCGCGCGCCTCATGATTCTGACAAAACGAGATTTTTATCAACTTAACTTTGACAACAGATTTATGATTATTTAATTTTTGAGATTTATCTTTAAACAGATAATTATTTCATCATACTTCTTGAACAAGATTAACCATATTCACAATCATGAAAGCAATTTGGATTTTTTTTGATTTTTTTGATTTTTTGCAAAACCTCATTTATTATCAAAAGTTTTTGATATATACATAGAGCATCATGACTCCCAAAATCACTGCCTCAATTGCGTACACATAAAGAAGCGAAACTGCGAAGGAGACATGCCATGGTACATACGATTCATTACAAAAAGAGGTGCGTGAAAACTCGGCAGAAATTTTGAAGTTCTTGGGTGAATGATTAAAGAGTTGTACATGATGCTGAACAACCCTAACCTTATCAGAATCATGGCTAAGGAAATATTTTGCCCGAGCCTCTAATGCTGATTGGTACTGATATTAATACATCGTCTTCCAAAGAACCACATATACCAACGTCGCTCTATAGGATCAGGAAAGTAAAGACTCTCGAAATGACATGCGAGTCTCATTCTGCTTACTCGGGTCATAGCAGAGTTGATGAGGTGCTCGAATGCAAAGTCTATCATATCCTGACTCTGGGAGAGTTCAGGAATGCCAGATAGATTCGGGGTATCCATCTATAACTTTTCAATTCAATTTATGAGTTTTCAATTTTTGAAGTTCATTCAACATAATATTAATAAGCGAAAACATTATTTCCCAGATTTACTTTAAAATTTTAAGCAATTTCTGTTGTTGTTGTTACGTAAATTTACAACAGCGCTCTAACAAGTGTGGGATCCCAATGCCCCCTCCACACACCGGATTTCCGGTAGAGCTGGCAGCAGCGGAAGCAGCTCCCTCATGCGCGGGGCAGGGTTTCCCACTCGGGGCCTCGCCCTCGAATGTCTAGGCACGAGACTAAGCTGGTGGTCATTTCGAAAACCGAAACCGGGAAAATTTTCCATGCCCAAAAAACGGGGACGATTCCACCATTTTTATTTTCTTAACAAATTTTTCTAAAACAAAGTCAAGATACTGAACTAACCTTCATCTGAATAAACCAAATAGAAGGGAAACTATTACAGACTTAACTTGAAGGGATCAACGCTTTTTTCCTAATTGAATCAGGCTCACAGCCGTTGATCTATTCATTAGAGAAGTCTTCAAGCTTTTATTTAACTACTCGAGTTCTAAACGTATTCCTATTACTCAATTTTTATTAAAACTCTACTGATTCCAGCCTAACCCCATCCGGCCCATGGGTTAGCCCGCCCAACCACCCACTGGAATTGGTAGAACCAGACAAGTACTCACCAACCATAATTGAATGCCTTTCTTAACTTTTGCTTTAGAATACAGATACGCACACACTCCTCTTTACACTTTAACTTATAAAACAATCCATTGACAAACAATTATTGGTTACGGATGTCATAACTCAAAATTTCCATTCAATCCTTGTTTTTCACAAAAAACAGTATCACTCTGGACTCTCCGTTGAGACTAGCTGGTCAGCAACAAGATCCAGTAACAGATTACAAAAAACATTGGTCCATCATATAATATATATCTTCCACGACATACGCATGGGTGTCCTATGCACCGCGAGCCCGTGCATCGCCTGGTCAGAACCCTTTAGGATCCTCCTTAGGTGTCCTGGTACTTCACTCACGGACCACTTCATCAGTGCTCGCCCACCATCGTACCGGAAGCACACCATTTTTCACCATACCAAGGCTGGTCAAGACCTGGGCAGGTTTTTGCCGCGTGAGCCATCCTTTGAACACTCCCCACACCAGCTATTGCAACCGAACTTCCCTTAGAAAAACACATATACCAAATGCTCCCTCTAGCATTCTAGCGTAAGACAGTCCTTTAAGAAAACAGGATTTTTATGCAAGTTTTCAGTTTTGATTTTCTTTTGAATATAATGAGTATATCTTAAATCCGTATCCCAATACTTCTAGATCGTAGGTCTGAATTCTAACAGAATTTCCTGAATTCTATAATCTTGATCCTCAGATAAGAATCAAAGGGTCTTAACTTGATTTCAGATTCGGTGGGTGATTTGAGTGAATTTTCCTGAACTGGTCACATCGTCTTTTCTTGAAACTGACGAAGGAGTTATGTCTTGGTCATAGTCTGATTCAGGTTTGAGTATGGAAAGGTTCTCCCTGAACTATCTTTCTTGAAGGGTAATATTTCAATTACTACTTTACTGAATTTCGATCATTGAGTATTTGCTCAACTGAATTCAAAACTAATCACGAATTCCTATGAGGAATAAATTAATCATTTATCTAAAATTCCTCTCATTACCATCCTAGAGAATATGAAACGGTAGAATTTTCTCTCACAGAGTATTTTACTTATTCATTTACCAATATTCATGGGATTTAAACATAAGATTAAAGAGCTCTTATTTTGATATAAAAATTCTGTATGCATCTATTTATGCATAAAATCCAACTTCTATGGAAATAACACTTTTATATAAAAGAAAATCCTTTTATGCATCTATTTATGCATAAAAATCAATTTTGATGAAAGTAACACTTTTATAATAAAAAAAATCTTTTATTCATAAAAATCAATTTTGATGAAAAAACACTTTTATAATAAAAAAATTCTTTTATGCATAAAAATCAATTTTGATGAAAGTAACACTTTTATAATAAAAAAATTCTTTTATGCATCTAATTATGCATAAAAATCAATTTTGATGAAAGTAACACTTTTATAATTTAAAAAAATTATGTTATGCATCTATTTATGCATAAAAATCAATTTTGATGAAAGTAACACTTTTATAATAAAAAATTCTTTTATGCATCTATTTACCCATAAAAATCAATTTTGATGAAAGTAACACTTTTAAAATAAATAAATTCTTTTATGCATCTATTTATGCATAAAAATCAATTTTGATGAAAGTAACACTTTTATAATAAAAAATTCTTTTATGCATCTATTTATGCATAAAAATCAATTTTGATGACAGTAACACTTTTATAATAAAAAAAATCTTTTATGCATCAATTTATGCATAAAAATCAATTTTGATGAAAGTAACACTTTTATAATTAAAAAAATTCTTTTATGCATCTATTTATACATAAAAATCAAATTTGATGAAAGTAACACTTTTATAATAAAAAAAATTCTTTTATGCATCTATTTATGCATAAAAATCAATTTTGATGAAAGTAACACTTTTAGAAATAAAAAAATCTCCAATATGCATCTTTCTATGCATAGAAATTAATTCTAATGGAAATAACACTTTTATAATAAAAATATTTCTAATATGCATTTTTCTATGCATAGAATAAAAATAACACTTTTAGAATACACAAACGGTGGGGATTACTCTAAAAGATAAAACTTATTTCACAAAACTTAAGAAAATTTTGCCATAACCTCCTTTGTATGGCTGACCATTTTTCAAATTTTTTCATTCTTAAGCTACTTAGAAATTATCCCAAATGGTTTAAAGCATTCTAAACTAATCAAATTCCACTTTTTAAAGAGAAACAATATGAAAAGTTTAATTCTAACAATTTGATTACATATCTAGGATAAAGAAAGGCTGAATTCAAGAATGAAGAGAGGGGGAAAGCCTTTCCAATAAGGCATAACATCATTTTTCATTTTAAAGAAAACAAAAATTAGAAAACCATTAAATGGAATAAAGAAAAAGTAGGATTTCTAGCTTACATGAATTTTTGTGAGCTTTCCTTTGGCTTGATGGTTTAAGGGATCTACTCTTGTTTGCAACAAGAGTGGCCACCAATTCTTTTGAAGGGGAAATGGTCAAAAACTAATGAATTATCAATAAATTCTCTGTTTTTTGGCTCTAGGAGGAGTAGAGTAACAGTGCATAAAACACTATTAAGCTTCTACAAAGGGGGAGGCTTCTATTTATAGGAAAAAGTGAGCTTCTAACCAAGAAAACTGATTCTATAATTTTCCAGATCAGTTTGGTCAATTTTTGACCATTTTTGGGTCAGTTTAGTTCACTTTTTGGATCTAGTTTTGAATTAGGAGAGAGGAGAGATGAAATGTCTAATTTTATTGATTTAAAATTCAAAGCAATGATGGAAAAAAGGCGTCTACTTCATGAGGGGGATTCCCCACTCTGAGGTGTCAAAAATTTATTTTTTTAGTATTTCCTTTGGTCCTTAGTCCGCTCTTCATCTTATGTGAGTATTTACTCCTTTTTGGGAAGGATTTTCTTTATTTCTTCAATTTACCTCCTCTTGACATTTGGATTAATCTAATTGGTCCCTCATAACCTTAATCTAAAATTTTCAGAAAATCTAGACCCTTAGGATAAGGCCTTTTGAACATATTATAATTTACTTCTAATGCACCTTCTGAAATTCTTTTTGAACTTCTGTTTTGGGGGAATTTATTTTAATAAGATGAGATATTTTTCTATCCAAAAATATTTAAAAACTAAATCACCTCTCTCTAGAAGATTATCTCTCTCTAGGCACCAAAACAGGTAGAAACAAGATCTTTTATATTTTTGAAGAGGGATTTGATTATAGGGGAAGATACTGGACTTCTTGAGAGGCTGGGGAGGAATCTTACAGCACACTTTTGTAATGGGCACCAACACTATATATTGTAAATCCTATCATTTAATGAGGGAAACACCCTAAAGATGCTCCCAAGTGTTGAGCTTTGAAGGGAAGACAATAGGATCTTGGTTAGTTGGCCAAACCATAGAGAAAAGCCTTGTAACTATGTTTTAGGTACCTCAGGTCACTTACTCTCGGGCGGCCTAGTGGGAAAAGGCTTGGAACTATAAAAGCCAATTTCTCTTGTTTTTGTAACTCATTCTCCCATTTGTGCAATAGAAGTGGAGTGTTCTCTCTCTCCCTCTCTCTGCAGCTCTAATCTAGCATGTTGGTGTGCATAGAGTTAGGGTTTGAGAGTGCTAATCACTTGTTCCCTCTTACTTCCATCTTGCTTCATCTTTCTCTCTCTTGCTTGAGTGATTAGGCTATCGATATGATCGTCTTCTGTGGAGATCCCATACGATCTTCACGAAAAAGGTTGCATCACCCGTTGGATTAGAGCAACAGCCTCAGGGTAACAATGAGTGTAGGAGGACGGCGATGACGAGTGGCTATGGTGGAGGTCTTGAGCCTAGCTCAAAGCTCGGCAGATAGGCAACGTCCCACGACATGTTAGGGTAGGGAATCCTTAACATCTTTGGTGCCACTGCCGGGGGGGACGCCAAACCGCTACTTGGCAAAGCCATATTTTATTCGAATCTGATGGAGTCTCCATAGCTCGGTGCTAGGTAAACACTTTTGGCATCATGCGGTTTTTTAATATTTTGATGTTTTGCATGGTTGTTTTTGATTTTTTTGCTGTGATTCATGTATAGCTTTGTGTTTAGAGTAGGATTACTACTTGCTTGAGTGAAAAAACTTGAGATTTGGGTGATTAGCGAGCCTAATAAAGAGGATTTTTGCTTAAACCTAGACTATTTTTCTTAATTTTTATCTGAAGCTCGCCAGTGCTGCTGACCGACACAACCCACAGCGCTTCGCCTTCAGTCTTCTACACCTCGCTTAGCCCTTCGCACGCTTGGCCAGCCTTCGTTTTCTTCCGTCGACCTTCGCCTCCTTGCCAGCAGCTTCGCACCAGACTCTCCTTCACGCGGCCCGCGCGATTTTGCTCTTCTTTGGCGCCTCCGCTTCTTGCTATAGCCAGCCTTCGTCCGCTGCTCCGCCTCTTTGCTTACTTGCGCCCTTCGCTTAGCCAGGCGACCAGCGGCTTCGACGCCCGCCGCCGCCGCTGCTACTCAGCTGCAGCGCCCCTTTCGCCTGACGCCGCCGTGTCCTCTCGTCTGCTCTCGCCTATGCCAACGTCGCCGTGTCCTCGCTCTGTAGGCTACGCTCGCCTATGCCACGTCGTCGTGTCCTCGCTACCAACGTTAAAAAAAAACGATTATACGGCCGCCTACACCAACGTAGTAAAAAAACGATTATATATATATATATATATAATTGTTTTTTTTAAAAAAACCGTCTGCTGCAGTTGCTTTCAGCCGCCTGATCCACGATGCAACGTTTGATACTGCATCCCTCACATCACTGCAAAAATATATATATATATATATATATATATATATATATATATATATATATAGATTTGTAATTTTTAAGGCCGCCTTCTTTTTTCAGCTGGCCGCCTCCCTGCACATATATATATACATATATATATATATAGATATATATATATATGTATATCTATTTGTCTTTGCTTCTAATGATGGAGATGTCTCCCAACAAAACAACAAAATCATAAAGGAGAAGTCGCCTTCTACGCTTTCAACCTACCTCTCTTCCTTTCACCCTTCTCTTTCCCTCTCTCCTCTCTTTTTATTTTTTGCTCTCTTTAAGTTCACTAATCACACTCACCAGTAGATTAGTGATAATTAAGAGATAGTTTACGATTTTTTAGATTTTTTGATGAATTAAGGTTCTATCTAACAATGCTAACCTACCTATGCAAAGTAATTAAGCAAACAATTTTTATTTTTTTGAATCCATTGTTCCTTATTTAAATTTTTGCATAATTAAAGTAGCTTGCATTTTTTATTTTTATTTTTTTAGAATTTTTGTAAATGATGCATAATTAGTAAATTCATATTTTTTATATTTGGTATGAAATTTATTAGTTTTATTTAAAAAAAACAAAAAACAAACAAACAAACAAACCAAAAAAAAACCAACAAAAGGAGAAAAAAACAAAAGAAAATTTAAAAAAAATGATAAATTAAGTATTTTTTAGGAGTCTACTTTTTTGCATAATTTGTAATTCTTTATTTTTTTAATTTTTTACATAATTAGTTTAACCTGCATTTTTTAATTTTTGTAACTTTGTGCATAATTAGTATTTTTTTAGTGTGATTCATAATTTTTGTGTAAATTTAAAAAAAATATATAAAAATAAAAATCATAAAATCATTAAAAAAAAATCAAATAAAAAAATAGGATAGATAGTTACGCCACACATACTCATTTTAGTGCATTTAGTGATTAGGTAGCTTAATATATATATATATATATATATATATATATATATATATATATATATATATATATATATATATATATATAAATTTAAAAACAAACACAAAAACAAAACAAAACAAAAACACATAAAAAAACCAAAAAAATTTGACCTTATGCACTTGCGGTCGGGACGTCTTGTAGATTCTGCCATAGGGCCTAGGGCACCTTCTAGAGTACCTACGCAGGAAAGTGGGACCCAATCGGTAGGAAATTTGGCAGAATTGCTGAAACCCTTTCTGAATCCCAATCCGATACCCTTTCCTCCAGAACAACTAGTTCATTGTCCATGGACAATCTAGGGCCGACAAATAGTCATCCCGTAGCCCCAAATAGGACACCCTCAAGATCCTTTAATCCATTTGAAGCCGACACCATGGGGTTAACACTCAATGTGAGACTCCAATATGTCTACACAAATGCTCAAGGAGCTGAGATCTTTAGGGATCCACAACAACGGTATCTTGTTAAGATCGCAGACATTTTCTTAGAACTTGATAGAGCACCTCTAGTCAATGACCAGGGTAACATGTACATGGGTGGAGATGGTGTTCGCTACGAAGTCACCTACCATCCAGAAAAGGTAGACAAATTAGGGGAGCTCTCTAGAACCGAGTTCTTAGACTTATCAGAACTTTCCAGAGCAAGGGAGTCTAGAGATGATTGGCTCATTGAGCCGGACATGCCTGGACCATCCAATGCCCAGTCCTCAAAACCATCCATAGATGATTTACTTCTTGTAGATCTAAATTTGGAAAGGGATAGGAAAGGCAAGAGTAAAATGGACCAAGGGGCTGAAAACCAATGGGAGTTTGTACGACAAATTCCTGTGACAAAGGTCTTACAGGATGACCCACTTCAAGAGGTCTATAAGGACTCGTTAGAGGGATATTATGCCACAACTAGATTGCCACAGCTGGATCTTCCTCTAGCTCATGTAGTGGTAGTTGAGAAGCTTGCAGGACACATGAACAGAATAATTGATAAATGGGCCAATGAATACCGAACCTTAGATTGGAAAGAGATTCGGGAACTCACGTGGAAAGGACAACCATTATTCATGGAAGTGTTCTCAACAAATACAGCCAAACCGGGAGAGACAGCCTTTCTTGGAGAAACTGTTGCTCCTCCCCTACGAGAGTTCACTAGAGAGGGACCTTCAACATCCAAGTGGACCACAGCTAGTAGCCCAACTCTAGCACCAAGATATCGTCCTACACCAAATGTGCGACCACAGGTCACACCACACCAACATCTTTCTCACTATAACAATCAGAGGGTAGGGGAGCCAACTCGGCATCCCATTAATGCACCTCCTGAAATGCGGGTGACAAGATCTTTGGAGGGGTTTGGTGAGGCTGGTAATAGGGTACCCACACCAATTTTGGAAACATGTGGACCATCTTTCCAAAGAGAGGAACAATTCCCACTAAGAATGAGAGGCCGTAGGCCCTATGATGAGTATTCAAGACAAGTAAGGCCATCAACTCTTCAGAAACTGGTAAAGAAGTATGAAGGGTCGGGAGATCCATACGACCATGTAGCAGCATTTAGGCAAGCAGTTCGAGCTGAGCAAGTGGCTGATAAGCATACTCAAATTGAAGGATTTGGACTCACTCTTGAGGGAAAAGCCCTGGCTTGGTTTCAGGCATTAGAGGCTTCAGACAAATCTTCTTTACGAGTTTTGGAAGAGAGATTCATTGCTGCTTTTTCCTTGATGGGAATTCAACATGACACGGTAGCACACATCTACTCTTTCAAACAAGGTGAGAATGAGAGTGTTAGAGACTGTGTAAATAGAATGAAGCAGTACATTAATCGTTGCCCTGAAGATGAGAAGCCCGCCCAAAGTCGATTAATTTCTCTCTTCTTAAAAGGACTCAAAAATTCAACACTGCATACACACCTATATGCGAAGAAGCATACAAATTTCAATGAGTGTTGCCATGATGCTATGGATTTCACCGATAACTTCAAGTTCCAAGATGGTTCTGGCCCAGAGGTGAAATCTAGAGATCAGTGGGGAGACGACCAAAGTTCAGGGTCTAGCGCGCTAGTAAATCCAGACCAGATAGCTAACCTAGTACTACGGAGATTGGGACAGACCTATCGTCCACCCATGCAGCCACAACAGCAGCAGCAGAGAATGAGGAGTGTACTTCCTACAGGTCCTCATCTTTGTGGAGCATGTGGCGGTAACCATAAAACAGAGGATTGTAACACCTTTTCTCCTCTAGTCACAAACCAACCCACAAAAAAGTGGTGCCAAGCCTGTGCTTGGAACTTTACCCACACCACACAGGAATGTACTCGCATTGCGAGAATGAGACAGGAACGTGAGCAGCCAAGGGGTGGAGTGGCTCCACAAATGTATCAACAATATACTAATTTTGAACGCAAGCCACCGATGGCACAAGAGCAAGCACGACCTGTTCTTGGTGCTCAACCTCCTGCTCCAGGGACTGCTCCTGTGAGGGTTGTCGACTACGATAATTCAAATATGTGTAGAGACTTGGTAAACCCAGGCTATGTGGAGGAGGAATATGTATCATATTCATCCAAAGAAAATATCTTTGAAAGTCCCGCATACCCAAGCCCAACACGACGTTCAACCAGGGGAACAAAACTCTTTAATGTTGCTAGGCGGCTACCAACCTAGGACTCCAGGCCCCTCAGGTCAATGGCAGCCAAGGAAAGTAGAGGCCAAACCAATGGGCCCCTGTTATGAGTGCGGAGAACCCCATTGGGCTCGTGATTGTCCACATCGCTCAAGGCAAGCATCTCGGTCAAATACAACAGTACAACAGTTTCCACCAATTGAAAGATATTGTCTAGGGTGCTGTGTAGAACACTTCCCAAAAGACTGTCTGCTGAAACCACATGAGGAAGGCACCTCTCAACCAAAGGTCTCACTCAACCTTGTAGGCACAGTTCCATCGCCACCTTCATCTGAGAATGAGGATGTCGTGCCACTTAGAGTCATGACTAGATCACAGACACGAAATGCAGAAATGCAAACTGATGAGACACCTCGAACTAGGGATGCAAAAACAAATCTAGTGGACAAGACCCTACAGTCCAGTAGAAAAAAAACCACTCGGAGGAAGAAGAACCGAAGCAAACAAACTAAAAGTACATCCACTAGTTCTCAAGCCTCCATGCATAAAAGGTTGACAAAGGAGAAAGATATGAGTATGGTGCAAGCTATTTTGTCAGCACCAGTGGCTTGTACCTTACCATTGCTTGATTTGATAAAAATTCAACCTGAGTTGTGGAATGATATTGCCACATGTTTGTCAGAGCAGGTATTGCTACAAAAGGGTCACCATGAGTGTACTATACACCCTGAGACAAAACATGTTATGCCAGTTCCTATCAACAAAGTAGGAAAATTTTATGAGGACGATCAGGGAAATGCTACCCTCCCATTAGAAGTGCGAAAAGTATCTTCAACTGCAATACTTGATAGTGGTGCAGGAGTGGGCATTGTCACAAGATCCATTTGGGAAAAATGGGGCAAACTAGCTATTAGGAGTACTAGGATACGCTTGCAGCTAGCAGATGGAAGCTTAGAACATCCCCTTGGGCTGCTTGAGAACATATTGGTCACCACATGTGGGATTGAATATGAGCACACTTTGCAGTAGTAGATTTTGGAAAACATCCAAACTATGAAGTGATATTGGGTAGACCATTCATGCGACAATTTCAAATGATTCAAGATTGGGGATACAATTATTTGTACCTCCGACATGATTCTGTCATCACAAGGGTCAACCTAAGAAATCACTCATATCGTGATGTAACAAGGTCTCCAATAGATGAGTTTGATTCTGCTTCATCCGAGGGCTCAAAAGTTACATTGTCAGATGGGCGAGAAGATCTGTGGATGTGTGGAGCCTCATGTAGGGATTTCAACACTGAGAGACTTAAGGATAATCGAAGTGTATCAGACGAGGCATACACTCCACAACCCTTCCCCGAGCATTTAATTGATCCACTAGAATGGAGTCATGTCCTTGCAACGTTATCGACATGTGCTTTACCGAAGCCAATTCAATTTTGTGACTCAGATGGATATGATATTATTCCTATACGAATGGTACAACCACGTGCCCTTCTAGATAATTTGTACCATAGGGATGCATCAACAACAGCTCTGCATGTAGAGGAAGTCTCTGCTAATCCAAGAGCTTTATCATGTCAAAAGGGTGGTGTTTCTACCCTACATAACCCACTTTCAAAATCTACTCTTGAAGCTCCAAAACAAATGATGTGGATAATTGTGATGAGTACTCAAGTGAGGGTCATGGCTGGCATGTTCCAACTAGTCTAGTTGCTGCTCAAAGAAGGCCAGGCAAGAAGGAATTATCAATTTGGCTACCCAAAGATGCGTACAAACTTGTACCATCTAGTCCAGCCGCTAAGCCTCCTAAAAAGCACATCTTTTCCAAGCCTAAACCTCGGATTGTTAATCGATGGGTCCTAAAACATGTTCTCAAAGCACAAGGCTATTATGAGGGTGCAACAGCAATTTGGCTTCCAAAATGCCATGCTTTGCTAGGGGTAAAAAAGTGTTTCAAAAAGATTCCAAAAGCCACCCTTGATTTTCCAAATCAGTGGGTGCAAAAGAAATCAACACAAACTCTTCAAGAAAGGAAAGGTGGCTGTGATAGCACCTACAAATCTACTTGTGTTGATCTTCCTAAAACATGTAATGAATCACCGGTTGTCTCAAATTCTCCTTGTTACACAATTCCACCCTCAACAACTGGTGTACCTAAGACACATCCAACTTCACATGAGTCTCATTTGAGCATAGATTCTAGAACTTCAAAGCCTAAATCCTCTTATCTTGCTCAAATTCCAAGACAATTGATAAAATTCCCACCCAAGAAGGACATACCTAAAACCAAAGATAAGGCATTAACACTACAATTGAAGCTCTTTGGTAGATCAATGTTTACATAGTGTGGTTCCTTATGCTTTAGAGGATTATGTTCTTTTTGAGATAATTTTCACCACCAGCGCAAGGGTAAGTTCAGTGACTCCATAATAAGATCGTCAAGCCAGGGCACTTTTCTCCCACAGGGTTTTTCCCCTCGGCTATATTCGGTGTTTGGCACCAATGGCAAATTTTATTTTTTTTCTTTTCTTTTCTTGTTTGTTAATAAAAATTTTGCAGAGATCTTCGCTAAAACAAGAGCATCAAACACGCCCCACTAGTCCACCTATCATGCACACAAATTAGGAAGGGGGGAGACATGCTACGCTTACAAAGATCAAGGAGGAGTAATCTGCACAAAATCAGCAATGCATCAATGCAAACGAACAACATCAACAGGGCACTACAACAGGTGTATTCAAATCTTAATCTTTACTTCTTTTTGTGCTCTTATCTTTCGAATATATGGTTTGCATGTTCACACAATGTTGGCTGGTTTAAGTTTTTGATTAGTTGTTAAAATATGGTGAGTGAATTCTAGACTCTTAGAAGACTTAGTAAAAGATATTTCTATCTAAAGACAGTGTAGGATATATACCAATGGAATATGCCAAGTTCTTATGCTTTCAAGGTATATTAGTTATACCTAGTGGTAGCTACCTCTTAGATATGAGCTAGGTGCTAGGAGTAATAATAATTTATAAAAAAATTATACCCTAAAAAAATATATATATCCAAAGTAAATTGAGACATGACGTGTCTATAGCCATGAGAAATGCTTGGTAGGACTTGGGGTTGTCTTAGCACCTTGGGGCCGATGCCTTGGTTTCCATGGGGTGAACACTGATGTCTACAAGCTTCAGAAAAAGACCTTTGAGGAATCTATCGCCTTGATGGATGTTGGTAGGACTCTGGGGTACACTATGGGCCCTCGAGACCGATGCCCTCATCTTCATGGGGTACTCCTTAGGTCATAAAAGAAAGAAAAAGGGTCGGTCGCCTTTGAGATACTTAGCGGTCTTTAGATTCTCTTGGCGGAGGTCTCTTGGCCATTGCGTGGGTCTCTTTGGGATAGAACCTTAATCTTTATCACCTTCTACACACATATCAAAAAAAAAAAAGAAAAAAAAGAAAAAAAAAAGAGAGTTCCAATCACCTTTGCTCATATTTAGGAGTAGGTTTGCCACTTAGGAATAACTTACATACTTGTAGGACATTGAGACTGCGGTCATAACCGGCGGTGTACAAAGCACACTTGCCTTTGCATAGCATTATCTACCACTTAAGTCTCACTTTGACTAGTCTTTACTCACCTATTTTAGTACTCATTAAAACTTTAATCAGCCTTGCACTTGTATGCTCACGTGTGAAATTAGTATCTTTGCTGGTTTTTCTTTTCTTTTCTTTTTTTCAATAAAGGACTTTACTTGTATCCATTGTTTTTTTGTTGCAGCTCTTGCTACTACCGCGCTTGAGGACGTGCGTAAAATAGGAAGGGGGGAGTGTTGCATGACAAATGAATATCAATGCAAGGATGCAACAAAAAAGACACTTAGGGCTCTTGAAAAGAGTTCAAAGTTGTAGATGAATGTGGGAGAGGGCTTGACAATAATCCCACATGGGAACTTTTGAGAGTTCTAGAATTTTTGTATAAAAGGTGGCTCATTTGAGAGCATGGACACATTGGGAAAACTCATGTTTGAGCTCTCTTGAGACTAGCTCTCCCTCTTCTTCCATAGAGGTGCAAGCTCTTCTCTCTCCCCATCAACATTGTTGTAAGTTCTATTCTTTTGTTAATTCAATGCAATGAGTTGATATTTGTCTCTCTTCTCATGTCAATTCTCTAGTGTGCATGTTTCTTATTGATAGCTTCAAGGGTTGTGTGCATGCTAGGGAAATGAGTATTTGAGAATGAAGAATGCTTTGATCTTGTGTAAGCAATAGCTAAGCTTTCTTCTTGTTTGGATGTATGGATGAGTGGAATGTGGAGTTGAGTGAGCAATAGCAAGATTGAGCTTGAGTGTGTGTTGAGTCCATGTCAATAGTAGTAGTTTTCTTAGCATTCTCTCCATCAAATGGATAAGCTTTTGTGCACTGGTACGGGTTGAATCCCTAGCTCTGAAAGGGATGCAAATCCCATTGGATTGAGCTAAGTGTGGATCATACTACTCTTGCTACAATTCTTCTCTGTCCATCAATTCTCGTGCTATCTCTGCAATGTGCCCATTTTTCCGCTCAGCAACTCCATTTTGCTGCATAGTGTATCTATATGTAAATTGTCTTTGAATGCCATTCTTTCGCAGAATTCAGAGAACTCATTGGAGAAGTATTCTCCCCCTCCATTCGACCTTAGGCACTTCACATGCTTTCTTGTTTGTTTTTCAGCCATAACTCTGAAATTCTGAAAATTAGTGAACACTTCACTTTTCTCCACCATGAAGTACACTCACACTTTCCTCGTGTGGTCATCAATGAATGTTACATAGTACCTACAACCATCCATAGACATAGTCTTTATAGGACCCCATACATCTGAATGCACAACATCTAGTACATTCCTGCTCACATTTCTGTCATGTGGAAATACATGTTTTGTTTTCTTTCCAAATTGACATGCCTCACAAACTTTATGCATACCTTCAACTTTAAACTTAGGCAGTCCTGTCACAATTTCTTTAGTCTGCATAGATTTCATTCTTTGCACATTTACATGCCCAATTCTCTTATGCCAAATGTATGTATCTACAACAACTCTTGAACCATTTGCAAACATTGCGGCACTCAATTCAAGAATATTTACATTCAATGTAAACACTATGCCCACTCTATTGTCTTTTGCAACCAACCTGCACTTATCTTTAAAGTCTTCTACTACATAACAGCCACCATCAGGGTTAAACTGGACCTGCAAACCCTACTCAATCATTTGGCCAAAAGAAACCAGATTGTTTGTAATGTTTGGAATATGAAGTACATCTGCAAAAGGTACTTCACGTTATCATCCTACATAGACAATGGCACATCTGAAAGGTACTTCACTTTACCATCCTGCATAGACAATGGCACATCTCCAACATGGGCAATCGAATGAGTAGTGTCATCCCCTATTTCAACAACAAAACTTGGTCTTTCAAGAATCTTCATTTCCTTGAACCACTCACCACCATGACTTATGTGGTTCGAGGCACCTTGTAAGATTCCTCCTCAGCCTGAATAATGAATAAGCCTTTACTTCAATCCCTTGTAATCATTCCCTGTTTCTGAATACAAGAAAATATTATTTTTCTTTGTTTTTACCAAGAGAGATAAAAAATTCTAGAGAGTGGTAATTCAATATTGATATATTTTTGGATAAACAAATTCTCCTAATATAAAAAATATGTTTTCCTTATACAGAAAATCAAAATAAAATTTCCAAGGTGAATTAGGAATCAATTAAAAATGATTTAAAAGACCTTAGCCTAAGGGTCAAGATTTTCTGAAATTTTTGGATTATGGTCCAATTAAGGTTCCTATGGGCCAATAAGATTAATCCAAGTGTTGAGATGAGATAAATCCAATGAATAAAATAAAATAACAAAAAATGAGTAAATGACTACATAAGATGAAGAGTTGACTAAGTACAAGTTTTATTAGTTAAAACTATGAGATATTACTAAAAAAAATGAGATATTTTAGAGTAATCATACAATTTTGACACCTTGGTAAGGAAAGGGGGAGACTTCAAGGAGGTGCCTATTTCACACATGTGAATGAGTTTTAAATTCAAAAATATTAAGATATTTTTATCTCTCCTCTCTCTCTCGGATCAAATTGGATAAAAAAGGAAGCTAAACTGGTCCAATTCTTGTCCAAATTCAGCCAAACTAAATTTGGAAAATTCTAAAACTTAGTTGGACTCAGTTAGTGGCCTCCCTCACCTATAAATAGATCCTCATTCTTTTGTATTCTCATCTGTGAACTAGACCATGCCAATATTACATTAGAATAAGCATATTTTCTATTATCTCCTAAAAATCCTTTACAATTTGGAGAGATTGGAGTTTCTCTCTCTCTTCAACCTTCCTGGGAGCTTTCCTCTAAACATACTAACCAATTATTTGGTTGGGGGACTCTTCTGAGAATAGAGAAACAAGTAAAACAAGAGGTAAGTTGTGACTTTATGGTTTTTTCTTTAATCTTCTAAATGTTTTTCACTTCTCAACCCCTCTCAAGCTTGAGAAGTATTCAAATGAATGGTTTTTCAATGCAAATGAAGCCCTCTAATGAATTCTAATGATTAATCATAAAAAGTTTATATTTATGCTTAATTTAGGATATTTTTTAAGTATATCTCTCTCCCCCCCAAAGAATGGCCATTCCTATGACCAATTCTCTATTTAAATGATGCTTCTCATGGAGTAATTCTTAATTCTAAAATCAAACTCTATGCTAGTCAAGCTAGAGGCTAAAGAAATGGTTTTTAATGCTTTTATGTTACATAAATTATGATTTAGATCCATAAATTAGATTTAGATCTATTGATAGTTAATCTATCATAAGTGTATTATGCTTTTCAAAATTATTAAAAATTATTAGTAATAGCAGTGAAGCTATGGAAAACTTTTTAAAAATTAACTCATAAATCATTTTTATGCATAATGTAAAAAGAGGACTTCCTACCATATTCTAGGATTAGTCATCCTATATTAAATGAATAATTCTCATCATATCCATGGAAAATTAATTTTGAATGTTATGCATAAATATTTAATTAGAGAAAAAGAGAAATTTTTAGTAATTTCATTTTTATGAGATAAAAGAGAAAATCCCATTGGAATATTAAAATAATGGATATTTATTTAAAATTAAAGAAGAATTTTAGATAAATTATTTTATGCATGAATAAATTCAAATGATAAAAGAGGAATTCCCATCATATTTGGAATTCAATCATTTAAATGAGAAAAGTGGAATTCTTAGTATAATGGAATTAATGGATATTTTTATTTAATTTTTATGAGAAATTTTAGTTAAAATTATTTTATGCATGTATAAACTTAAATGATGAAAGAGGAATTCCCATCATATTTGGAATTCAATTATTTAAATGGAAAAAGAAGAATTATTGGTATATTTAGAATATTAAATATTTTTATTTAATTTAAAGAGAAATTTTAGATAGATTTATTTTATGATAAAAGAGGAATTCCCATTATATTTGGAATTCAATCATTTAAATGGAAAAAGAGGAATTCTTGGTATATTTGAAATATTGAATATTTTTATTTAATTTAAAGAGAAATATTATGTAGATTTATTTTATGATAAAACAAGAATTCCCATGACATTTGGATTGCACTCATTAAATGAGAAAAAGAGAGATTTCAAGCTTATTAAAAAAAAATAGATATTGGTATTTAGTTAAAAGAAAATTTTTATGATATTTAAGTAAAGAAAGAATTGAAATTAATTTTTGATGTCAAAAGATGAAATTTCACCATAATTCTGCCTAGGGAATTAAGGTTGAGAAATAGAAAGAATATCTTTAGATATTTTATGTGGTTAAATCACTAAATTGGTATTTACCCAAAAATAGATGTTTATCTGAAGAAAATCCTTGTTAGAACTAAATCGAATGATTAGACTACGAGAGGGACGGACAATAAACCTACTTGTCTGTCTCTCGATCTGAATCAAGCAAAAACTTCATGATGATGACCAACTCCAATTCCTAAATACAAAGAATAGACTACCGTTGAACTAAACTAGTTTTCCTTTGACTGAAATCACCAAGAATCTAGTTGGACAATTAGAAAAATGATGGGTAGATTACCCTGATGAGAGATCAAGGATTCTCATTATGAAATTGGGAATTAAGGAAAAAGGGGTTTTGTGAAACCAATCTCAAACTGAGAATTTTAGTTGCATAGAACCTCTGTTTTCATTTAAAGGACTATTTTACGCCAGAATGCTGGAGGAAGCATTTGGCATGTGTTTTACTAAGAGGAGATTTGTTGGCAACAGTTGGCGGGGAGTCATCGAGGGACGTCGCTCGTGGCAAAGCTTGCCGAGGTCTTGACCAGCCTCGATATGATTAAAATGGTGTGCTTTCGATACGATGGATGAGGACTGACAAAGTGGTCCCTGAGTGAGGTGCTAGGACACCTCTAAGGAGGATCCTAGAGGGTTCTGACCAGGTGATGCACGGGCTCGCGGTTGCTAGGACACTCGTGTGTGCATCGAGGAAGATTCGGAGACTAAAAAGAAAGATTTTTGTGAATCAAATTTTGACATTGGATCTCGTTGGTTGGCTAGCTCATCTTGATGACATATTTTGTAACACAATGAACTCAGAATTTTGGAGGATGATGATCAGTAATATCATGATTTCTATTGAAGGATTGTTTTAAAGACAACCGAATCTGTTATGAATGGCAATTTTATATTGGGTGTGTATGTGAATGCCTACCTTAATTTTTGCATGAAACGCCAACTAGGGGGCCTGGAAACTCTTTTCCTCGGGTACCCGGGAAAAATAAAACCAAATCTTTATAAAGGAATCCTACCAATATAGTGGTCGGGTGTGGTTGGCTAACCCATGGGCCAGTTAGGCTGGATCGGAGGATTCCTGCAAAACAATTAAGATACGACAACCTCTCATTATCCTCATTAGTTCTGCTAGAGGATGCATAGCTGTTTTGCTGCACTTTTCCATTTCATATGTCACTCTGCTTCTTATAGCAATTTGCCTACACATGCCCAAGCTTACCACAGAAAAAATAGCCTCGTGTATCATTATGATGCCTTTGCCAATTTTCGTGACCTCGTTGGCTCCCCCTACCTCTAAAGTGGCCTCTTCCATCTATGTGTTGTTGCGAATCTTGGGATTGTTTTTGTTGCTGCTGACCATAATTCTGATTACCTATTCGGCCACCACCTTGGCCACATCCACGACCTTTATCTCGTCCTCTACTTGCACTTGTGTAGAAGGCCTGTTGCTTTGAACTATTTTTGTTTTGTGAAGACTGTTGATCTTCACCCAAGTTCTTCTCTTCAATGATCAACATTGACACCAGATCTATGAAGTTGGGAATGTTCTCCCAAGTCTGAATAGACATCTTGAATGCCTTGTATTGTGGCCCGAGACCACATAGACACACTTCCACCTTATCATCATCATCAACAGAAACACCAATTGATGCAAGGGATTCAACAATGCCCTTGATCTTCAAGGCATAATCATTCAGAGACATATTCTTTTTCTCCATAGTATATGAAACTTATTCTTCAACTGAATCTTTCGTGCCTTGGTGTTAGTTTTATATAGATTCACTAAGGTGTCCCATGATTCCTTAGGTGACTTGGCATCCTATATATGCCCAATCATGGTGTCTTGTATACTAATAGAAAGCTAATTCATGATTTTCCTTGCTCCTTGATTCCAATCCTTAAACTCTTTTACATCATCTCCGATATCTCCGGTGCCTCCTCATGTTCACCTTCAATAATGTAGTCCTAGTAACCTTTTCCCATCAGGAAATTTGTCAGTCTAAACCTCCAAGCATGGAAGTTGTTCTTATCAAGCTTCTTTGCAACAATCTAGTTTATTCCATCATTTGATATCTTTTCTGCAGCACAAATTTACCAAAAATAGCACTCTTGTTTGACTTGCACAAACTGTTGTATTCTTTGCAGCGATACTATACTGCACCCAAACTATCACAACCAGTGACCTCAATTTGCATACATACACCCAATGGCAATTTTGAGACCTCTTTGCAGCACACACACAGTTTCCCTTCCTACAGCTCCAAAAAAAGTGTTCTATAGAGAATCGAAACTTACCCACAGTGCTCGTGAACGCCTCTGCGAATTGAAAAACGGTGGTCAAGATGTGCCCAAAACACGCTTTTAGTCCAAAAAATATAGTCCAATGGACAATATAGTTTCAGCTCTCCTTCCATGTGAAGAAAGCTCCTCAATTAAAGTTCGTTTGTCGGCGCCTCCCGAAGAGCTCCCGACAAGGGTGTAGTAGCCAACACAAAGGGGGAAGAGTAGATGAAGCTCTTACCCTTGTACCGCTTCCTCTGCTTATCTTGCTTGCCGCTCAGCCCTTGGCATGAACCAGGTTCTGATACCATGAAAAGACACAGGGGAGAAGAGATCTTGAGCTCTTGCAAGCACACACATACTCACACAAAAACCCTAGAAGAGAAGGTGAGAGGCTAAAAATTCTTCTTCTTCTTCACACAACAAAAGAGGTCTACAAAGAAGATAAAGTGACTAACACACATAATAGAGTATATACAAGTAATACATAATGTGAACATGCTAAGAGGAGTGGGTAGATGTGGACTAGTCGGTGTAGTCTAGCTGTAGAATCTCTAGCGAAGATATGTCGGTGCCAGCTACCAAACCCGCCACCACTGATGTAAATGTTGAACGGTCATGCAGGCACCTCATGAGTGTCAACTCATGTTGATCTTGACATCTCAACAAGAGTGCCTTGATGTCTCCCATAGCTAGCCACAATCTTTTTCCATGGGAAACATGGGACTCTCTGGGCAAACCATCTCTTAAAACTACCCATGCCGAAATTCGATTGCCTAGTGGTGGACAATGTATACAAAGCCTTAGATCTTTTACAAAAACTGTACATACTATCTCTAACCCCTTGGTTTGTAAGTTTTATGAGGTTCCCATAGGTGAGATAAAAGAAGCAATTGTCCTTGGAAGCTGGGTCCAGAATGCTACAAGTACAATCAACTCCGCTAATAACACAACTACCCTCAAGCTTCATCACGGTAAGGTAACAATGATACTCTGGGATAGGGAGTGCATTGAATTTGATCCTCTGCCCCCACCAAGTGCTTCCATAAAGGGAACTCCCTCACTCCCCACAATAACTGGTAAATCTTCCACTGCCCTTGAACTACCACCAAAACTCAACCTACCACGAATATAGATTGGACTCCCAACCGCATTTAATGGTCTACAACGGTGGTGGCAAGCCCACATATATCCTATGGTCTCCTATTCTTGGAGGCATGGAAACCTCTTGGAAAACCCACACTTACATAAGAAAACACTTACATTAATATTTCACATGAAATGCGTTTCATAAACCCACACTTACATAAGAAAACACTTACATTAATATTTCACATGAAATGCGTTTAATAAACCCACACTTACACAAGAAAACACTTACATTTAGATTTCACATGAAATGCGTTTAATCAGTTTTGGGTATTTCATTCCTAAAATTTCTATAGGAAATAACCAGTTGGAGTGCAGATTTTATGTCATAGATGCAGGAGCACTCCAAGGCCAGATAATCATTGGAAAAGAGTGGATTAATGCCATCAATTGGTGTGAAGAAACGGCCACCATGGAAATTAATGGCAAAAAAGCCACTGTCGTCTTGTGTCCCCAAGAGGAAATCATACACACACCCTCATCCCCAACTGTCCTTCCCCCACACGCCCCATCCTCATCACTCGCAGTCTCCCGTGTGACCACACTCCATGCCTCACCAAAGCTGATCGATTGAGCACTATCGACACCATCCAACAATGATAATCAAACTTCTTCATCAACAATCTCCCTAAACTCTACATCCTCGACCACCCACATAGCAAACACCCCGACCTCTTACCTAAGAATATTCTTGCTGCCCAAGGATTTTACGATGGCTAGAACTATGGATCCCCAAATGGCCATCCCCGTCACCCAAGCATAAGAAGCCAACTAAGCCAATAAAAACCAACCCTAAGCCAAAGCTTCAATGTTGTCTAGTCTCCTACTGTGTGTTTTATGCATCTTTCTATGCATAGAATCAAATTTAATAAGAATAACACTTTTGTAATAATAAAAAAATCCTTTATGCATCTTTTTATGCATAGAATCAAATTTAATAAGAATAACACTTTTATATAAAAAAAATTTCCTTTATGCATCTTTCTATGCATAAAAATTAAATTTAATAAGAATAACACTTTTGTAATAAAAAATTTCCTTTATGCATCTTTCTATGCAAAGAATCAAATTTAATAAGAATAACACTTTTATAATTAAAAGAAAATCCTTTATGCATCTTTCTATGCATAAAAATCAAATTTAATAAGAATAACACTTTTATAATTAAAAAAAATTCCTTTATGCATCTTTCTATGTATAAAAATCAAATTTAATAAGAATAACACTTTTGTAATAAAAAAAATTCCTTTATGCATCTTTCTATGCATAGAGTCAAATTTAATAAGAATAACACTTTTATAATTAAAAAAATTCCTTTATGCATCTTTCTATGCATAAAAATCAAATTTAATAAGAATAACACTTTTGTAATTAAAAAAATTCCTTCATGCATCTTTCTATGCATAGAATCAAATTTAATAAGAATATCACTTTTATAATTAAAAAAACTCCTTTATGCATCTTTCTATGCATGAAAATCAAATTTAATAAGAACAACACTTTTGTAATAAAAAAAATTCATTTATGCATCTTTCTATGCATAAAAATAAATTTTAATAATTAATATCAGTGATATCCATGCATATTCATAGGTGAATATGTACATGGAGTATTTAGAGTATTTCTTTTAGATGAAAAAATGGTGGGAATTACTCTTTTGGAATAACATAAAACAAACTTTCTTTTTCACAAAATTTTAAAATTTTTTACCATAACCTCCTTTGTATGGCTGACCATTTTTCATTTTTATCTTTCTTTACTTAACTTAATTAACCCAATTTAGAATCATAGAACTTTAATTTACATAATAAAATAAAATTCAAGAGAATAAACAATAAGAAGAGTTTAATTAATCACTTAGTTAATCTTCTAGGATTAATAAAGGTTGGAATGTAAAGAAGAGAAGGGGGTGGCCTTTTCATCAAAGGCATAGCATTTGAATTTAATTCAATCGTTTGCAAAACATAAAAATCAAGAAAACCAAACATTTTTCATTAAAATTCATAAACAAAGTAAGAAAATTAGCTTACATGGAGCTTGTAAGCTCTCCTTTGGCTTGAGGGATTAAGGGTTCTACTCTTGTTTGAAGCAAGAGTGGCCACCAATTGGAGAGGATTAGGCCAAAAATAATTGAATTATTAAAAAATTCAATGTAACACCATTAATCTTTTACAAAGGGGGAGGCTTCTTTTTATAGGAAAAAGTGAGCCTCTAACCAAGCAAACTGATTCTAAAATTTTCCAGATCAGTTTGGTCAAATTTTGACCATTTTTAGGTCAGTTCAGCTTATTTTTTGGATCTAGTTTTGAAACAGGAGAGAGGAGAGATGAGAATATCTCATTTTATTGATTAAAAATTGGGGGTAATGATGAGAAAAAGGTGCCTACTTCATGAAGGGAGATCCCCACACACTGAGGTGTCAAAATTCAGTTTTTTAATTCTTTTCTTTGGTCCTTAGTTCACTCTTCATCTTATGTGAGCATTTACTCATTTTTGGGGTTTTTTTTTATTCTTCAATTTATCTCCTCCCTACACTTGGATTGATTCTATTGGCCCCCATAGGAACCTTAATTGGACCATACTCCAAAAATTTCTGAAAATCTAGACCCTTAGGTTAAGGTCCTTTATACCTATTTTCAATTAATTCCAATTGCACATTGGAAAGTTCTTTTTGAATTTTTGTTTTAGGGGAAACCATTTTAGACACTAGGAGGATTTTTATATCTAAAAATATCTCAATTTTGAATTACCTCCCTCTAGACATTTTCTCTCTCCAGGCCAAAATAGGGTAAAACAGGATCTTTCTTTTATTTCAGAGAGGGGAATAATTATAAGATCAGAAGGGGAGGTTCTTACACCTACACACCTCAAAAGCTAGAGGGAGGAATCTTACACATTTCTATGGCCATATTCAATAGATCCGTCCTTGTGGCTATATTTAGATCTACGTGAGGATCTACTATAGGCCTCCAAGGAGCTATTCCCCCCTACCTAGACCTTGTCCTCAACCTGTGTAACTCCATCTATCTAGTTTGGGTCTATTGCTAAGTCTAGAAAATTCCTCATTACCTGGCTCATCTCATTAGCAGCCTCAGCCTGCCTTTGTTGAATTAAGAGTTCGATGCTTTGCAAGAATGTGGGATTATTGATCATTTCATTTTATCTCCTCTCTTGTGTAGAGCCAATCCTCTCCTCCAACAGATGCCCTAGGTAGATTGTCCACTTCTTCTTGCAATTCGAGGTCTTCGTCAGCCTTGGGCTCCTCATTTATGGGTTCTAGGGCTGGTATCCCTCCTTCTGCCAGTTCGATGCTTTGCAAGAATGTGGGATTATTGATCATTTCATTTTATCTCCTCTCTTGTGTAGAGCCAATCCTCTCCTCCAATAGATGACCTAGGTAGATTGTCCACTTCTTCTTGCAATTCGAGGTCTTCGTCAGCCTTGGGCTCCTCATTTATGGGTTCTAGGGCTGGTATCCCTCCTTCTGCCATTCCCATCCCCATGTTATCCATGGCTTCTCTAGATGTTTCTATTTCCTCGCCATGTGGTCGTAACAGATTCAAATTCCCAATTTTTCTCTATTCTGCCATCATTCTTCACATATCAAGCTCTTGCCTCTGTAAGCTCAGAAGGCACAATTGACGCTTTGCTTCTGCCATCTTTATGTCAACTTCTAATTCCTCATATGTGGGGAAGAATATTTGACTCGTCTTGGCAGCATTTTCCTTTTCCCGCCTAACCCTAAGAGTCATTGCATTAAGTCTCAAAGGGTTAGTGTTCTTGGGTCCAGATGTTAGGGTTGTATGTGTTGGTAAGTTTAGTTTTAGATGATGTCCCGCACTCATTTGGACAGGCCCATGCTCGCAAATTGCACTTTATCTTATGTACCATGTTGGAGACCAAAAAATCCCCTAGATATATCAAAGATTCCACTGGACTTCACAAGAGAAGCTGGTTTCCCTTCCTCTCTCCAAGTCCGTAGAACCTTAATCCTTCTTCCATGGATTCTTCGCTTTACTAGTTTCTATAGTGGTCAGATTTCTCCAAGTTGCTACACTCAATTGAGTACTCACCTTTGTAACCCGAACCAACACTTTTGTTGTAGGAAGAACCTGGGTGATTAGATGCACTGTCGTCAGGGGTAAGGTCATCTCCAATAAGTTTCCCTAACCTCAAGTTCATGATAATATGATTCAACAGGCTAACTCACTACTTCAACTGTTATGCTCGAATTTATGTCGGACTAACAATTCATGTCGTGAAATAGTTGAAATAGGAGACTACGTTTTACATTGTGAAATGGTAGGCTCTGCGTTTCACATCGTGAAATGGTTCTCATGTCGTGAATAACTTGTGTTTCACACTTTGAATTTTTGGTTTGGAATCACATTAATCCAAGTTGGAGATACTCCTATAGTGCACTTATGACCCTCTCTTACCTCTAGTCTGACAATCCTTTACTCCGTGAACAACCCTTTTCACGTCGTGCAATAGTAGGTCTCCGTGAAATAGTAGGTCTCCGTGAAATAGCAGGTCTCCGTGAAATAGCAGACTATGTTTCACGTCGTGAAATAGCAGGTCTCCGTGAAATAGTAGACTATGTTTCACGTCATGAAATTGCAGACTGTGTTTCACATCGTTAAATGCAATGCATTTCATGTCGTGAAATGTTTCGTTACACTTTCACGAGATAAGACTTATCCATCTTGTTATGTTAGTCATGTCAGGAGGATAAGGCACACTAACTTTAGTAAGGCAATCTTGAAATTTTCAACGCTAATGGCGGGCAATGTTTCACATCATGAAATGCAATGTGTTTCACGCCATGAAATACTTTCCTAAACTTTGACATCGTGAAATGCTTTCCTGCACTTTCACTCATTGCCAAAAGTCGAGTCAACAAAATGATGTTTTGATTAATTTAGACTATGATTTCCTTGCCCAAAACATCAAGAAAGGTTGTGCCTAGAAAAAGGAATGTAATGCAAGTCACCAGCATAGCCAATGGGTTCTTGTTTTTGTGATTTAAAAAAAAACACAAAAAAAGAGTGCTACCAATTGCTATCTCGTGATAGCAAAATTGGTAACAAAATCAAAAGCAAATCCAAGTGTAGCTTTTCTCTAGGCAATACCAAGTACTCACCCACACTTCCACACACACAATTTTCCACAACTACTCTGATTTCTTCCCTTTCTTCACACAAACCTTATCTACATAGTTTTTCACAATGCACTTTTAGAATGCAAAGGCAATAGTAAATCTTGCATAATGGGAGCTAGAGCTTTAAGAAGATGGAAGAAACAATGATTGTTTCTCTAGTAGGGGCACTAAAAATGTTATGGCCTACTGCACCTCCCAAGAGAACTCCACACATTCACAAATGGAAGAAGCAATAGACAATAACCATCGTAGGGTACTTACCAATGTTTTGAGCTCACATCCCTTGAGGCTCTCCAAGATTGCTTGTAGAATCCAATCCTCTAATATCCACCTCCACTCTATCACCGCGGAGTCGCTCACACCACAATGCAAGGCAATCATCCTCTCACTCTCCCACACACAAACATGAAAGAGGCACATGCACTAGAATACTCTCTCTCTCTCTCTCTCTCTCTCTCTCTCTCATACACAAGACAAGACAAGAGCTCTCATAGCACAAAGGGGGATTGTGTCTTTCCATTATGAGAAATTTCCTTATATACAATTGGCCCTTATTTACACTTGGGCACCCAAAACTTACTAATAACTAAAGCCTTGGCTAGCCAGTATCTCATAATGTACAACCTTTATAGTGCCATTACATAACACTTATTAATGTCCTCAAATGGAGGATCATCTTTGTTAATCCAAAGTGGGATTAACAAACATGGCCGGTGCATTGGTTAGACCGAATGGCATAACTCTGTAAGCATATACACCATGCTCAATGACAAAGGCTGTTTTGGCTTGGTCCTTAGGTGCAATCAAAATTTGATTATAGCTTGAGTATCCATCCAAAAAGCTATAAGCCTCCTTGCGTGCAACTCATTTGAGCACATGTTCTCAATATGGAAAGGGGTAGTGATCCCTACACGTGGTAGCATTCACTTTCTTGAGATCAACACACACTCTAAGTTTTTCATTCTTCTTGGGCACAACCACAATGGGTGAGACCCATTCTGAGTGTTTAATATCATAGATGAATCCACACTCAATGAGTTTATCGATGTCTTCCTGAACAATGCTTGCATATTTGGTTTTCATTGGTGGATAGGGTAACTATTGGATTGGTTTAACTTTGGGTACCATGGGGATGGTGTGTTGTACCACTTCTACAGGAACTCCTTTCATATCATGGTATGTCCATGCAAACAAATCCCTATACTCCTTGAGGAGAGCTACAAGTTCAACCTCCTTGGCCTTATTTAAGTCCTTGGCTATGTAAACAAGCTTAGGATCTTCTCATGTTTTAGCCAAGTCTACTTCCTTGACCTATGCAGGCCCGTCATAGACTCCTCTACTTTCACTTATGGGGTTACGTTTGGCATTATCAAACCCTAACTTGCATTCCCCTATGGTGTATTACTTGTAATGCTCAGGTGTTGTGGATGTAAATCGGGCTCATTTTCCTTTCCTTACCAGCTGCTTTAGCTACAAACTTAGCCTCTCATTCCTTCTATGCAAGTTCACAATTTTGTTTCCTTCTAGAGTGGAAGAACTTGGTTTTGGTTCATCAGAGACTTCCACCATAGCTATATCAATTGGGGGTGGTCTACAATACTAGACCTTTTGTAACCCTTCTCCTCAATCGTCTAAAATTTTGATGTAAGCCATTGGGTGGTAGTGGCTCTTTCTTGCAACCTTTTATGATGATTCATTGCATAGCATTTACATCTCTTCCATCTTTGAAGATGCTCCCTGAAGTTTGGAGATTTCTTCATCCCTTTCTTTCAGATTTGGAGATACTCCCTGAAGTTTCTTTGAATGTTATGAGCTCTATTTTTCTTGTGGGTGACTGAGGAGTTGGTGTTACTTTCAGTCTCAATTTTATACCCCTCATCACTATTGGTGCTTGAGCTTGATTCATCCCAAGTGGACTCAAGTTTACTATAACCTATCCCCTCAGTATTGGAAGGTAGATCATGAATCGTTCATAGGGGCATGACCTTAGGGAGCTCCTCACACATCAAGTGTAACCCATGTAGATCATCTAGCTCCCTAACCACCAATTGTAGCCCAAAATAAGTGACCCGAGGCACCCAAAACATAGTTACAAGGATTTTCTCTATGGTTTGGCCAATTGACCAAGATCCTCTTGTGTCTGCCCTTTAAAGCTCAATTCTTGGGAGCGTCTTTAGGGAATTTCCCTCATCAAATGATGGGATTTACAATATATAGTGCTAGCATCCATTACATAAGTGTGCGGACATAGTTTTCATAGAAATATGTTAACTAATATGTGGTTAACATACTCCCCTTCCTAAATTCGATCGCGTCCTTGTGATCGGTAAGAGGTTGTTGAGGCACGTGGGGAAGTGTCGCACTTGGTTGGTTCTCCTATCTCTCTGGAAATGACAGGGGGTGGGGGAGTTAGTAATATGAAAAGAAGTTAGTGGAGTACTATCAATTAAGTATTCAGCTAGTCTGATGGGCTCTACGAGTTTGCATTCTTGGTTGTGCCTAGTAGTACTCTTTATTTTGTTTTTGGTGTTTTTCTTTTCTTTTTTTGCCTTTGCGGTGGGACATCCTCATTAGAGGAGTCAAAGTACTTGAATGAGTAGACTAGCACGGAATACTTGATGACCAATATCCAAGTGGTAGGTGGTATTATTAAGGAGGGGCTAGTAATACAATGGTGTTAGTAAGCAATTGGTGGCGAGAAGAGAATTCCGAGGGGACAATATCCAATATCCAAGTGGTAGGTGGTATTATTAAGGAGGGGCTAGTAATACAATGGTGTTAGTAAGCAATTGGTGGCGAGAAGAGAATTCCGAGGGGACAAGGAGGCAACACGCATGGAGACTGCTTGCGCTCTGAGATGCTATATGTCGATGGCGGAGATGTACATGAAGCTCTAGCATCTTTATCAAGACATTGTATTGGGTATCTTGGCTCCCATGGAGGTATCGGTTTGTGGTGTTCTCTCTTTTTCTTTTGGTGCTTTGTCTTCTTCTATCATCGGAGCTTTGGGATCTGGTGTTAATAGGAGTGGTAATCGATGGCAAGGATCCATAGTTGTTGAACCGAAGAAGAAGTTATGGGTTGGATGGATTAGTTAGAAGCACAATTATCAGGGTGAAGTAGTGGGGTGATTAAGAAGATCCAAGTGATAGGTCATACCATTGACCAGCCTTGTGCCCACCATGGTCCCCCCATCTAGAGATGTACCTATATGGCTGTCGATGATGAGTCTTGGTGCAGTGTTGTGCCCATGATCCTAATCACCTAGAGACTCTTTTTCTTTTACATGTGTTTATTGGTCAGCACCCCTAAAGAGGTTTTTTACTGAGTGACCCATTTGGTGAGATTTTTTAGCTTACCTTTGAGTGTATCTTTGAGTGGTTGGATAAGCTCTACCATTTCTAGCATTGCCCCTTCGGTGGGTGACGAAGTCGAGGAGCAAAGTGGGGGCATCATGGGTCAAGGCTCCATTAGGGAAAAGGGCTGGGTGAATTAAGCTTTTGAGTGGCCATGAGTTGGGTCCAGGAAAGTTTGTAGGATTTAGTTGAGGAAGAGGGGACTTTCTTGCCTGTTGGTCTCACCAAACCACCGTCGTTGAGATTGGACAGGTATTGGCTTGCTTGTTGGTGTGGTTTGTGGGTGAAATGTTGAGGGTTAAGACGTGGGAGCCAAATGATGGAGTTCTCATTGTGGAATTCTTGGATAGTTAATAGGCACGTGGGCACCCATCATTGCCAAGTGATGAAGGTCCGTGGGGTTAACGAGGCTACTTGGTTTTTGGTCGACGAGGCTTTGAGCTAGCTGTAGGTTATCCCGATGTTGAGGATAGGATTTTGATGGTGGCTTGGGGAGCCACATGTGTGTGTTTTCTTCATGGAAGCCTTGATCTTTAAGCACATTGGTATGCACCTAACATTGTTGGCTTTGTTGTGCTTGGGGTGGCGGTCGTGGGGCCTTTTGTCGTAGCTAAATTTTTTTATTACAAAAGTGTTATTCTTATTAAATTTGGTTTCTATGCATAGAAAGAAGCATCAAGGATTTTTTTAAATTACAAAAGTGTTATTCCTAATAAATTTGATTTTATGCATAAAAGGATTTTTTTAATAAAGTGTTATTCCCATTGAAGTTGATTTTTATGCATAAATAGATGCATAAAGAATTTTTATATCAAAATTAGAATTCTCTTAAACTCTATGAGTATTTGATAAATGAATAATTAAATACTCTAAGAGAGAAATTTCTATCGTTTTATATTTACACAGATTGTAAAAAGAAAATTCAAGAAATCTATCGAGAGCGAAATATTCAAATAAATGATTAATCTATTCCTCATTGGAATTCGTAACTAATTTAGAAATCAGTTAAGTGAAAATTCAAAGAAAGAAATTCAGTAAAATAGTAATTGAATTATCAAACCTTTTTGAGAAAGATAATTCAAGAAAAATCTTATCTGACTCCAACCTTGAATCAGACTATGACCAAGACTAAACTCTTTCTTCATTAGTTTCGAGGAAAGAAGGTGTGACCAGTTTAGAAAAATATACTCTAAACTCCCGCCAAATCTAAAACTAAGTTTGAGACCCTTCGAATTGATTTGTGGATCAAGGTTATAGAATTCAAGGAATTATGGTATAAAATTTAAAATTTCGATCAAGAAGTTTTGGGGATACTGATTCAAGAAATACTCCTTGTATTCAAAAGAAAATCATACTGAAAACTTGCATAGAAACCCTATTTTCTTAAAGGACTGTCTTACGCCAGAATGTTGGAGAGAGCATTTGGTATATGTTTTTCTAAGGGAAGTTCGATTGCAATCAGCTGGCGGGGAGTGTTAAAAGGACGGCTCACGCGGCAAAGCAGCCTGCCCAGGTCTTGACCAGCCTCGATATGGTTAAAAAATGGCAAGCTCCGGTATGATGGACGAGGGCTGACGAAACGGTCCCTAAGTGAATAGATGTGATGAGAATGTAATGTGATGTGAATCGGGAGGTGAACAAATGAGATGTGGTGAGATGTCATGTGAATCAGATAGATGTGAATGAATGGGTGGATGGGATGTGATGTGAATCAGATAGATGTGAATGAATGGATGGATGGGATTTGATGTGAATAAATGTGATGAGATGTGATGTGAATCAGATAGATGTGAATGAATGGATGAGATGTAATGTGATGTGAATGAATGAATGAGATGTGATGACATGTGAATCAGATAGATGTGAATGAATGGATGAGATGCAATGTGATGTGAAACGGGATGTGAATGAATGAGATGTGATGTCATGTGAATCGGGATGTAAATGAATGATATGGGATGTGAATGGATGATATGTGATGTGAATGAATGTGATGTGATGTGAAACAGGATAGATGTGAATGAATGAGATGTGATGTGAATGGATGAGGTGTGATGAGATGTGAATATGGGTAGATGCGAGTGGATGAGATGTGCTAAGGATAAATGAGGAAAGATGTGATGAGATGGAAAATGATGTGATTGGATGAGAATGGGAATACATATGAATTGGATGTGGATTAAGTAATGTGGATTGATGTGGAACAATGTGGAAAGATGAGAGTTCATTATAGAAACTCTATTTATGACCTTTTTTTTTTAAATGACTGTTTTATGTCAATAATGCTAGGGAAGCATTTTGACCATCTTGTGAATGAGGTCGTGGAGACTTATCTGTTAAATTTGCAAACAGTTGACGGAGAGTCAAAGGAGGATGTCTCGCGTAGCAAGGTCAGCCGAGGTCTTGACCAGTCTTGGTTCGATTTAAATGGTGAGCTTCTGGTACGGTGGATGAGGGACTAAGGAAGCGGCCTATGAGTGAAGCGCTAGGTAACTTGCGAAGGATCCTAGAGGGTGCTGACCATACGGTGCTCGGGCTCTGGGTTGCCCAAAGATACCCACACGTGCGTCGTGGAAGATATTGGAACAAGGAGTAAGAGTTGTTTTCTGAATTCGGGCATGGATCTGGTTGATTGACCTTGCTGGTCCTCAACGGATGAGTCCATGGCTCTTTTATATGGATCTGTTGGTTGATCTTGTTGATCTTCAATGGAGATTCCATTTTAAATTTTATAAGTGAATATATTATCGTGTACTATGAGCTAGGAACTATCGGCCCCAAGTGGACAGGTGGTGAGCATTCTGGTGCCAATGATGCCATAGGTACACCGAAGAAGGAAAAATTAGAAATTAGGATTCAAATGGATATTTTGGAGGATTATGATCAGTGATACTATAGTTTCATTAAAAGATTGTTTTAAAGACAGTTGAATCTGTGAAAAAAGGCAATTTCATATTGGGTGTGTAAGTGGTGTGACTAGTTTTAAGTTTGCATGAATATCCGGTTAGGGGGCCTTGGAACTCTTTTCCCTGGTACCCGGGACAAAACCTAACCAAATTTTTGATTTTTATCTTTCTTTATTTAACCTAATTAACCCAATTTAGAATTATAGAACTCTAATCTACACAATTTCCTAAATTCAAGAGAGTGAACAATAAGAAGAGTTTAATTAATAACTTAATTAATCTTTCTAGGATTAAGAAAGGTTGGAATGTAAAGAAGAGAAGGGGGTGGCCTTTCATCAAAGGCATAGCATTTGAATTTAATTCAATCATTTGCAAAACCTAAAAATTAAGAAAACCATAGATTTTTCATTAAAATTTGTAAACAAAGTAAAAAAATTAGCTTACATGGAGCTTGTAAGCTCTCCTTTGGCTTGTGGAAAAAAAAAACAATTTCCATTATGCATCTTTTTATGCATAGAAATTAAATTTAATGAGAATAACACTTTTATAATTTTTTTTCCATTATGCATCTTTCTATGCATAGAAATTAAATTTAATGAGAATAACACTTTTATAATAAAAAAATTTCCATTATGCATCTTTCTATGCATAGAAATTAAATTTAATGAGAATAACACTTTTATAATAAAAAAAATTCCATTATGCATCTTTATATGAATAGAAATTAAATTTAATAAGAATAACACTTTTATAATAAAAAAATTTCCATTATGCATCTTTCTATGCATAAAAATCAAATTTAATAACTAATATCAGTGATATCCATGCATATTCATAGGTGAATATGTACATGGAGTAATTAGAATATTTCTTTAGATGCAAAAATGGTGGGAATTACTCTTTTGGAATAACATAAAAACAAACTTTCTTTTCCACAAATATTTGGAAAATTTTGCCATAACCTCCTTTGTATGGTTGACCATTTCTCATTTTTATCATTCTATTTTTAACTTAAATTAACCCAAATTAGACTCATAGAACTCTAATCTACATAATTTTCTAAACTCAAGAGAGTAAACAATAAGAAGAGTTTAATTAATCTCTTAGTTTATCTTTCTAGGATTAAGGAAGACTGGAATGTAAAGAAGAGAAGGGGGTGGCCTTTTCATCAAAGGCATAGCATTTGAATTTAATTCAATTAATTGCAAAACATAAAAATCAAGAAAACCATAGATTTAAAATTTGTAAATAAGTAAGAAAATTAGCTTACATGAAGCTTGTAAGCTCTCCTTTGGCTTGAGGGATTGAGGGTTCTACTCTTGTTTGAAGCAAGAGTGGCCACCAAATCACTTTGGAGAGGATTAGGCCAAAAACAATTGAATTATTAAGAAATTCAATGTAGATGGCTCAGGATAGGAGTAGAGTAACAGTGCATAAACACCATTAAGCTTTTACAAAGGGGGAGGCTTCTATTTATAGGAAAAAGTGAGCCTCTAACCAAGCAAACTGATTCTAGAATTTTCCAGATCAGTTTGGTCAATTTTTGACCATTTTTGGGTCAGTTCAACTTACTTTTTGGATCTAGTTTTGAAATAGGAGAGATCAAATATCTCATTTTATTGATTAAAAATTGGGGGTAATGATGAGAAAAAAGGCGCCTCCTTCATGAGGGGAGATCCCCACTCTGAGGTGTCAAAATTCAGTTTTTAATTGTTTTCTTTGGTCCTTAGTCCACTCTTCATCTTATGTGAGTATTTACTCATTTTTTTTGGGGGGGGGGGGTTCTTTTATTCTTCAATTTATCTCTTTCCTACATTTGGATTAATCTTATTGGTCCATAAGAACCTTAGTCCAAAATTTTCAGAAAATCTAGACCCTTAGGCTAAGGTCTTTTGTGCACATTATAATTTATTTCTAATGCACCTTAGGAATTTCTTTTTAAACTTCTGTTTCGAGGGAATTTATTTTAATAAGAAGGGAAAATTTTCCATCCAAAGATATATAAAAACTGAATTACCTCTCTCTAGAACATTCTCTCTCTCTAGGTTAAAACAGGTAGAAACAAGATCTTTTATTATTCTGAAAAGGGGATTGATTATAGGGGAAGAAACTAGACATCTTGAGGGCAGGGGAGGAATCTTACATCCTCTCCCACTTGAAAAACGTGAGATGTCCTCATCTCACAAACTGGGGGTGATCCCGCATCAGTTCGGCTTTTTCTCCTAGGTGGCATCTTCAAAAGGATAGAACTTCCATTTGACTAATAATTCTCTCAGAATTCTGTTCCTGAGAACCTTCTCTCGAATATCAAGGAGTTCTTCAGGTTGGAGTTCCATCTGTCCTTGGTTTGAAGAAGTTAAGAATTCAACATTAAGCATATGATTCGAGCTCGGTACATACTTCTTAAGTAGGCTGACATGAAATACATTATGTACTTTGAGATGAGGAGGTAGAAGAAGTTCATAGGCTAAGTCACCTACTTTCTTTGTATCTGGGGGATAACTTCTTATACTTCCCAAGAGATAGAGAACTTCTTTTTTGCTGCTCCATGTCGCATTAGGGAAAATTTGGACTCACTTTTGGGCCTTTTAAGCTCTTTGAGATTCTAGGGAATATTCCATAAGGACCACGGAGGGTGAGGCTTCTGTTACAGAACTTTTGAGGTTACTTTTTGGTGGGGAGGCCATAACTTGAGCACAAAAACTCCAAATTTGTCGGAGGTCGGTGTGTTAGAATCCTCTCATCAAGATCTTTCCAATGATATGTTACATGATATAGTTTTGAGGTACTATGGATAGAGTTATCTAATCCCCCTTTTCGTAATAGAATGATGACTTGGCATTTCTTAGAGGGCCCAAAAATGAGTCCACAAATGTTTTCACTTGTTAAGATTATGTTTAAAATGAACTTCATAAATTGAAAACTCATAAATTGAACTGGATTTTTAGATGGATACCCCAAATCTGTCTAGCATTCCTGGACTCTCCCAGAGTCAGGATATGATCGCTTTTGCCTTTGAAAATCTCATCAACTCCGCTACAACCCGAGAAAGCAGAGTGAGACTCGCTCGTCACTTTGAGGATCTATACTTTCCCGATCCAATAGAGCAACGTCAACATATGTGGTTCTCTGGAGGGCGAAGTATTCGCGTCAATACCAATCAACAACAGAGACTCAGGCAGAATATCTCGCTAGCCATGATCTTGATAAGGCTAGGAGTTATTCATTATGTACAACTCTATAATCACTCACCCCGAAATTTTAGAAATTTTTGCCGTATTTTTAGACTTCTTAGCTGCTTTATTCCTAGGAGAAGAATTATAGAACCATTATCAGTGATGAATTGTGTATATCATAGCATGTCTTCATCGCAGTATCGCCTTTTTATGCGTACGCGATTGAGGCAGTGACTTTTGGAGCCAAGACGCTCTATGTATATATCAAAAACTTTTGATCATAAATGATGTTTTGCAAAAGATTCCAAATTGTTTTTGTGGTTGTGCATATTAGTTAACAAAATTATAAGAGTGAATCTTGTTTTCAAGAATTATGATGGAATATTTATTTGTTTAAGAAATAAATTTCAAAAATTAAAGTCATAAATCTGTTGACAAAGTTAAGTTGACAAAAATACTATTTTGTCAGAATCATGAGGCGCATGGCCTGTGCTAGGCAGCCGGATCCCCTTACCGATGATAAAGAGTTAGATCCGGACGTTCGTAAAGCCCTACATCGATCCCAACTGGTCCCTTCAAGGGTGAAGCAGAACAGTTAGGAGAAGAAGTGGAAAAATGGATTGAGGCAATGTAAGAGTATTTTGATGTAACCCCAGTTATAACGAGAAGAGCAAGATGGCTCTCGCCAGATTGAAAATTGTGGAAACGGCCAGGGTTGCATGGAGGAACCATTGCGAGACAAACCGTCTCAACCGAAATACCCAGACGTGGTCAGATCTTAAGGCTTACCTCAGGAAGAGGTTTTGTCCTCCGGGCTTCCTGCAAACCAAAATGAATGAGTTCTTGGAACTGAAGCAGGATAGCCGGATGATTGAAGAATACCATCAGGCATTTGCCCTTCTCCTCAAATATTCTCCACTTTTGGATGAAGAGGCCAGATTCATTCAAGGGATGAATGAGCCATTGGACACTGTAGTGAAAAATGCCAAACTAGTCTCAATGGTGGCAGAAGCTGTCAGAATAGGACTTTGCTAAAGCGTTTGTTGTTAAGGTCCCGCCGAAGCCTCCACCCTCAAACTTTAAAAGATTCCAAACCCCGGGAAGTGCTTCAAACTTTCCACCCCCAAAGAGGCAGCAAGGCCCGAATCAGAATCAAGATGCTGGGAAATGGAGAAGTGAAGGAAGACCCTTCCCTCAGAACACTTTCTCAGGAGCCCCACCTCTTTCAAGGATTCAGAGGGATGAGCTTAGAAGTGAGAACAGGTGTTTTGGGTGTCAGGGTTTCGGTTCACCAGCTTAAAGACTACCCGACTCCTACCATGTCAAGAGGATAGGGAAGTCAAGGACCCAGAGTGCAGAGACCAGCCCCTTCATATATCAGTCAAATCACGGTCTCCGTCTCGCCAAAATCAGGGCAATCCTCAACCATCTACCTTTGTTCCAGAGTAGTCTCAGAACTCCCTCCTAGAACTGGGGTAACCAAAGAGAAAGAGTTCCGTCCCAATCTGTAGCAGCCAGAGCAGTTATGATGGCAGAAGTAGTGGAAGAGGAAAAAGGACAGATTTATGCCACAATTGAAAACCAAGGGCCAAATCGTCAATTCTCTGTCATCCATACTCCAGCTCAGTATAAGGGTAAGCCATTCAAGCTTTTGATTGATTCAGGCAGTACGCATTCATTTATTTCCCCAGGATGCTTGCAGAAGCTAGTCTTAGATCAAAAATCAGGGAAACCTATGCAAGTTGAATTGGCCAATGGGAAGATTCTTTTCACTCACCATGAGACAGATAGTATTCAGTTTAATCTAGATGGGAATGTAACTGAGTGGCGGTTCAGAGTCTTACCTATGGGAGTTTTTGACGGAATCCTTGGAATGGATTAGCTCCACAAAAATCAAGCTGACATTCACTGTCACAATGGAACCATTTCCTTTCGTGACCTTCACGGGAACAAAGTTCAAGGAAACTGGAATTTTTGGATCCCCAAATCTACAATTAGTAAAAGCTTCTAGGTTACTGAAAGGACTTAGAGAAGCAATTCATTTATGTTGTCAAATGAATCTGGTAGACACAAAGTTAAAGGCTAAAGAACTAGAATGGTTAAGTGAGTATGATGACTTATTCCCAGCAGAGCTAACTGAGATGCCTCCGATTCGAGAAGTAGATCATGAGATAGAATTGATCCCCGCCAGTAGCCCAGCGCACGTACAAAATTCCAGTCCCTGAAGCCATTGAACTCAAGGAACAGCTTAGGCAAAACTGTTAGAACAAGGGTTTGTAAGACCTAGTGTTTCACCTTGGGGAGCGCCATTTCTCTTTCAGAAAAAGAAGGATGGAACATTAAGGCTCTGTGTGGATTACAAAGGTCTCAATCAGCTGACAGTTAAGAATAAGTATCCTATCCCAAGAATTGATGAGCTTCTGGACAGGCTAAATGGAGCCCAGATCTTCACAAAGATAGATCTCAAATCAGGGTATTACCAGATCAGGATTAATGAGCAAGATATCCCGAAGACAGCCATCAATACTCGCCATTGGCACTATGAATTTACTGTCATGCCGTTTGGATTGACAAATGCCCTAGCTACATTCAATCGCTTAATGCAGGACATTCTCAGAGAATACTTGGATGATTTTGTTCTTGTTTTCTTTGATGATATTCTGATTTACTCAAAGGATACAGCTGACCATGAAGCTCATGTCCGTAAAGTTCTTGAGATTCTAAGGAAGCACCAACTCTTTGCAAAAAAGAGCAAATGCACTTTCTCTGTCGACCATGTTAAATACTTGGGCTTTCTTACGAATTTTCTAACGGGTTCAAGAGATTAAACTATCCTTCACTTGATTAAACCAGATAGAAGGAAAACTATCACTGACTAAATTTGAAGAAATCAATGCTTTTTCCTAACCAATATCAGGCATAGCCGTTGATCTAAACATCTGAGGAAATCAACGCTTTTTTTCCTAACCAAAATGCAGAGCCGTTGATCTACTCATTTGAGAAATTCTTCAGGTTTTTTTTAAAACTACTCAAATTCTAAGCATATTCCTATTATTTCAATTTAATTATTAAAACTCCACTGATTCCAGCCTAACCCCATCCGGCCCATGGGTTAGCCACCACCCAACCACTGGAATCGGTAGAATTAGACAATTACTCACCCACCCATAATTGAATGCCTTTCTTAACTTTTGCTTTCGAATACAGATATGCACACACTCCTCTTTAAAACTTTAACATATAAAATAATCCATTGACAAACAGTTATTAGTTACAGATATCATAACTCAAAATTTCCATCCAAACCCTTGTTTCTCAAAAAACAGTATCACTCTGGACTCTCCGTTTTGAGACCCACTGGTCAGCACAATGAGATCCAGTAATAACAGATTAAAATAATCATTTCATCCATCATACATACCTTCCACGACATACGCATGGGTGTCCTAGGCACCGCGAGCCTGTGCATCGCCTAGTCAGAACCCTCGAGGATCCTCCTTAGGTGTCCTGGCACTTCACTCACGGCCGCTTCGTCGGCCCTCACCCATCGTACTGAAAGCACACCATTTTTCAACCATACCGAGGCTGGTCAAGACCTGGGCAGGATTTGCCGCGTGAGCCGTCCTTTAAACACTCCCCACCAGCTGTTGCAACCAAACTTCCCTTAGAAAAACATATACCAAAAGCTCCCTCCAACATTCTGGCGTAGGATAGTCCTTTAAGAAAACAGGGTTTCTATGCAAGTTTTTAGTTTGATTTTCTTTTGAATACAATGAGTATTTCTTGAATAAGTATCCCCAAAATGGAATTATGAATTTCATACCAAAATTCCTCGAATTCAGTAACCTTGATCCACAAATTAATTCGAAGGGTCTCAAACTTAGTTTCAGATTTGGCGGGAGTTTTGAGAGTATTTTTCTAAACTGGTCACATCTTCTTTCCTCGAAACTGACGAAAGAGTTTGGTCTTGGTCATAGTCTGATTCAAGATTCGAGTCAGATAAGATTTTTCTTGAACTATCTTTCTCGAAAAGGTTTGATAATTAAGTTAATATTTTACTGAATTTCTTTCTTTGAATATTGACTTAACTGATTTCTAAATTAGTTATGAATTCTAATGAGGAATAAATTAATCATTTATCTGAATATTTTGATCTCAATAGATTTCTTGAATTTTCTTTTTACAATCCGAGAGAATATAAAACGATAGAAATTTCTCTCTTAGAGTATTTAATTATTCATTTATCAATTACTCATAGAATTTAAACATAGAATTTAAGAGAATTCTAATTTTGATATAAAAATTCTTTATGCATAAAAATCAACTTCAATGAGAATAACACTTTTATTAAAAAATCCTTTTATGCATCTATTTATGCATAGAAATTAAATTTAATAAGAATAACACTTTTATAATAAAAATTTTTCTTTATGCATCTTTCTATGCATAAAAATCAATTTTAATAAGAATAACACTTTTGTAATAAAAAAATTCCTTTATGCATCTTTCTATGCATAAAAATTAAATTTAGTGAGAATAACACCTTAATAATTAAAAAAATTCCTTTATGCATATTTCTATGCATAAAAATCAATTTTAATAAGAATAACACTTTTGTAATAAAACAAACTCCTTTATGCATCTTTCTATGCATGAAAATCAATTTTCATAAGAATAACGCTTTTATAACTAAAAAAATTCCATTATGCATCTTTCTATGCATAGAAATTAAATTCAATAAGAATAACACTTTTATAATAAAAAATTTCCATTATGCATCTTTCTATGCATAAAATCAAATTTAATGAGAATAACACTTTTATAATAAAAAATTTCCGATATGCATCGTTCTATGCATAGAAATTAAATTTAATGAGAATAACACTTTAAATTTCCATTATGCATCTTTCTATGCATAGAAATTAAATTTAATGAGAATAATACTTTTATAAAAAAAATTCTATTATGCATCTTTTTATGCATAAAAATTAAATTTAATGTGAATAACACTTTTATAATAAAAAAATTTCATTATGCATCTTTCTATGCATTGAAATTAAATTTAATGAGAATAACTTCTTTATAATAAAAAAATTCCATTATGCATCTTTCTATGCATAGAAATTAAATTTAATAAGAATAACACTTTATAATAAAAAAACTTCCATTATGCATCTTTCTATGCATAAAAATCAAATTTAATAATAAATATCAGTGATATCCATGCATATTCATAGGTGGGAATTACTCTTTGAATAACATAAAAACAAAATTTCTTTTCCACAAAATTTTAGAAAATTTTGCCATAACCTCCTTTGTATGGATGACCATTTCTCATTTTTATCATTCTATTTTTAACTTAAATTAACTCAAATTAGACTCATAGAACTCTAATCTACACAATTTTCTAAACTCAAGAGAGTAAACAATAAGAAGAGTTTAATTAATCTCTTAGTTAATCTTTCTAAGATTAAGAAAGGCTGGAATGTAAAGAAGAGAAGGGGGTGGCCTTTTAATCAAGGCATAGCATTTGAATTTAATTCAATTAACTACAAAACATAAAAATCAAGAAAACCATAGATTTAAAATTTATAAATAAGTAAGAAAATTAGCTTACATGAAGCTTGTAAGCTCTCCTTTGGCTTGAGGGATTGAGGGTTCTACTGTAAGCTCTTCTTTGGCTTGAGGGATTGAGGGTTCTACTCTTGTTTGAAGCAAGAGTGGCCACCAAATCACTTTGGAGAGGATTAGGCCAAAAACAATTGAATTATTAAGAAATTCAATGTAGATGGCTCAAGACAGGAGTAGAGTAATAGTGCATAAACACCATTAAGCTTTTACATAGTGGGTTGCTTCGAAAAGTGAGCCTCTAACCAAGCAAACTGATTCTAAAATTTTCCAGATCAGTTTGGTCAATTTTTGACCATTTTTGGGTCAGTTCAGCTTACTTTTGGATCTAGTTTTGAAATAGGAGAGAGGAGAGATGAAATATCTCATTTTATTGATTAAAAATTGGGGATAATGGATGAGAAAAAAGGTGCCTCCTTCATGAGGGGAGATCCCCACTCTGAGGTGTCAAAATTTAATTTTTAATTGTTTTCTTTGGTCCTTAGTCCACTCTTCATCTTATGTGAGCATTTACTCATTTTTTTTTTGGGGGGGGTTTCTTTTATTCTTCAATTTATCTCTTCCCTACATTTGGATTAATCTTTTTGGTCTATAAGAACCTTAATAAAAAATTTTCAAAAAATTTGGACCCTTACGCTAAGGTCTTTTATGCACATTATAATTTATTTCTAATGCACCTTAGGAATTTCTTTTTAAACTTCTATTTTGGGGAAATTTATTTTATTTAATAAGAAGAAAAATTTTTCCATCCAAAGATATCTAAAAACTGAATCACCTCTCTCTAGAACATTCTCTCTCTCTAGGCTAAAATAGCTAGACACAAGATCTTTTATTATTCTGAAAAGGGGATTGATTACAGGGATAGAAAATGGACATCTTGAGGGCTGGGGAGGAATCTTACATATGAGGTCGGGGTGCTTGCAGTGTGGGTGGTTAAGGTTATAGAGTTGATGGGAAATATCAACGACGAGGAGGCTTGATTGTCATTGGTGGGATGGTGTCAACAATGGCCGGTTGACTGGTTTTGGTGAGTTATGGGGTGTGGGAACATGGGAGACTAGGGGTGAGGGTGTGTGTATGATTTCCTCTTGGGGACACAAGAAGACTGTGGCCTTGTTGTTGCCATTGATTTCCATGGTGGCCGTTTCTTCACGCCAATTGATTTGGCATAGTGAGTGGCATTAATCCACTCTTTTCCAATAATAATCCATCCTTGGAGTGCACCTATATCTATGATGTGAAATCTGTACTCTAACTGGTTATTGTCGATAGAAATTTTAGGAATGAAATACCCAACACTCATTAAATGCATTTCATGTGAAATTTGAATATAATTGTTGTATTTTGTTAGTTGTAGATTTTCCAAGAGCTTTCCACGCCTCCAAGAATATGAGATTGGTGCAGACCATAGGATAGAGGTGGACTTGCCACACCATTGGAGACCATTCTTGGTTGGGAGTCCAATCCATATTCTTGAGGGTTGAGTTTTGGTAGTAGTTCACGGGCAATGGAAGACATACCAGTTATTATGGGGGGTGAGGGAGTATCCTCTGTGGAAGCAGTGGTGGGGACAAAGGGTTGGATTTGATGCACTCCCTGTCCCGAGAGGATTGTTACCTTGCCCTGTGGAAGCTTGAGGGTAGATGTGTTGTCAGCTTGGTTGATTGTACTTGTTGATCTGCTACTCGTCACAACATGATATTTGTGGGCTCTAAACCCTTTAGGCCCAACTCTTCCATTGTGTATTCAGTCATGAGATTCACCACAGCTCCTCCATCTAGCTGTACCCCCATGACCTGATGATGTCCAATTTCTACCGTAATAGTTGGAGCCTCAGAATCCATAAACATATCAATTACTTGCACTCCTGTTTCCAAAGGTTCTTTAGGGGTCACTTCTTTTCTCACCCACGAACGTCGACGTGCAAGTCGTTGATACATCTGCTTTCGACAAATTGGAGAGATCTCCGCTAATGTAGGTAGACTAATAGACACCTCACACCGTTCCAATATATCCCATAAATCAAATTGAGGTTTTGGATCAACTTTAGCACCTATCCCGACCTTCTTAGCACGTGGTACTTTTAATCTACCAGGGAAAGGTGTTACACCAAGTTGGAAATGAGGGCCTTATGGGAGGTTGATCAGACGATTGCTCATCCGTCATCACTGGCTCTTGACTCTCTGCAACTTCCTCTAAAGATGCCTCCTTAAGCATGCTTACTTTTCCTCCTAATTGGGTTGATTTCGGCAAGCTTTCCGCAGTCCTTTGCACTTTCCCCTGGGATCTAGTGACAACTCCCACCATTGGATGATTATGAGAAAATGTCACCTTTCTAGATTTTCTGTCTGCCGATTCTTTCCTAGAACCTACTATAGGGACTACTTCCACTAAATTTGCTGAAGTACTTGGACCCTCATCTACAATTTGCTTCCCTTTGTCCCCTATTAATTTTGCATTACTTTTAGGGCAATCTTTCTCCTCGTGGCCCTCCTCACTACATTGCTTGCATAAAGGAACATAATCTTGGTGTGCCCTTGCATTCGGGCAATATGCAGCAATGTGGCCTTCTTGGTGGCAGTTCCAACAAATCACTGTTCCTTGGGTAATTGTATTAGGACTTCCATATCCTTGGTAACCCCGGCCAAAATATGGCCGATATGGTGACCCTGGCCTTTGTCCCCTCATTCCACCTTGCCCTCGCCCTCGTGGAAATGGAGGTCGGGCTTGTGCGGGTAATCCTTGCTGCAATTGTTGCTTATAGGGTTCTGGGATTCCTCTTTGCATGAAAGGTCGAGGTGGAGGTCCAATTTCATAAGTAATATTATTCTTATCCATGCAATTAAAATTAGTGTCCATCCCCTGCGCTTGCCTTCTCTCATGTGCTTGCTTAATGAAGCAATTTTCCTCTGTATGATTGTTTTTCAAACAATAAGTACAAAACAAGATTCGTGGTTTATCAGGTACGACTCGAGATACAGTAGGACACTCTGTAGCCAAGTGGCCATAGCCATGACATTTCCCACACCATATATTCGATCGGAGTGGACTTTGCGCACTGGCTTGCATAGTAGGCAGCTGTGGCTCTATAGCCATAACGTCCCTTACTGGAGCTCGCACAGCACTTAAGATCTCCTCTTTAAATTTTCCCAACACACTTGTCACAATGTTCCCCATCCTTGCCTCGCTCACTAAAGGTGGTGGTGGTGTTCCGGTTTGAAGCATGTATGCCGGTGTAGTCATATATGGGTTTGGAGGCATGTATGATGCTGGATTTGTATTAACAACCACTTGTGGTTGTGAGGGACCGGCAATTGTTGAGACCTCCTGGGGTCTCATAGAGCTAACCATAGGTGATGTCCCCATAGGGCCATAAAGTAATTCCCTCTGTCGTTGCTGTCCCAGCTGTACCTCTTCCTAGTTTCTAGCTTCTTGTTTGGCCGCGTTCAAATCAACAGGCCGACAAAGCCCAACATACTTCTGAGCCTCTGGATCCCTTAGACCATCAATCAAATGACGCTTTTGTGTGTCATCATTAGGGGCTGCTACTCCCATCTTCCTCACAATGGTCTCCATGCGTTGTATGTAATGGTCAATGCTCTCGTTCACTCCTTGCAACAAGTAGTCTAATTGTTGGGCTAATCTATCTTGAAAACCTTGCCTTCTAAATTTGGCCAAAAAAGATGTTGATAGATTTTGGTACGTGGCCTTGGAGGCTGCATCCAAGTTGCCATACCAACTTGCTGCTTCGTCTTTAAAAGTTGCCGGAAAGATATGCAGCTTTTGATCTTGATCAATTATCTCGTTAGCAACACATGTCACCTCAAACTTTTGTAAATGCGCATCAAGATCCTCATCCCAAAGTCCTGCAAATTGCACAAAGTCGGCTAACCAGATTGTTGCTCTTTGTGCTGGAATAGCCATTTGGAAAAATGGTAATACCTCAAAAGTTGGATCGTCCCAAAAATTTAAAGCTCTAGGTCTTACCCTAGGTAATTGCGGATAGCTTCTAAGTCCTCTAGGCACACTACCGCTAGTGCCTGCAATAGTCTCTCTTTCTTCTCTTGTTAGGCTATCAACTTGTACAGGTCGATTGCTGACTCCTAAATCCCTTATTGTTTGGTCATCACACAAAAGATCTTCCCCACTTAGACTAGAAGGAACGTTAACCTAAAATTGTCCGCTATACAAGGATCTTCCTTGTGTCACGTTCGGTTCTTGCTCTCTTGACAATAGGTTCACTAACTCTAATTGCGCAGCGAGACGGATTTCAGCTCGTTCAGCCCTCCTTTTCCTCCTTTCTTCCCTTGCTTGTCTTGGGTCAATTGTTCGACCCTGAGTAGACTCACTCATGCACTTCTTACTTCCTGAGGTTCTTCGTGATTCTCTGGATTATCTAGCTTGATGGACCTTAAGATTGCCTTGATAAACCACTTCCACCAGATTGGTGCATGGAACAAACCAAAGGGCTCTATGGATCTAAGATAATCCTTGCAGTATGTGGCCTTGATCTTACGTATCACATCACTGGGAAACCGTGGGTAATATTCTTGAATGAATATGTCCTCCCACTCTTGTCGTTCTTCTTCGTACAGAACCCAGTTAGCAAAACTCTCCAAAAAATCACATGTGTTTACCAATGCCCCTCTCTCGGCCACTCCTAAGTCCTTCTGATCCTAGGAGTCGTGCCGTTTTTTTTTATATTTCTTTTTTGTTTTTTTGAACTCCTAAACCCTGGTTCTCACACGCAAAATATATGCGCCGAGATATCCCGTAACTACTAACTAGCTAGTGATCTCCCGACGAACGCACCAAAAATGACTGGCCTTCCTACTCTCTAGTCCAACACACTAAATACCCACTAAAATAGTGAATGCGTCCTAAATAACAACCACACATAGCCTAAATCCTAGAAACACACACCGAAAAGACATCTTTTTGTATAAAATAATTTACAATGTTTTATTTACACACACCCACATAGACACACAAATGGAAAAGAACAAACTACTATGACCCCACAGATCATCAAGACACAACTTCACTATTCTAAACTGAATAAAGAAATTTAATGTCAAAATGGTTTTGTGTAAATTGTTTCCAAGAATTTAATGAAAAATAACCGATATTTCCAACACTTCCACGTTTCAGTCAATCTGCAACAGCATCACTGCATTCAACATTTGGCTAATCTTCACTTCACTCCACTCTTCACTCTCTCTCTTTCACACTTCAAAACTCTTTCTTTCTTTCTTCTCTCTCTCTACTCATTATTCTCGTGAACTCTCTTCTTCTTCTTCTTCTTTCTTTCTCTTCCTCCTCCTGAAACACAAACACAAGAATAATGCACACAATCTAATACATTCTCTCACACTCTCATGCTTTTACTTTTAAATATGCACCATGTCAAAGTGATCAAATCTCTTTCTCTCTCTTTCCTATTTTGCATGTACACATATAACGTAGCCATATTACCCTCTCTCTTCTTTCCTTCTTCTTTCCTTCTCTTCTTTCTCTATTTTTCATTCTCTGTGTCCTCTCCAAACATCTGCAAAGTCTTTGTTCTTTCATCTCTACTTGGATTACCCTATTTATACCCACCCTTTTGGCTTGCTTTCACTATGGTCCCTCTATGGACCTCTTCTTATGCATCTCACCTTGGCCACTTTCATGGTGAGCCTTGGCTTTCATGTGCATGCAATAAGGCTATGCCTCTCTCCTAATCTATGGCCTACCCAAAAGTAACATCTTCAATGTTTTGCTACCTATGCTCTCCTGGTTGTGCGAGGTAGCCCGTAAGACCCTTCCCCTACATCATGTGCTCACGACAAGCCTATAATCCCAAATGCTAAGGCGGCAACGCATAGGTGTTCTCAATGAGCCCATTGAGATTGGTGTAAGTTGGGCGTTCGATGTCCAGGGAGCGCCTGCATATGTCGTAGATGGCCTCGTTGTCTAGCATGACGGCCACATCTGTGTGTTCAAGCAGGGAGTGGGTGGACAAGACGCTATTGTAGGGCTCAACCACGGCGTTGGAAACCTGAGGGGAGGGGTAGACAGTGAAGCAGAGTTTGGATTTCTTCCCATAGTCCACAGAGAGGCGCTCCAGCAGGAGGGAGCCCAGGCCGAAGCCCGTGCCGCCCCCCACTGCATGGAAAACCAGAAAGCCTTGAAGCCCAGTGCAGTTGTCCACCAACTTCCTAATGCGGTCCAGGCACAGGTCCACGATCTCCTTCCCAATGGTGTAATGGCCTCTTGCGAAGTTGTTGGCTGCGTCCTCTTTGCCCGCTGATGAGCTGCTCTGGGTGGAAGAGCTGCCGGTATGTGCCGGTCCTCACTTCGTCTATCACTGTCGGTTCCAGGTCAAGAAACACGGCACGCGGCACGTGCTTGCCGGCCCCCGTCTCGCTGAAGAACGTGTTGAAGGCATCGTTGCCTCCGCCCACGGTCTTATCACTAGGCATTTGGCCATCGGGCTGGATTCCATGCTCTAGGCAGTACAATTCCCAGCAGGCGTTGCCCATCTGGATGCCAGCTTGGCCGATGTGGATGGAGATGCACTCTCATGTTGACGATTGGCTTAAACAGGAGGAAAACGAGGACGACAAAGGTCGAGGCCTGCTTTCAAAGGCTGGGTCTCTCTCTCTCTGTTCGACTATGCAGCGCTGGCAGCAGCGGCAACAAGCTCTTACACACACACACATTAATCAACAAACAAAAAAAACAGGCTTACCTCCTCCTCCTCCTCCTCGTGTTCTCCACGCCAACTAGAGAGAGAAACGTTTTCTCTCTCTCTCTCTCTCTTCTATTCTCTCAAGAAGTTGGTGGGTACCAACGGTTGCTACCCACCCCTCCATTTTTTATTTGCACCTTTTCATTTCTAAGCACATTAAGGTCTCCAAACTTACGTTCCCACCTAACCATACTAACCCTCGTTCTCTTCCCCTCGATCTCTCTCTTCTCTCTACCCACTTACATACAACCTCCTCTTTATGTACAAAATAATATTAATCGTCACTATTCCCATGCAATTGCTTACACCAATGGACAACATCGACAATCATGATGCAGGTAAATACCATGACATTCCACACACATGCACCTAAAATGACCATAATTGACCCTCGTTCTCTTCCCCTCGATCTCTCTCTTCTCTCTACCCACTTACATACAACCTCCTCTTTATGTACAAAATAATATTAATCGTCACTATTCCCATGCAATTGCTTACACCAATGGACAACATCGACAATCATGATGCAGGCAAATACCATGACATTCCACACACATATGCTTTCAAATACCATGAAAATGCACCTAAAATGACCATAATTGACCCTATTTAAACCCTAAAAATTGCTAAAAATGGCTTCGATCCAGGGGTCATCAGCAATCAACCTAGCTTCGTATTTTTCAAGTGAGCCATTAGCATTATACTTGTTTTTATAAACCCATTTGGTACCAATTACCTTTTTGTTTAGTGGTTGGTCAACTAGCTCCCATGTGTTGTTCTTTATGATGCATCACAGCTTTCCACTTTGGATGTGCTAAGGCCCCTTCGTTGTTCCCATTATCTCAGCCACCATCAAGGCCATGTTGTCAATGACATCAAATACTCTTATCTTCTCCTCTATTCTCCTTGATCTACACGGTCCATATGCTAGCATCTCAAGTACTGGGTTACACTCATCAAAGAGCTGATATGCCCATTTTGGAAGTGGCTATTTGTGTGGTGTAGTAGTAGGCTAGTGTGATGTGTGAGAGTATTTATCCTATAAGAACTCCTCCTCCTTAAGAGGAAATCTGACTGATGGGTTGGGCTCATGGTGGATTATTTCTTTGGTTGATGATAGAGTGGATGGACTTGTCTCCTCCCCCCCTGAGTGTGGCTGCTCCACAAACACCACATCTCGGCTGGTGATTATCTTCTTCACCACCTGTAGATTATAGAGTCAATAAGCCTTTGACTCTTGACTATATCCAAGAAAGATACACTTCTTTATTTTAGCATATCAATCTTCTTCCTGAATGCATTTGGTATATGTAAATAACATTCAAGCCAAATGTTCTAAAATCTCGGGGGGGTCACTCGTAAATGTGTAAGCGTAGCACATGGGTTCAACAAAAGGAGTTTTTAAATTCCTATTTTTACACATTTTTTTACATACAAAAGTGTACCATTTAAAGAGGGTATTTACAGATTAAATAGACAAAGGGTGTGTTTTATTCATGCAAAATTTACAGATAAGTGGTTTTTTAATTAGGCCTTGAATGCATGTGATATACAGGATTTACTAGTATAGTGAACCCCCCGATTCTAAAATGAGACCCTGAAGGTTTCTTACTAGAGTAGGCCTCTTGTGGTGTGATACCCTTAAGTGTGTTTATGTGCCTCCAATTGAGGATGTAAATTGTTGTGCTTATACTACTTTAGCCCAGAAGGTGTCTTTTAACCTTTTCCCTTTTAGTATGCATCAAACCATCTTCACAACAGTTTGATTACAACATTCTATAACACCATTTTACTAAGGTGTGTGAGTAGTTATGAGTTGGCTCTTGATTCCATTCTCCTTATAGTATCATATAGTTGCAAAAGTCTAACTAAATGTTGGATGAAACATTTAGTATCATATAGTTGCAAAAGTCTAACTAAATGTTGGATGAAACATCTCTTCACAACAGTTTGATTACAACATTCTATAACACCATTTTACTAAGGTGTGTGAGTAGTTATGAGTTGGCTCTTGATTCCATTCTCCTTATAGTATCATATAGTTGCAAAAGTCTAACTAAATGTTGGATGAAACATCTCTTTTATGAGAAATGGGATATAAAGAGAACTTATTAAAAGGATATTGTTGTTTTTTTAGTTTTAAAATCTTATGTCACATTACAATAATAACTTGGTTTATGTGATTGTAACCTATATTTTTGAGTTAGTATTATTGACATATCAAGCTCAACTAATGGTATGGGCATTGATGACCCATCTAGGTGATAGCTTCTAACTTACACCACTGGCATGGTTAGTGAGATTATATGTGATATATTGAGAGTGGTTTAAAAGTTGTGTGTGACAGTAACCACTTTGGTGTACTAGGTTATGGCGTAGTCATAAAACCTTCTCATGTATTTGGGTTCACACTGTGAATTGAACTTTATCTGTTAAAGTAGGAGAGTACATTCCCTTATAGTATGTACTATTATCTCTTTATAAAAATCAGTCATCCATCTCTCTTTTGTGTCTTACTATCTCTTTTGTGTGTGTAAGTGAAAAAAAGTTTTCTTGCAAGGATCTTAAGCTCTCCCTCTCCCCCACATTCTTCTCATGGTATCACAGCTCCAGTTTATGTGAGACATAAGGAGGAAAGCAAGAGGAAGCAATACACGGGTAAGGGTGATTCCGTCTCTTTCTCTCTTTGATTTTGGAGTAACACCTTTGGGTAGCTTTTATGAGAGCTACATGTAGATAGGGAAGTCATTGTCTTAGACTGAGGCATCCTCCCTAGGTGAAGGAAGAAGACCCTGTTATGTTTAGTTTACTTTTTTAGCTCAATGGGAAGCCCTTGCACTATAGAAAGAGTGCAAGAACTTGCCAATGTCGTGGGGCTTTACCTCACCACACTCGAGAGCATAAAACAGCTCAAACTGAGAAGTTAATCTACCATAACCTAGCCCACAATTGTATAAACAAGATATGTCACTCACCTAGGCTGAATGCTTGTGCTTGGATTCTCAGAAAAGGTGATGTTGCCATGTAGTCACACTCCAAGCTCCACTCCGCCACACTCTAATATGGAAGCTTGATCCTCCTCTCTCACTCAATCACACACACTCACTCTCTCACATACGTGCAAGCAAGCACACAAGATCTGAAACAAGGAAGAGGCACGCAAGAAATAAATAGCATAAGAGAGTAGAGAAGAGGAGAACTCTATTAAATTAGCATAAAGGATTCAATGGTGAGAATACACCATGACCCTTATCTTGGCCCCCCTAGCCTTTACACCTTGGGAAGCCATACTTAAAAAATAGGTCCATGTCTATCCATGGCCACCTAGGCTTATGCAAACACTTAATCTAAGAATACAATCTCTATTATTAATCATGTGGAATGCCTTTCATATACAAGCCATGATCGCATATAGGTAAAATATACAATGATGCTAAATGATGCTAGAGAGGTGTCCCCAATGAGGGTTAACATCCCCCCCTTCTCCTGATGCAGATTCTGTCCTCTCAGAATATGTCAATGAAGATTGGTCGAGGCTGTTTTCTGGATGCATGAAATGTCGAAGGTCATGGAAGGTTTACAAGGCAACATGGTACCACGAGTAAGGTGCATTTAAGCATAATCTAAGCACTAATCAACTAATGAGAGGAATGATATTTATGTCTAGTCAAATTTTCTAGTTAAGACAAGGCTAATATTAAGGTTGATCCAAATTCGATCTAAACTAATAAGGAGCAAAAAGCATGCCTCCGGTTATGACCTTAGTCTCAACACACTATCATTTGGTGAAACCATCTCTAGCTGTTATCTAACCTCATAAAGGAAACTGCTATAGGTGATTATTATAAGGTTTCATTTTGATTCTAAAAATAGAAAACTAGGGCACCACCGTGCAAAGACCCAAGTAATGGTTTAGAGACCTCATATAAGAGTATCTAAGAACCGCTAAGTAACGATGGTTTTTTTTAATCCTTTGTTAATAGATTTTTAGCCACACAAAGTCCCATCCCATGGATACCAAGGCTACCATCCCAAGGCTCTATCACTAAGAGCCAAAAGTCCTACCTAAATCGCACATAGAGATGGTTATCTTCTTGTGGGTTTTTTTGGTATTTTTGTTTTGTTTTTTATTTTTTATTTTGTTTTTTTTAATAAACTAGTTTCACTTTCACAATTCACCTAGGAGGCTCTATTCTAACTAAAGAGGTAACACTAATGAAGGTGGAGTACTTGGAATACTCCTTTGGCATACTCTAAGGTCGATCTTAGGGAAGATTGAACTAGGAAAAAGTCTAAATGTTACCTAAGTAATAACTAGAAAATTGATAGACCAGATACCTAACCATGCAAACATGCACTCAAACCAACAGTAAATGGAGAATCAAAAAAATATTGAAATAATTGCAAAAGGTGAGGATGGGCTATAATGCACTTGGACAATGAGGAAAATCCTATCCATATCGAGGTTGCGCGTCCACCGCATGTTGTAATTCTAGATCTGGTCTACATGATGGCACCTCAATAACCTATAAATCATACTCATCTAGCAAGCTCATTATTAGATAACCATAGTTCATAATCATGCTCCAATTATTTATTATTTTGACTTTCCCCCGCACTCAGGTGTGCTCCATATATATATGCATCCTCTAGTCTATGAGGTAATGGTCTGAGTGCATCCTCACTATGATATGGCATGGGTACTATAGGTAAGTCAGCTAAGTAGCTACCGTGAGCTAATCTATCTAGGAAATCACCCATTATACCCCAAAAGGAACAAGGAAGTGGAAACATATATGCCATAATTGATGGTGTAAGTCCATAAGTACTTGCCCTCCTCCACTGCTCTACAAGTTGTTCTTATGCAGTTCTATCTTGCTGGGGTCCTCCCACTAGGTAACATACACTCTCATGATCGTGTCATTGTGGTGTCTCTCTCCTACCATGGACTGCGATAGTCTTGCCCCATAGCACTTAAAATAAGTTCTACACTACCAACATAAGTAGTACGCTGCGTACAACACGTGATGCCTATAGGTAAGGCATGGTGCAAGGGTATGGAACTGTAGTTAGGTAGAACAAGTCCACAAAGGTGGCTCCACAACATCTCTCTCCTAGTGATGCATAAAAATAGCATGAGTGGGTCTGGAAAGGGGGAATACTTAGCTACCCTCCACAATACCATTCCTGGCAATCTGAATCCAAGATAGGTTAACACATTCCTATGACAACTATGTCCGCACACTTATGTAATGGACGCCCGTGCTATACTATAAATCACGTCATTTGATGAGGGAAACACCCTAAATATGCTCCCAAGTATTGAGCTTCGAAGAATAGACATGAGAATCTTGGTCAATTGGCTAATATCCATAGACAAAAGCCTTGTAACTATGTTTTGGGCGCCACGGGTCACTTACTCCTAGGCGGCCTCCTAGTGGGAAAAGGCTTAGAATATCGAGTCACGAAAAATGCTCACAAAATCACGCAAACGTTCACTTAGCTCCATTTTTGGGAAAAAAATAAAAAAATGTACCTTTTTTCAAATTTATGGAGACAAAAAACATACTTTCATGTCAAACGTTTTTTAAAAAACCACTACTTTTGTGGAAAAAATTGCATAAAACATTACTTACATTTTACTCTAAACCCAAAAACGTCCAATTTGAAAAAAGAATTAGAAAAGAGAAGAAACTCTTCCAATCAACTAGAGTCATTGGACCTTCTACTTTGAAATATCAATTGTTTTCTGGCGTAAGTGTTCATAATTTTTTAACTTAAATCCATACACAAGAATTTCTATATCATACAAATTAGGCATGTCCACTGTTGAGGGTTAACTCAGCACCAGCTAATCTTTACATTAATTCTTCCTGTCATTTCAAGTATTCTGTCTTCTGCACAATCTGAATATTTACAACACTTCATTCATTGGTAATTCCTAAGCATACATTGATATCTTTTCAATTGAAGGCAAACACATTAGGAACTCAATGGAGTCTTCTTGGGCCCTTTAATTTGGACGTTTAGTGAAATGCTTAAAATGCTAATCCATCTTTGACCAAGCCTAGAAGCCTAGTCCTAAAAGCATATATTTGATTTTTCACAAAAACAAAAAAAAATAAAAGAAAGGAGATATTCCTAGATCTGGCCACCTAGGTGACTTTAAAGCTTTGTAATGGGCTGTCAGTCAGTAATCATAGCCTGCAGCAACCTTTTCGAACTCCAAACATTCCAAAATTTTGTCACTTTCTTCCCCCCTTTTTTGTGTGTACACCAGATCTCTTTCTCTCTCTAAATCTTCTCTCTAAAACGCCCTGCACTCCTTCTCCATGGAAAAAAGCATCTTTCTCTACTCCAAAAGCCATAGCTAACAGATCTGTACTCCTAAATGAGCCTTCTCTCTCCAAACCCACAGTAGTAGCCATGGCTTGCAGGGAAGAAGCTTACCATGAGCATTCTCTCTACAGTACTTGGTCCTCTCTCCATAGCTAGCAGGTCTGTACTCCTAAATGAGCCTTCTCTCTCCAAACCCACAATAGTAGCCATGGCTTGCAAGGAAGAAGCTTACCAGGAGCATTCTTTCTACAATACTTGGTTCTCTCTCCAAACCCACAGTAGTAGCACAGAAGAACCTTTTCATGAAGTATTCTCTCTCTATATTGCTTAGCAGCCATAGCTTGCACTAAAGAAGCTTCCCATGATGCATTGTCTCCTTTGCATTTTCGTCTCACCATTGCCAACCCTCTCTATGTTTCTTTGGCTCCCTTTCTGGCTTCTTTCTCTATCCACAATGTAGCTCTAGAGAAGCAACCCTCATCTCCATTCTTCCCATTATTTTTTGATACCATATCCTGCTCCTTCCACTCCTATTCAACCCAAGCTTACAAGCCTACTTTCTTGTAGATGGCACTACAAGACATCACCAATAAGCCTTCTAAGATCCGCCTTCAGGTTGATTTGGAGACAGAATATGCAACCCTACGCAGTAGGCATGTTGCACCCAATATTTCATACGATCAGCTTCGAATGCAAGGAGCAAAGGCCATTGATCTTTGGATTGATGGAAATATTTATCCAGCAGATCCAATATCTGGTGCCCCTCCACCATTCAAAAGCATTACAAGTTTTCTTATGTTTGTTGGTGATGGTTTCAATGGGCTTCTTGGCTATTGTAGGAGATTACACATGTTGTGGCTAGATGAGGCAGCTGAAAAGAGGCAAACACAATTTGTCTTCGACCAGCTTCAAGCGGCATCGACTAAGCAGATCAATGGTTTGATGCAGAGGAATAAAGAGCTCTCAGAGGAGCTTGAGGTGCAGAAGAATAATCTAGCGGATCGTGTGCGCACAATAAATCAATTTATCGATAATTATGTTCGTCTTCAACACTCCACTCGTAATCTTCGGCGTCGTGTTCACCATTTCACTCATCTTCCCATGGGATATCACGCAAGGCAAAGAAAACGTAAAGCTGTTGGGTTGCTTTCAAAGACAGCAGGCGCATGCAAGAGGCGTAAACAAACAACCAGGTAAAAATTTTTGTAGGAATTATAGCATCTTTGAGAAGCAATTAATGAATAAAGCATCTCTCATGGTTGACCATTGTGATTGTAGGGCTTGTGCAACAGCTATACTAGGATGTAACAACGCTGAGGACAATGTTAATGCCCCCCTTCTTCAGCATGTCCTTCAGGAGAAGGATATTATGGAAATGATAACAGGTTCTGGTAATGATAAGCTGCGGGAGACCCTTCGTCAACATTTCTTGAAGGAAATCAAAGAAATTGTCACCCCCAAAGAGATGCTTGATATATGTGACTCAGCAGGTATTAGCCAGAAAGGTTACAGAGCAATGTACAGGTCAATCACTTTAGGGTTGCGAGCAAAGGGAGTTACGCAATCCTTGCTTCCAACACTTTATAGCTTACAGATGGCAAAGAAGTGTGCTAATGGTGATATTGCATCCATGTTCGAGGGTGGGTACAAGTGGGTGGAGGATATTATGCCAATGCCAACAATCAAACCCTTTGAATACAATGCATATAACAATGTCTACATTGACATGGAAGTGCTACAAAAAGCAATGATTCAGTACTATGGCCTCACACTTGAAGAGACAGGTGGAAATGCCGTGTTTGTCTTGAAGCTGGATGAATGTCAAGTGGTTAAAGGTCAAAGACTGGAGCGTGTTAGTTTAACCTTGATGAGCCGAGCACTTAGAGGAAGGCCTTTAGAGACCCAAGAGTTGGATGCAACTGAAGACAGCAACAATAGGGGTCAAGGGCATAAGCAAGACTACTACGGCATTCAATCAGAGAAGAACATCTGGTGGCAAGCAGCATGGGTCCTCCCAAAAGAGAACCATGATACCTTGAGGTGGTATTTTGAACGGTCTGGCATTCAACATGTCGTCTCTTGTCAGGTCAATGGTCAGAAGCTTGATGTTCCCGGAATAGGCTGCTTTAACGTTAAATGGCACTTGGGTGGCGATCTAAAAACCTTAAAGTATATGTTGGGTTGTAAAACAGGTGCGAATACTATATTCTCATGTGTTTACTGTTGTCATTCCAAGACAGCAGTAGACTCAAGAGTAAAAGGGAAACAACCTAGCAAAGGCAAAAGTCAAAAACAGGTGGGTGCAAAAAAAGCAATCGTTTTTGATGCTGAACAGAGGAAAGGATCAAAGGTATGGCATAATGGCATATTAAGTTGTGACCAGAGCAAGCCACCTAGTCGTGACCAGGAGGACAATGCTTGGAACCCAATCTTGGAAATTCCACTATGTCAAGTGCATGTGTGCACATTACATGCAAGACTGAGGATTTTGGATAAGCTATTGATGCTCCACATAAACTATGTCTGGAACATGGAGCCCGAAGATCGACGAGAAGAGTCAATACGTGCACTAGAGGGTGTACTTTCCTCTATGGGATTACATGCTGGAGCAGTGGTCTTGACAAAGGACAGAAAATCAAACCCTACACAAGACAACCCTAATAAAATTTGCATGGGTGGATCAAAGGCAAGACACTTGCTATCAAACCACTTGGGTTCTCATAGCCACACTGACTTTGAAATTTGGAAGAAGATATGTGATGTCACAACATATCGAGGAAATGATGCCAGGCTTGGCCTAAAACGTGCACATGTATGGGAGGTGTGTAATACAATGGTCGATCTTCTAGAGCGACCTCACCTGGATGACCATGGTATTGAGGCACTTAAACAAGCCACTTGTAGATTCACAGAAGAAATGGTCGAGGCATGGGGAGAAACACACATTACTCACTACATGGTAATGTTGTATTTATTGTGTCCTTGTAGTATGTTCTTCATACTGTTTGTTGACTTTTTGTAATTTTCTATGCAGCATATATTGTATGCACATGGGCCATACTTTCTCGATAGATATGGCTCTTTAGCACTTTGGAGCAATCAAGGCATAGAGGAATCACATTACCAAGCAAAGGCCGTGTATTTTAAGGGCACTCGCCATGATGGTGGCAAAGTCAAGAGTAATGCACTCCATGAAATGTTCAACTGGTTCTATCGCGTTCTGGTTGGCAAAAAAAGGCAGAAAAGTCGCGGTAATTTGTCTCTTAGGCGTCAAATAATGAAAACTGTTAATGCAAGAAGAACTGAAGGATACAACAGATCAAATGCTAGGGAGAGACTACGGCAGTGGGTAGCAAGCAAGCGTCGGTGTGGTTCCTCATGGGCTTAAACTCTCTGATTATAATCTTTTTGTGTTTTTAAATTTTCTAAAAGTTTTAAAAAATTATATTTATAGACATATTTAAGTCATTTTTCATTTATAGAAACCACATTTCAATTTCTTCTTTGTGCTCTACTCTCTCTTGCCCTCCCACTATCTCTTGCACTCGTAAATACCTAGGCCATGCCAGTAGAACAGGAGCAAGACTTGCGGTTTTTCGATCAACTCGGCCCACTACCTGCTAGAGCAAAAAGGACAAGTCTACCTATCGTAACAGAGCAAGTGGCAAAGGAGATGAGAGAAGAAGAGCGCAGGAAGGAGGCCGAAGAAGCACAACGCAGGAAGGAAGCTGAAGAAGCAGGGCCTAGTAGAGAAGCAGAAGAAGAGCGGCGTCGAAAAGAAGCCAAGGAAGGTCAAGGGCAGCCACCGGAGATTGTTATTGAGGCCGACACCCTAGAACAGCTAGAGGTTATCTTACAGAACAGGGAGGTCGAGCTCTTGTCCTACGGCATCACGAAAGATACCATTGACAAAGAGTTTGCTCTTGTGAGGGCAGCTTGGGAGACAGAAATGCAAAAGAGACAGCAGCCCAAAGAGGACGCAAGGAGGGCAAGCCAAGCACAGCCCACAGGCAGCCACAACATCCAGGCGGCCAGTCAAGAAGTGTGGTAAAAGAATGGAGGGCAAGTTTCGGGACCAACAAGAAGAGGAAGAGCGTGCACAAAAGAAAAAGAAGTTCAGGTCTGAACGACCACCGTGGGAGAATCAAAGACCACCACCGCCTCCACCAGTTACAAAGAAGAAGAGAAAATGGAGGCCAGGGACAGTCGCGCTACGAGAGATTAGGAAATATCAGAAAAGCACAGATCTTCTCATCCCCAAGGCACCATTCTCTCGACTGGTGAGAGAAACAATGGAAAAATATTCTGACAGGGTTGACCGCATACAGAGCACAGCTCTTGAAGCTCTTCAAGAAGCTGCTGAAGATATTGTAGTTTCTGTTTTTGAAGACTCAGTGCTGGCTATGGTACATGCCAAGAGAGTTACTTTGAAGCCTGTAGATATGTCCCTAGCCCTACGTCTACGTTTAGAGCGTAGCCTTCTACCTCAATAGGCTAACCCATTTTGTAATTCTCCCTACAAAATTTTGTAATGTTCCCAGATTCCTTTGTAGCTTTTTCACACATTAATGAAAACTTTGTGAGTTGTGTTACATTCTTTGTTGAGTCCATTTTTTTTGTATGCTCAGTGCCAATGAACATTTCATTTAAACATTATAAAAGCACTATACACACAGGAAAAAACACACACAAACACACACACACACACACACACACATATATATATACACACACAAACATATATACACACATATATATACATATACAAATATATATACATATGCACATATATATATATATATATATATATATATATATATATATATATATATATATATATATATATATATATATATATATGTACACACACACACACATATATATGAATATTTATATATACAAAAAATGTAGATCCTATAAAGTCAACTAGAGAAACTTATAGAGTGCCTTATGAGCCTCAAGGCAAAAAAAATAAAAAAAAATAAAAAAAAATGCCATGTGCGCTACGGCGCGTTAATCTCTAGTTTGACCAGGTCAAAATGGAGATTTATGCGCCGTAGCGTACATGGCATTTTTTTTATTTATTTTTTGATATCTATGGTCTGGTGAGGCTCATATGACCATTATAAATGCACCTAGAGACCCTTATAGAGTGCCTTATGAGCCTCAAGGTCAAAAAAATAAAAAAAATAAAAAAAATTTACCATGTGCGCTACGGCGCGTTAATCGGCACTTTGACCAGGTCAAAATGTCGATTTACGCGCCGTAGTGCACATGGTATTTTTTTTATTTTTTATTTATATCACATGGTCTGGTGAGGCTCATAAGACCCTTTAGGTGTCCTAACAGCCCTAAAATCTTATATATTTATATAAAATATTATATATATGTATATATATATCTGATAATAGCCTTAAAATCTTATACACACACACATATACACACACACATATATACACACACATATATATATGTATATATATACATATATGTACATATATATATACATATATGTGAGTGTGTTTACATCTATAAATACAATATTTTTTCATACCGCTCTAACCCAATCTCGATTACTTTTTTTAATCACGATCACAATTAAAAAAAATCCTAAACAATTTTTCCTATGAACACATGAACAAAATCTTAAAATTGCGAGGCTTGAAATGGTATATCACAAGTACGCCAGGAAAAATCACAACTTACAATGCACAACAAAATTTTTTATTAAACTTGGAAGAGAAGTTTGCATTACATCTTTTTAATAAGCTCTTGGAAGAGCTCAGGAGAGAGAGTTCTAGAGGCTGGTTTCTGGCCTAAGCTTTGGAATACATCACTCGGCTCATTGATTCCTTGAGCCTGAGAAAGGGCACAATGGCCTAAAACTGAGCCGGGATGGTTGCCCGTGAAGCAATACAAGGCAGCTTCCCTAGCTACCAAAATACATTTATTTATGTTCGAGGCTAGGGGGTTCTCCGACAAGACTGCACTAAGTGCTTTACATTTTAGGAGCTCGGTATAGGCGATCTCTGCATATTCTAAATGAAAAACCCGCACTATGTCGGCCCTGAGGGCAGGTATGTAAGGGATGCATCTCGACCCTCTGGCTTTGGCCGCGTTCCTCCTACGTGCATAGCAAACTTGTCCACTTCAAAAGCAGTCTGTCAACATGTCAATATAGAAGTTAGGAAGCGTGAAATGATACAAAAAATAATTTGCTTTACAACTAAGAAGTAAGGACATACCTCAGTTGCATCGTCACTTGCAACTAGTTGCTCATTCGTCAGGTTTATGCTTCCTTGGTCTTGAGCATCGCCAGCAACCAAGGGCATGTGTGGTTCAAAGGCAGCTACGCTCTCATAGAATTGCACTTCTTGCTTTATTTCAACGAGCGCTTTGGCCACTACAACTTCCAAGGTACTGCTACCAATATCATATGCAAGCGCTTTTGTGAGGTTGTCATCTTCAAAAGAAATTTTCACTTTTCCTTTGTCTTGACCCCCAGCATTCACGGCAATAATAGAAAGTGCCTCATCCTCACGAAACCCGAGTGTCTTGGCAATGTCATCCAAAAACAAAAACTCTTTCCCATCAATAATGATTGGATGCAAAGACATGATAACAAGGTCTGGGACCTCCTCGAGTACTTCATCACCCTCTAGAACTAGGTCCGGAACCTCCTCGGGGACATTATCTTGTAGAGCCACCAATGCCATTGAGGCCTCCCATTGTTCTATAACATTCTCTTCCTCAGCATGGGCCTCTTGGACCTGCTCCATTAGCTTTACTTTGTCCTTTTCTTTTTCCTTGCCACTTTCTTTCGCCACACCCTCTTGTAACAGAAGGACCAAAACCATGTCCCAGCTTAGGAAAGAAGTGCCGATGTTGCCCATTTGTAGTTCCAGGAGTAAGTCTTCCTCCTCATTTCTGTAGTCCTTTTCTATGAGGGATTTTAAAAACCTGGATAGGCGAAATCTAAAATTCTTCTCTTCCCTGAATATGTACTTGAATATGTACTTGATGAGGTCAACTGGAACCCATAAGCCCTCATCACCCTCAAACATGATGGAGTACGTGCTGATGTGTTCATCCATATACTGAATGACATCTGTAAAAGCATCCGCGTGTAGATGCATTGTTGCACGTACATCAATTGCTCCCTCAAACATAGGGATGATCTCATCAACCCTATGAAGTAACTCAAGCTTTTCTAGCTGTGCAATAAGTGCATCAAGTAGAGGTGCCATGCTATGAGTGATTGGAGGAAATAGAGAGTGTGTGATACAGAAAGGTGTGCAAAATTGAGAGCAAGTGTTAGGAGAGAACGATAATTGTCAATTGATGTAAATGAGTAAAGTATCGTTTATATATGGGCGACCTTGTTATAAAATTTTTAAAAACTTTTAAAATTTGTAAGTACCAAAAAATTTTTAAAAAATGGTATGCGAAAGCAAGAACGTATCCTTCCATCGCAAGGTCATTTCCAATTTACTAGTGGCTCACGCCACAGATGCTTCTGTGACCAACCTTACACTATCACAAAAAAATAAAACTGCACAAGACAATTGAAAAACCTTAATAAGACAGTGAGGCAAAAAAATTGAAATTGTATTTACTTCAATTCAAGATTACATATCCAGTGGTTATCTGATAGCTACACAGCCAGGGAAAGTAATTTCTCTACAAAGAAAAGATCGTTCCTGCCTTTTGCGCACTACTCTACCATTGATTATCAAAGCAAAATCACCACTGAGTGAGAATCGAAGAACTAAGTAGTCACGTAAGTTGGCAAGGGACCAGTCATCATTCACAGTAACATCTTCTACATCCCCACCTTGCATGGATATATGTAGCACACCCTGTTCTGTAGAGGTTGTGTCGGAGTCTAACGCCTCCCATTCTCCATTTGTAAGCTTCCATCGCCTGTAAGGAAACGCAATGGACAACTGTTGCTTGGTAATATGATAGCGCATCACAACCTTCTCAACAATTACTCCGCATCTGATGGTGTCTCCATTGTGTTGAACAACTTTTTTATCCCATGCAGGTGATAAGAAACAAGTCAGAGCTCTCTCCCCCTTTGCAATCCATAAAGTTGGGGTACGATGTGTGTCACTTGTACGGAACAGGTACACAAAGAGGTGTAGAGGTATGAAGCAGGTTATGGTTGCTTTGTGAGATCCATATGTGCACTTCATAGCATTTTGCACCTTGCTTTCGATCTGCAAACAAGCCATGGCCACTGAAGCATTGTCTGGAATTGGCCATTCAATAGATGTGAGAGTTGGCGTAGGTTTTGGAACTAATTTTCCAGTACCATTTGCTGTCGTGGGAACCACATATGTATCCTCATAGAAGAAGATGTTTCGTGCAAGAAGTTGTGCAGCTGGACACCCTCCAAAGATTAAACTACCAAGCTCCACATGGTATGCTTCAAAGGTTCCTAAAATTGCCTCCATAGGCTCCCATTCACTATAGTTTGAGGGAAAAATATCTACGCACAGGAACCCAAGAACAATCAAAGCAGTGCTCAGTATACCATTATTAGCACACAATTGATTTAAAAACAAGAATATAAAGTGGTGAAATAACTTACAATTTGCAGGAAATCGTTGACGTTGGTCATGGTCTGCTAGTTTCAGCTCTGTTGCCTTGTAAACATGTTGGACCTTGGCTAGCTTTTTTCCATCACGATTTTGTTTGAGCTCCAATATCCGCCCTTTCCAATGGTGACTTTGTATATCAACGTATCGCTTTGACACCTTGTGGCTTCCTCTTGTACTAGGCTGCATCGTAATCCAGTTCCACTTCTCGTACTGTTTGATGTTCCAGTGCCCATCCTCATCTTGACCACTGCTACAAGAGAGAGATTGAATACTGATCGGAGGCCTTCGAGCTCTAGAAGAAGACATCAGATGTATATATTAGAGAGATTATAAACCTTGATGGCAAAGAAAAATAGAATGGTGAGAAAAAAACTTAGACTAGGGAGATGTAAAAAAGAGAAGGAGTTGTAGAGCAAGTTCCAAGGGCTTGGCTGTGCTATTACTACACTTTGAAAGAGGATATTGGAGGGGATGAGAGGAGACAATGAGTAAGATTATGAGAGCCAAAGCATTTGCAACTCAAGCTTCCATAGCTTGGCTCCACTGTTACACTCTGTAAAAGGAGGTTGGACAAGGTAGAAGGATGTAAGTGAGGATCAAACTTCCCTAGCTTCTGAGAGGAGGTTGCAGATCAAGCTTCCATAGCTAAGCTCTGCTGTTACACTCTGTAAAAGGAGGTTGGACAAGGAAGATGGATGAAGTAAGGAAATGTAAGTGAGGATCAAACTTCTATAGCCTCTGAGAGGAGGTTGCAGATCAAGCTTCCCATAGCTAAGCTCTGCTGTTACACTCTGTAAAAGGAGGTTGGACAAGGAAGAAGGATGAAGGAAGGAAATGTAAGTGAGGATCAAGCTTCCATAGCTTCTAAGAGGAGGTTGCAGATCAGAGGATCAAGCTTCCATAGCTTCTAAGAGGAGGTTGCAGATCAAGCTTCCATAGCTATAGATCTGGGTTTCTGAGTGAAGAGAGAGGTAGATCAAGAGGTAGATAGCTAAAAGAAGTAGTCTAGAGAGTGAAAAACGCCTTGCTATGAGAAAGGGGGAAGAGAGAGCATTTTGGAGGGAACGTGGGAGAGAGGGATAGTGGAAAGTGAAGGGGAATGTGCATTGAATGCATGGGAACTCGTTTTTGGGCCTCTATCACTTTGGAGGCCTTAGTTAATGATGGCTGCAGGCTGCTGGCAGGCTGCAGCTATCCTTTTCTATATAAAATAGGGAAAAAATGCATATACGTTTTGAATTTTTGAGTTTTAGTTGATTTTGAAAATTTAAAAAGAGCCTATTTAGCCTATTATTCTAAGTTTGACCACTACCTTCTAGGCTCTTACAAACCATTGGTGTCAGTCCACATGTAATCTCCCTATTTGTCTATTTCTTAATCACCTCCATTAGGCAATGGCAAATTAAAGGGCCCAAAAAGACTCCATTGAGTTCCTAATGATGTCGGACATAACACAAACCTTCCAAGATAACAGATGTTTTTCCAATAGCTACACACATTTCTATATCTACGCACGGCATTCGAAGCTTAACCGCCTTCACCATGAAGATCCCAAGAGACATAACATGACACGACTCTTCAACTCATGACTCAATCTCTGGTAAAGGTTTAAAACCTAATAATACTTAATACTATCCTGTAAAACCCTAGGTTTTACACCTGGTGATCACGGTGGACACAAATTTTCCCAAAATTTTACTAGTCTGAACCCACTTTAACATGTCCACTTGATCTTTCAAGTACAGCTCTTAACAAACTCAGATATTCCCTCTGTATCTTTAGCAAGATCCTTTCTTGTATCTTTATCTGATTCCTTTTCCACTAACTGATCTTGCATATCAGCAATCTCCTGAACCACCTCAGCCAACATTTTTGCATGTGGATCAGAAACAAGGCCTCTGGTTTGGACTGGTACTGTGTCACCACCATCAGTAATCTTCAAGCTTTCCACTTCCAGATCATCTTGTTCTTCAACAACTTTGTTCAAACCTGCAAAACCAGAAACAAATTTAAAGGATCTTTGGCTTCTATTGATAGCACTTCATCAAGCTCCTTGTACTCTTTGAAGTCGTCCAGGCTCACAAAGCTTCTGTGCATGCTGGACATCTCTCCTTGCCGACCACATGTGAGGGCATCTTTTCAAACAAGACGTTGGCAATTATAAGCTTGGCTTGTGTAACAACTCATGTCAAGTGACTCCATTTGCACATGTCCGTCCCTTTTTATAGATGCATGTTGATCTTGACCAACTGCCATGATGAGTCGAGCAGCTATAACATTATGAGTCGGGTGTGGCCTAAAATACTTTTTGAGTCGAAACCCATTGACAGGTTTACCAAACTGATTCCCTGATAAATCAGATAACAGGACATGCCTTGTCCCATAACTTGTTTTATTAAGAAGGGGCCCACATATTGAAGTTTCAGCTTCCCTGGATGTTTTCCTAGCCTTGAATTATAGAACATCACTGAATCACCTTCTCTGAACAGCTTAAACTTTATATTTCTATTAACCCATGGTTGTCTCCTCTACTGAATGACCTCTGAAATATAAGCTGACTAAATTTTGTCCTGCTCCAACTCCATCAATTTTTCCAATCTGTAATCCAAGGATTTCTCATGGGCTACTGCAATTCTCAGACCAGGGACCAGGAACTCAATTGGTACAAGTGCTTCCAACCCATAAACTAACTTGAATGGTGTAAGTCGTATTGTGACCTAACCAAGATTTTGTTAGAGCTCTCTGCCTAACCATTAGCTTGAGGATAATACAATGTTGATTTTTTGTGAATAATCAGGTGAACTCTGGTCATCTTCTTGATGACCTCATTCAGGAAATGGCCCCCCTGATCTGAAACTAGTTCTATTGGGCACCCATACCTGGTCATGATGTTCTTATACAAAAACTTGGCCACATTAGAGGCTTTATTGTCTCTCAAAGCTACTGCCTCTACCCATTTTGCACAATAATCAGTTTGCAATAAGGACATACCTATTTGTTGTAAACCTTGCAGCTGGTTTGAATGGTCCTACAAAATCCATCCCCCATTTTTGAAATGGTTCCAAGGGTAATACAGGTTGATGAGGCATTCTGTCTGTTTGAGTTGGCCTGCCATCTCTTTGACACTGGATACATTGTTTTGAGAATTCATGGGCATCTTTAATCACAGTGGGCCACCATAGCCGTGCCTCAAATATCTTTCTCCCTGTTATCTCACCAGAGAAGTGTCCTCTTGCTATTCCCTAATGTGCCTCCTTAATCAGAGCTGATTGTTCAAATTCAGGGACACACCTCCTGATTACTTGATCTATGCCCCTCTTGTAAAGTACCCCTGCAATAACAAGGAAGGATTTGCTGTTCAAAGCTAACTTCTTCCTCCTGTCCATGCTCATTAATTCAAGAAATAATCCATCTGTAAGGAACATCAACATCTGGTCATACCAATTTTCTGGTTCAACTGACTGAGTCTGAAAAATCTTAGAGTCAAGGAAATCATCCGAAATTTCCTCTGGCTTCTCTCCTGTTTCTATTCTGCTGCTAAGATAGTCTGCTACCACATGACTTCTTCGTGGTGTATGGATAACTATATAATCAAACTCTTATAATAACAATACCCATCTAGCCATCGTCCTTGACACATATAAAGAAGAGCCTGGTGATCTACATGAAAAACCACCCTGTTGGCCAAAAGATAATGTCTGAACTTCTTGAGAGCATATATCATGCCTAATGCTTCTCTTTCTGTAACTGAATAATTCCTTTCTATAGTAGCACGAACTCTACTTGCATAATATATTGGTCTAAACTCCAAATTCCAGTCAGGTGGCTGAAGAATTGGTGCCACCACCAACATCTTCTTTAATAATTTGAAAGCTCTATCTTGTTCTTCACCCCAAATAAAAGCTATCTTCTTCTTTGTCAGTTTTTTCAAAGGATGGCACACATGAGATAAATATCTCAAAAACCTGTTATGCCATTTCGCCTGTCCTATGAACCTTACCAATTGCTTGACATTCTTAGGTTGTACAGCTTCTTGGATTGCAGAGACTTTCCTGCTCTCAATATGCATTCCCTCTTTAGAAATAACATATCCAAGTAGAATGCCTCTATTTACAACACAAAAGCACACTTTGAGGGGTTAAGTGCTAAACCCACCATCCTGCATCTCTCAAAGCAAAGCCTGAGGTGTTTTAAATGATCAACCATTTTCCCAAACATACTAAAATCATCTAGAAAGACTTTCATGAATGATGTTAAAAATGGTTCAAACACTTCTTGTACCCACTTTTGAAATGTTGGGGGAGCATTTTTCAATCCAAAATTCATCACATTACTTGCAAATACTCCCCATTCTGTTATAAATGTTGTTTTGTCCATATCTTCTAGTGCCATCAGTATTTAATTATAGCCACTAAATCCATCAAGAAAGCTATATACTTCATGACCTGCTATACTGTATCAAGGACGGTATCACAGAAGGGTAAAGGGAATGGATCTGAAATAGTAGCTGCATTAAGTTTCCTATAATCAACACATACCCTGATTTTCCCATTCTTCTTAGGTACAATTGCAAATTGCAATGGGAGATAACCAAGTTACCTCATGTACAGGGTAGATAAACCCCACCTTCAGGACTTTATCAATTTCTTCTTTCACATGCTTTGCAAAGTTAGGGTTCATCCTATATCTCTGCTGCACTACAGGTCTGGCATCCTTCTTTAGGTTGATCTTATGCTGGTAGAACCTTGGATCAACTCCTTTCATATCAGTGTAATGCCAAGCAAAAATATCTTTGAATTCCCATAACAGACCTGCCAAGTCCTCTTTGAACTGTCCTTTCAGATTAATACTGATTCTAACATTCCTTGGCTCCTCCTGTGTCCCTAAGTTCAAATCTTGAAGTTCATCTTCTTTAACCCTAGATGTCTTGGACATATATTCCTCAAAAGCTCTTTCTGCCTGGATAACTGCATGCATCGCTTCTTTTGTGTTCTCCATTATTTCTTCATCCTCTCCTTCTGTAATTTCCTTCTGCATTTTCAGGTCTAATTCTTGATCTGTTTTGATGGCATGCTGGTCCATCTTAAAATCCTTTTGAAAAGCATATTGTTGGACAATATTTTCTACATCCAACTCAAAGACAGGGATAATTGAAGGATTTCTCCTCAAAAACTCTTCTTCTTCATCCTCTTGCAATTCTGGTACCATATTGATTGCTTCTACCATCAATGGCCGGAAAGCTTTAGGAATGTCCTCTTGGACCCCATATCCATTTTGACCACCTTTTTTCCCCTTCTGATCACTATTTGGTCAACTCCCCAATCCTACTTCACTTTGGCAGTTCTCAACCAAGGCCTTCCCAAGATAATTCGATAAGGGTTTTCTGACTCTTCAAGTTTCAGCACAACAAAATTTACTGCTGGAAAGTTGAGTCCTACCACCTGTAAAATTTTTCCTCTAACTATTCCTAGTGGCTGCACTCTCCTCTGGTCTGCCATCTTGAGCCATCTTAACTTGGAATGGTGCATTGTCAAACTCAGTAATACCTAATTGTTCTGCAAATGAATTCTGGTAAGATGTTGACTCCTAAGCCTCCATCCAGTAAAGCCCCTTTGATATTACAATTTGCAAATACTACATCTAAAATGGGTACCTTGTAATCCACATCATCCACATGTGATGGCTTTTCTTGTTGTGGTTCTGGGAAAATCTTTTGAACTGTGAGGACGTTACCAATTGCCCATTTTTTCATTAATTTCTCTTTAAATGATGGCACCAAATTCAGTACTTGTTCCAAAAAGTCAGAGGCTAAGCCTAGATTGCATCAAATCCTGTAACAGTCCATCTTCTCTTGAACTCATGTCCTGTTTTTCTGCCAACCCATCTCTATGATAAATTGGTAAGATTTTGACATCTTCAGAGGGTGTTATTGGTATGACAGGTTCTTCCACCTGTTCCCCTTGTAACTTTTGAGTTCCTTTAAAACTCCTGTTCTTATTTCCTTCTGAGCTTCCCAAACAATAGGTTCATCTTTTTCTCCTGAACTTTCAATTGGCTTTTTGCCACCCTGATTTTTGGATCTTGTAACAGCCAATACATCATGAACATCCTCAACTTCTTCCACCTTCATACATTGAGTACAATCACAATTCCATTCTACTCCTTTACTATTTTTTGTTTGTTTCAGTGATATTTCAGGTTCTTGAATTGTTTCCTCCAACATTACCACATTCAATTGGGCAGGAGGTTGAGTTTGTTGATTTTGATTTTCTTCTAGTGTATCATTATATCTGATGATAGGAATTCCTCTCTCATTCCTATGCTTGCACCATAATTTACAAGATGGTCCTTGTCTATGTCCCTGCACACCATAGTAATTGTAGGTATTATTGTTGTTAAATCCCCTGTTCTGATTATAATTCCTCTGCTGCCCCCCCCCATTGGTTCATATTTGGATTCATGGGTTGGAATTGGTTTTGATTGAAATTCTGATTTCTCCTAAGAGGACCTGTGGCTCTCATGTTTTGTTCCACCCCAACCTGATTGGCTTGTGGGTTTACAGGTTGACTCATTGACACAATATGTGGAGGTAATCTCCCCCTATACTGTGGATTATACCAACAGTTGGCTGCAACATGCCCCAATTTTTCACATATCTCACAAGATGGGCTGGCTGACTCCACCATAGGTGCCATGCCCATATTCTTGATTTTATAAAAAATCATCTTTTCCAAATCATCTTCTTTGTTTACCTTAATCTTTTTCTTTTCTTTACATTTGCTTTCCTCTTTTTTCTTTGTCTTCTTTGTTTTCTTTTTCTTCTTTTTCTCTACCCACTCTTCTTCATCTGAATTATCAGATTCAGTGTCCTCTTCTTCTAAGTCACTATCATCCTCTTCATTAGAATCTTCCTCATCATCATATCAAAATCTTTTGATTTCTTCTTGCCTTTAGAGCTCATTCTCCTTTCAGCTCTCAGTGCTATATTCACTATGTCAATGAAATTAGCATCATTCTGAATGTCCCTACCAGCAAAACAGAGCTCTGTAGGTTTTTTGTGAGGCCTTTACAGAAATAATCTCCCAAATGTTCAGGTGTTGGTCTCTGATTTACCAACAACCTGTTATAGAGGGTTCTGAATCTCTATGCATGATCCTCTACTCCAAGTTTTTTTTTTGTTTTAACTCTCTAAGCTTCTTGCGCACATCCACAGGTGGTGTTTTCTCTTTTCTAAACTTGGCCAAGAATGCTGCTTTGAGAGCTGCATAATCTGCAAAATTTACTAATCCATATTGAGAGAACCAACTCACGACCTTCCAATGTAGCTACAAAATGCTCCTTCTTCACAGCATCCGCCATAACCACTAGCCTGCCATCTGGTTTCAAACTGACCAACATGGCTGTCAGCATTTGCTTTCTTTGAGCCACTGAACTTGCTGGGCCAACCTTTGCATTTATTGGGGGACCGGGAAGTGGAGGATTCAAAGCCATTACTGGTTGGGGTCTTCTTGTGACAGGTACTCTGGGCAATGGGTTAAAAGTTAAAGGTCTCCTTACTCTCACCAATGCTCTTAAGTCAATGAGATTTGAAATTCTTCTATAATCTTCAGCATTAGTTGTTGATGTCTCTGCTGTCCCTCATCAAAGTCAGGTGCAAGTGACTCTGCCTATCCTTCTGCAAAGTCAAGTGTAGATAACTCTGCCTGTCCTTCTGCAAAGTCAGTGCAAAGTTAGGTGAAGGTGCTTCTTCATCTGAATTGTCATTTTCAGGGGTATGTGGTGGGTAATTGCTGGGTGGATATTTTTTGCATCTAATGCAAACCTTTCTTCTAATCTACCCCTTAATCTCGTATCATACCCATGAGTAGGTCTTCTGAGATTGTAATCTTCCCCACTCATTCACTGCTTCATGCACTACTGTAATATACACACCTATGGCCAAAGCGCTAGTACACACAGTCTCGTACTACCCTTCTTGATTGATTTGGACCCTTCACATTCCCAAATGGAAATAACTATTTTATCCTATATCTCCAAACCTTATCATCACTGATCAGGCACAGGATATCTACAAGCAAATTGGGAAAGAAACCTGTCAGAAATTTGTCTGCATAAGCCTGGCATTTCTCTTCCTCTGTTGTCCAGTTCCCAAATTGTTGAAGCCAATCATCCATTTCTCTCAGCCCAAGAAAAAGCTCTTACTATTGCACGTCACTGCCATGGATAAGCGCTCCTAGGTGTGCGAAACAGCAAGCAGGATCGCCAAAAGTGTTGAGGGTTAACTCAGCACCAGCTAATCTTTACATTAATTCTTCCTGTCATTGCAAGTATTCTGTCTTCTGCACAATGTGAACATTTACAACACTTCATTCATTGGTAATTCCTAAGCATACATTGATATCTTTTTAATTAAAGGCAAACATGTTGGACATAACACAATAGTAAAAATAGTAAAAAACTCCTTTCAAGATAACAAATGTTTTTTCAGTAGGTACACACATTTCTATATCTGGGCACGACATTCGAAGCTTAACCACCTTCACCCCATGAAGATCCCAAGAGACATAACATGACACGACTCTTTAACTCATGACTCCTGACATCTCCGGTAAAGGTTTAAAACCTAATAATACTTAAACTATCCTGTAAAACCCTAGGTTTTACATCCACATATTGACGAATTACACTTTTTTTTCTTTTTTGGCTTTGTTTAGGCATCTCTAGATCATACTTTCTCTTGAGCAGCACAGATAAGTTTTGTGCCAATACACGTTTCTAGACTGTGTGTTGTATGTAGCATGTTATCTACAAACTAATAGGTGGTAAAGTTGACGTTACTTTTAGACCCAATATAATTTGATGAAAAACTCTTACATGGAACTTTTAAGAAAATAAATTTTCTTTGTATACAAAGTTGATCCAGTGGTTGAATTTAAGCATATTTTGGTATTAAGGTAGGTAGGTATATGGAGTCCATGGCCATAGAAGATGTTTATTGAAGGCAAAGCTGTCTCTAGATTTAGATAGAAATCCAACGATCCAAACGGTCAAATTTTAGACGATAGTGAGTACTACAATTTATCACTTTACTTTATTTTGATCTAATAGTTCAATTATGAGTTATAGTCTTTGCAAAAACACAGTTTTTAGTTTATAACAGTTAAATTTTAAGCCATGAAAATGACAATAGTTATTAATTTAAAAACTTGATAAAAATTTAGATTCTAGAATCCACTTTGTTGATTCTTGAATCCAAAATTTCGTGACAAAATGGCGTTTCTATCATGATAGTGAAATTTTCATCCAAAAAAAGAGAAATTTTGGTCCATAATAATTTTACTTTTATTAGACGAAAAATTTAGTCTGTCAGTGGAAAACATTTAAGTCGACGGAATTTTTTCCGTTGATGAGAATTTGGATTCCAAAATCCACTTGGACTCTGGAATCCGAATTTCCGTATGGTTTGATATTTTTATTCGACAAAATTTTTTTCCGTCAAAAATTTCGTTAACGAAAAAATTTCGTATACGAAAATATTTTCGTAAAAAATTCCATCAATGGAAAAAAATTTCGTCAAAAGTTCCGTTCAGGGAATCCAAATTCTCATCAACAAAAAAAAAATTTGTCAAAAATTCCTTCAACAAAAAAAAATCCATCGACGAAAGACGAACAGAAAAAAATTTGTTGATGAAAATTTAATCTACAACAAACTGAATTTTATGTCGTCGGATTGAAATTTTCGTCGAAAATTTGGATTCCAGAATCCAAATGAATTCTGGAATCTAAATTCTAATCGACGGATTTTTTTTCCCATCGACGGCTTTTTTTCATCAACGAAATTTTTTTTCGTTTGACGAACTAAATTTTTCGTCTTATAGAAGTGAATTTTTTGTTCATTATGGACCAAAATTTCTCTTTTTTGGATGAAAATTTAACTGTCATGATAGAAACGTCAGTCTTTTGGATTCCAAAATCTGCTTTGTTAACAAAGTGGATTCTAGGAATCAAATTTCCATCAATTTTTCAAAATGACAACTGTTGTCATTTTCATGGTTCAAAATCTAAATGTTATAAACTAAAATTTATGTTTTTGCAAAGACTATAACTCTAAATCGAACTACTAGATCAAAATAAAGTAAACTAATATATTGCAGTACTCACTACCATCTAAAATTTGACCATTTGGATCGTTGGTTTTCTATCTGAATCTAGATAAATCGTTTCTTTCAATAAGCCTCTTCTATGGCCATGGACTCCATATACCTTCTTATCTTAATATCAAATATATGCATGCTCTAATTCAATGATTGAGATAAAGTGCAATGATTGGGATGAAGTTAGTTAAATTCTTGTAGAAGAAAAAACATATTTTTGTAATTCTAAGTAAAGAATGTATTATAGATTGCATAGACATGCGTGAATTATGAATAGTTTTAAAGAATATTAGATCTTATCATTGACCTTGCTTTTTTCATTCTGTTATTTGACATGAAAAGTGAAAAACAAATCACCTTTAAATTAGCAATATGTAAAATTTTTAAAAAAGAAGTTTGAAACTATGCTTATTTTGTAAAAGTTATAAAAAAAAGTTCTCTTTAATGTCTCTAAAAGATTGTAAAATTGATCAATATTTAGGACTAGTGAAAATCAAGATAGCTTGTTGCAAATGACTACTCACGACTAGTGAACATTTTTCATGACTCGCTGTTTTATAACTATAAAAGCCAATTTCTCTTATTTGTAACTCAGTCTCCCATTTGTGCAATAGAAGTGGAGTGTTCTCTCTCTCTCCCTCTCTTACAACTCTAATCTAGCATGTGTGGTGTGCTTAGGGTTAGGGTTTGAGAGTGATTAGTGGTGCTAATAACTTATTCCCTTGCTTACTCTCTCTCTCTCTCTCTCTCTCTCTCTCTCTCTCTCTCTCTCCTGAGTGATTAGACTAACCAACGTGATCCTCTTCCGCGGAGATCCCACACAATCTTTACGAGAGAGATTACATCCCCCATAGGATTAGAGAAACCGTCTTGATGTGACGATGAGTGTAGGAGGACGGTGGTGATGAGTGGCTATGATGAGTGTAGGAGGACGGTGGTGATGAGTGGCTACGATGGAGCTCTTGAGCCATGCTCGAGCTTAGCGGCGGATAGGCAACTTCCCACGACACGTTAGGGCAGGGTTTCCTTAACATCTTTGGCACTGCTCTACTGGGGAGCGCCATTCGCTACTTGTCTACACCATCCTTGATTCAAATCCAAAGGAGCCTCCATAGCCCGATGCCACAGGTAGGATCTTTGGCATGCGATTTTTTTATTTTTTCATGTATTTTGATGTTTTGCTTGGTTTTTGTTGTTGTTTTTGTTATGATTCATGTATAGCTTTGTATTTAGAGTAGGATTACTACTTGTTTGAGTGAAAAAACTTGAGATTTGGGTGATTAGAGAGCCTAATCAAGAGGTTTTTGCTTAAACCTAGACCATTGTTCTTAATTTTTAGTTTACTCTTTTTATTTTGCTTAATCCCTTAGCATAGGTAGGTTAGCATTACTAGATAGAACACTAATCAAACAAAAAACCTTAAAAGACCATAAACTATCTCTTAGTTTTTATTAATTATCTCTAATCTACTGGTTAGTGTGATTAGTGGACTTAAAGAGAGTAAAAAACTAAAAAAAGGAGCCTACTTGTAATTAGACTAATTGGAGTGAAATTAGTGTTCTAAACACTTGCCTTGACCCAAATCTATGTTTATTCCAATTAGGCCTTAATTAGCATTAATTTGATCTATTTTGTCTAATTTTTCTTCTTTTGAGTGGATTAATTAGAGAACTAATTAGTGAAATCATTTAGGGATAATTATATCTTTAGATTAGCATAAACATTACTAATCCACCTATCAAATATCCATGCTTAAACTCCTCATCAATTAGGAGTAATTAGAGGGCAAAGAAGAGGGTTAAGAAGTGATTAATAGTGGAATTAAGAAAATTAATCGTTACTTAAGTTAGAGCGCCTCTAAACTAATCAAAATCCACTAATTTAGAGTAGCCTCTAACTTTAGCCTTCTCCCACTCACTTCCCTCCAATTAAAAAATCAAATTCAAATTCCAACTTGCCACCCACATAGCCATTCCACATTTGCCACGCCATACCAACCTAAAGCCACGGGCATACGCTTGTAAAAGTGTAAAACCATACCAAAAAAATAGAAATTTTGCTATGGCCATTCCATATTAAAGACATGGGCATACGCTTTTAAGTGTACGAATGTACCAAACAAAAAACCTTTTTTTCAAAAAAAACATTTGCCATAGCCATTCCACACTTGCCATAGCGTTCCATTCTAAAGCCACGGGTGTATAGCCGTACCAAACCTGAAAGCGTACGCTTGTAAGCGTATGATTGTAGGAAACCCAAAAATTTAAAAAAATTAAAAAATTAAAAATTACCACATTCATTCCATACTAAAGCCATGGGCATATGCTTGTAAGCATACGGCCATAGCAAACCCGAAAAAACATTTAAAAATTTACCACGGCCATTCCTTACTAAAGCCACGAGCATACGCTTGTAAGCATACAGTCGTACCAAATCCATCTTTTTTATATACGGTGGTTTTACACTTGCCCCATGACCATTCCACACTAAAGCCACTGGGTGTACGCTTGTAAGCGTATGGCCATACCAAACCCCAAAAAAAAAAACTTTTTTTTGCCATGGCCATTCCACACTTGCCACGGCCATTCCATACTAAAGCCACGGGCATATGCTTGTAAGCGTACAACCGCACCAAACCAAAAAAATAAAAATTTTAAAAAACTTTCCAAATTTTTTTCTAAAATTTCTAAATCTTTAGAGGTGCTTTTTGTCTACCTCCCCAACTCACTAGGGTCATTTTTACACGCATAAAACACCTTAAAAGATCATTTTAAACCTTAAGGATGCATTCACGCGAAAGGCACAAGTGAGCTAAAGCTCTTATTTTGGGCCCGTGCGTGCACCATTGAAGATTTTCTAAGCTTCCCTGCACACCATGGACAACTTTCGGCCATGGTTGCATGCCCCCAGAGCTTCCATTCCATTCAGCGGCACAATGGCCTCAATTGCACATTCACATTGCCATGCCACACATGTTTGGCCAGGAGGGCGAAACGATCTTTGAAGAGCCCTCATCTAGTGGGTCCCCTCCATATATGCACCCTGGCATGGATAGTCCCCCTGCGCATAATCACATACCTCCTTCTCTATCCACCACGGACCTATTCCCACCCCCCACCCTTGCACCACCCCCCCTTGTGCCACAACTTGACATTCCAAGCCTAGCACAAGGTCTAGGAAGGGGAGTGTCACAACACTTGCACCCATAAACATCCCATACAAAACCTATGTGGGTGAAATTTTTTAAACTTGTGCCAAAATTACACGTAGTTGGAGGCCCTGTATTCCACATCAAGGTTTTTAACCCAATCTGTCAAGCATTTGAAATTTTTGAAGATGCAACCAAAGTCCATCTATAGGAAAGGCCATGCAATGGTTCCAATCCTTAGACCCTCGCCACAAAGGCGCTTTCAACAGTGTGAGAGAGGCCTTCAAAACTTGGATTTGCACCCTACGGGCCCAAATGGAACCCCATCATTCAACTGTTCCAATTGGAACACAAGCCTGATGAAACATTACACAACTACATAGCACACATCAAGTACCTTGATTTATGTTTCAAAGCAAGGGAAAAATTGAGTGATAAGCAATTAATGGACTGTTTCCTCTTGGGCTTGGACAATCCAAGGCTTCATGAGGTGATCACATGTTGGTCAAGGCTTTCACCTTTGATCAGGCCTAGAAATGGGCGATCTTTCTTGATAACATGCAAGAAAGCTATTCCATGCAATTGGCCACCATGCCAATAACAACCCAAAGCTCATTTGTCACATTACCTTCCTCTCCTCTCGGGCCCCAAGCCTTACTAGTGACACCACCCCAAACCAACTACTCACACAATGGGCCACCACAACCTTCTCCACTACCAAACTTTCCATCCCAACCGTTGCCTATCCAGGTAAACCCTATTGCACATGGAAATATTCCAACCAGGTCCATTGCTAAACGTGTGGAGCCCATACACTTCGCCATCCTCGAGGCACCCCTAAAACCTCATCTCCCTTTTTTGGTGCCTCACATGGACCCTAAACCACTTGTGCACACTATAAATGTACCCCACAGGGAAACCACCTCTTCTCTGTTTCCTTTGTCATGGACCCCATTGAGTGGTAGAATTCCCTCAAAAGAAACGTCTGCCAATACAACCACAATGTCATGGATTTGGAATTGACCATTACTATAAAGGATTTCCCTTTGCAATTAGTTTCTCATTCCACAGTCAAAGACATGCCATCCCTCAACGTGTTGAGCATTCAACATGGGAAGATATCCACTGTCCCATTGAATGTCATCACACGGTTACATGCCAAGCTTAAGAAGCAACATTCCAAAAGAAACAACGCTCTAAGCACATTGGCCATGGAGACAATCAGGTTAGCATCCGCACGGGCTCAACCAAGACCACATCCTCCTCCTCCAAGAGTGATGATCGTGCCGAACTGCCACTCCCCCATGTAGCAGCCACCAAAAACTCACCAAACGAGAAAAATGGCTAGCTACATATCCCAATGCCACCCTTGAGAATCCAAATGCCCATTGTTGGAACCTTGTAACCTTGTTAAAAGGTAGTCCAAATTTATGGAATGACCTTCGGGATTGTATGGAACACAAACTACAAGCTTCTGTAGAGGAGGAAGCTCCCTCAAATTCCTCGGACGAATATGTGCCCCACATATGGACTTACTCCATCACCACCACCCCAAAGGCACACCAACAATTCGTGTCAATGCACTGGGAACAATACTTTGAAGGTGATGACACAAACGTAGCATTGCCCATTTCCTATAATGGACATGTGGTCAAAAGCATCCTAGATGGAGGTGCTGGTGTAAGCATCCTAACACAAACATGTTGGGAAAACTAGGGCCCACCACATTGGTCAAGCTTGCAAATGGGAATTTTACAAAACCCATGCGCCTAATGCATGACCTTGAGGTTAAAGTCTGTGACATGACATTCCACCTAACATTTTTAGTCATGGTCTTTTGTAATGCTGCCTATGATGCCATCTTGGGTCAACCCTTCATGAGACAAACCCGATTGAGCCATGATTGGGACATGCATCATGCATCATGTCTACCTCCTGTTAAAACCCTAAGATCTTTAGATAATTGTTATGCATAAACATGTATCAATCAGGCATAAACTCATCCACCCGACCACCCCCAAGCCCAAGGGATGCACACATGAATTATAAATGAAATACATCATACCTCTACCTTGATGTCCCATACCATCAAGAGTTATAACTCCAATCCAATAGCATGTAGCTATATTGTGAAATGGTAGGTGAGTAGATATGGCCCTCTACACAAGAGACCATAGCCTAAGCCTCCAAGCCCTCAAGCCTCCATTGAGTGTGCCCCATGCCCCTATTATATAGGAGGGTCCTCAAGTGACCCTCCTATTATATAGGAGGGTCCTCAAGTGACTCTTGACTCTCCATTTACCATGTGTGACCCTTGGAGGCCTTACCCTAACCTTAACCCTTAAGGTTAGTCCTAACCCATGCTCCACTAGAGCTTGTTCCCATGCTCCCCTGCTCACAAGCCTAATGTGGGTTAGCCTCCTAGTATATGCACACATTATGTGTATATAACATACTTCCCCTCTCTCAAAACATTGCACTCTTGCAAAAATGAAAAGAAGGAGAACTGCACTAAACAATATCAACCGACTCCCAAGTCAAATCCTCTATTTTTTAATCTTTCCACCTAATTTTAACCTCAGGGATTAGTCAACTAGAAAGTTTCTTTTCCATGAATTTCAAGTACCTTATCAAGTTCATGTGGAACATAAAATAAATCTTCGACTTCAACGAGTTCCTGAGGAGTAACTGTGTTTTCCTAACCTCCCAGTTTTCCTTTCAATCTATCGATATGAAAGACTGGATGAACTCTAAACAATTGTAGGTAGTTCTAGTTCATACGCAAAAACCGTGCCAATCCAATGTATAAATCAAAATGGACCACAATATCTAGGAGATAAACATTTTCCTTTTGACAAAGTCTGAGAATCTTTAGAAACTTTTAAATAAACCAACGCTCCTGGTTCAAAAGACCAAATTGAGCGTCCTCTATCAGCATAGAACCGTGCCCTATCCTGAGCACTCCTGATAGAATCCCGAGCTTCGTTTAGCATTTCCTAGATATCACGCAAGAAATCCCTCGATGCATCAAGCTCAATGTCCTTAAGACCAACATCAATAGGTTCCCTGAGTTAATAACCATACATAAGCTTGAACGGACTAAAACCGATAGCCGTATGTTTAAAACTATTATAGGCAAATTCCATCATTGGAAGATATTTTTTCCAATTTGATGCTTTTCCAGAGACATATGCATGAAGCATATCCTCTACAATATGATTCATACGCTCTGTTTGCCCATCAGACTGTGGATGATCAAAGGAATTCATACTCAAAGTAATTTCCTCGTTGTAAACCATTCGGAATAAAGTAGGAAAACATGGCATTATAACAGCAGGAACGAGGGATTCATCGGTGCCCTGACGTAACCACATCTGCACATGGAATTATCGGTGTCCTGAGTTACCCATATGAACATAGAGAGGCATCAACGTCTCGATGAGTCACATATGTACATCCGTAAACCATCAGGTGGACTGTATAAATCACCTAAAATACGAAACTAAAGAAAGAAATTCCAACAAAAGAAAAATCCAAATTTTCTTAATCTGAGCACAACAAGATAAACTTGTTGAACTCTAAAGAAAGAGATTTCAGTGAGAATGCCGACGAGATTACACTCATCAAAACATGCAGGCTATAGATAAAAGAAGTTTATCTAGAGAATTCCCACACTATAACTTTAAATGAATTCAAAAAATGAGATTGTCTTTGAATGTTGAGGTCAACATGCTAAGTGATGTAAGCAAAACAACAATCTTGAGCCCAAATTATCCCATAAGATAAAATATGTGAGGGATCGCTAGCGTCCCATACCACCATGATACCACCCATACATACCTTATTAATTTGAAACTCCCTAGTATTCCATCTAGGAAATATGAATAAAATCCTATATAAAAGGAATAAGATGGCCTTATCCTAGACTTTCACATACTAAACTTGTGTGTGTGTGTGTGTGTGTGTATGTGGGTGTGTTCGTGCGGGCAGCCGCCCACTGTCGCAATGCGCGGCAGAACCTGTCTCTATATTCCTGAGACCATATCAAGGAATAACTCTTTCTGAGTATATCATTAGAAAAGAAATTGAATTATTGGTGCCTTTCTGGGAGCATGGGAACAAGCTCTAGTGGAGCATGGGTTAGGACTAACCTTAAAGGTTAAAGTTAGGGTCAGGCATCCAAGGGTCACACATGGGAAATGGAGAGTCAAGAGTCACTTGAGGGTCCTCCTATATAATAGGGGCATGGGGCACACTCAAGGGAGGCTTAGGCTATGGTCTCTTGTGTAGAGGGCCATATCTACTCACCTACCATTTAACAATATAGCTACATGCTATTGGATTGGAGTTATACCTCTTGATGGTATGGGACATCAAGATAGAGGTATGATGTATTTCATTTATAATTCATGTGTGCATCCCTTGGGCTCGAGGGTGGTCGGGTGGATGAGTTTATGCCTCATTGATGCATGTTTATGCATAACAATTATCTAGAGAGATCTTAGGGATTTAACAAAAGTATCAGAGCAATCTCTAGTTAATTGTTTGTTGATTTTTTCTTATTGCAATTTTTGGTATTTTTTTGAAGTAAATTTTAATATTTACTAATAAAAAATATTATCTTATTGATTTGTGTTGATGATTTACATGTGAATTGTTGATATGGTGATTTGAATGCGTGTTACTACTATTCAATGGACGAATCGACGTTGCGGGAGAATTCTGTGAGTTTAATGCTATTTTTCTCTATTTTTTGTAGTTTAAAATAAGCATTAATGGAAATTTTTACAAAAATACCACATATTTTACTGTGGATATTTTTGGTAGAATGGATTCCCTAAATTTCTAAAAATTTTAGGAATTTTTTCCTAGTTTTTAAGAAACTTTTAGAGCATTTTTGTGGTTAAAAATGTATTTTTTATACATTTTTGCGGGTTTTCCCGCGGGTATGCGATCAAATTCAGTAGGGGACAGCATGTTGATGCCTTTTTTACATTTTTGCGGGTTTTCCCGCGGGTATGCGATCAAATTTCTGTCGATTTTTTATTGAAATTCAGTAGGGGACAGCATGTTGATAATGGAGTGCTCTCCCGTGTGTGTGGGATCCTCTTCGTCTCTCAATTTCAAATTTTTCTCTCGCGTGTATAAACCTCTCTTTGAAAAAAACATATTAATCATAATTATGATTCAATTATTATTAAAAGGTTAATTAAAAATTAATCAAATGTTAATCCTCCCCTCTGATTTATAGAGGAGGGGGTGGAGAGGAGCCATGGAAATGGTGTGAAGGAGAGAGGAGAGTGGAGAGGGAAGAGAGAGATCCCTCTCTCTCTATTCTACGCACAGGCGCGGGGGGGGTGGGGGGGCATTGCACCCAAAACGATCCCCCCTTAAAAAAATTTTTACATAAGCTTTTCACTAAAGCTTATTAATGTTGCTTTTTTTGTTAAAAAAAAAGAGTTTTGTAATTTACAAAAAAAAAGTTTTTGAAATTATTTAAAAAAAAAGCTTCGAAAAGCCTAACAATTAGAGAAAAAATGAAATCTGAGAAAAAAAAAATTCCCTAAAAATTTTTGGAAATTTTTTCTTGGTGCCTTTTGGGCTTTTTATCTTTTGGGAAACCTTTTGGCTTTCCACATTCCGGAAAATCTTTTGATCTTTCGGATTCCACAAACTTTTGACCTTTCACATTTTGATTTTTTTTTGTCTTTTCATTTTCCCGAAACTGTTGGCTTTCCGTATTCCGAGAAGACCATTGAGATTCCGAAATTTTTTAACCGTTCGTATTCTAAATGCGTTCGAGGTAAATTAAAAATTTCAAAAAAATCTTGAAAATTAGAAAAAAAATTAGACAAATATTATTTTAAATTTTGGGAAAATGTGGGGTTGGTGTTTGGCATGTGGTGTGTCCATTTGGGTGCCCAGAACCATTCAAATTCCTTTAAAAATATATATTTTTGACCAAAAAATTTAGAAAATCCATTAAAATTATAAATTTTCATTGGATTTGAGAATTGTTGGGCAGAATTGGAAATTTCATGAATGATGGGATTCTCAAGAAAAATTAGGAATATTCTAGAAATTATTTTTAGAAATCCTAAAATTTGGTATTTATAAAATATCAATGGTATTTTGGCAAATCTAATTGCTAAAAATTTTCTGGAAAAATATAGGTTTGGAATGCCATAAGATAGGTTGGTGGAATTCAAAATTATCATATTTTGAGGCCCTATAAAATTAGGGAAAATTAGAAAAAAAATCATGATAATTCTTTTTCTCAAGAATTTAATATTTTTGAGGATTATTTAATGTTGAAGTACGTTTTCTCGTGCTGACATTAGATAGATGCAAGTTATTCGCATATTATTAATATGATTGTACCTCGTATTTATAGTTATTTCTATTTGGATTAATTCTAAACGATGTTTTCATGATTTTTTACCATTGTTTAGCCATTCCTTTTGGACATGTTCCTTAATTTCTTTTGATGGCTATAATTTTGCATTCAAAGTGTGTTTCACTTTTAACACTTTTCCATGATAATTTATTTTGCACTTATATAAGTGTGGTCTATGCTAAGACAAATTCTATCATGGGTCAGTTGATCGGTTTGTTTTGGTGGATTTTATTGGATGTTTTTCAAGTTTTATATGGACTCATCAGGTTTTGCCTAGATCACTTGTGTATAGGGGTTTTTTATTGAGTATTACACACGTGTTTCACTTGCTTACTTTGGAGTTTTGCTTGAACAACAACATGTTCACATATTTCGCATTGATTTTTATGATCAACTATGGTTTTTATGGATTCGAGGAGCTTCTATGCTTTTATCTATGGTTTTATAAGGATCTTTTGATCTTTTGGATTATTTCATGTGCTTTGAGGGTTGCATTTGCCTTCGTTTTTTGCATATAATTTTGGAGTATATTGCTTGTACTCTTGTACATATTCCAACTCGGATACAGGCTAGTTGTTTATGTATCTAGGTGAGTTATATTTCTACCCTAGCTTTATTGTGTTTATTGGGTAGTTATGTGGGTTAGCCTCCTAGTATATATGCACACACATCCCATGGCCAAAGCTCCTTTGTTGAAGACTCTGTGACCACTACCAAGAGCAATGATCTCTTGGTTTGAGATGCTTGTCATCAAGACCTTGATGCTTGTCATCTCTTGGTTTGAGATGCTTGTCATCAAGACCTTGATGACACACAGGTGCCATGTATGGTCTCTTCTATCAATAGTGACGAAGTCCATGATTGGCTTAAAACCCTTGCTACACTTGACACCCTCCCAGGTCGCAAACTCAGCACACAATTTGTGCTCCCAAATGGCCATACCCTTCATGAACCCTACAAAGACATTGCCTCGTTTAACACCCTCAGTGTAATCGTAGCTCCACAACCTGCAACAACCACCCTACGGGTCTGGATAGATTTTTCCTTTGGTAAAAATATGGAAAGAAAACGTGCCTTGCTATCTCCCACAATGAGCCACAATATTTTACCATAGGAAACATGGGTCTCTCTAGGAAAACCATCTCTTAAAATTGCCCATGCCAAAGTTCAATTGCCACGTGGACAACACATACCAAGCCTTGGGTCCTTTACATAAACTATACATACTATATCTAACCCATTGGTTTGTAAATTCTATGTGGTTCTCACAGGTGAGAAAAAAGAAGCAGTCATCCTGGGAGCAGAACAAGGAGTAAAGACTATAATAGCTGGATTGGAGTTTTGCGTTACTTATCTAGTAGTGTGACCGCATTCCTATGGTGCAGCGTTTCCAATCTTGGTAGGACAACCTTGGTTAGTACAAGCTCGATGTGTTCAAAAGTGGCATAAAGGGATAATAATCATAGGTCCACGCACGGATAGAGTTCAATTGAGGGTTGTGTCTAAAGAATTCTTGAGGGAGTTCACTAAACCACCTTCTACAACCGAAGAAATGACGGGATATGGAAGTGATACATCCGTTGGTGAGGAAGTAGTCCAAGAACGCTTTGCATTAAATAAAGATAAGTATGCTCGTTTTCTTCAAAATGGGTATCAAATGCAAATGGTTGATACGGATGAGCCTATAATGCAAAAGAGAGAGTGCTCTAACTTTGCTTTGGATGCCGGTATGGGAGAATATCGAGTGCATTTTTCTTCGGAGAATGACTCTGACAATGACATTACCGATTGGTTGTCATCACCAGAGGAGTTGTAGTGGATTGCTTTTGCACGGATACAATCAAGCAGAGGAGAGCAGACGATGGGGATAAAGCAAGGCACCAAGAGCTATATGCCCTTATTGAGAAATTGCAAGAGCAGTTAGAGCTAGAACGAGTTTTTTCTAGTGAGTCGATGGACGCATTGTTAAGGAAGGTGAAGCTGCTAGAGGAAGATAAGGGACGATTTGAGATAAAAATTAGACATTTGCAAGATTTGACCTTGCAACTTGAAGAGTGCCGTCATGAAGAAGAAACTTCTTGGGAAGTCTTACTTCGAGAAAAAGATCGTGAGATTGGTCGTTGTCGACAGGAACTGAAATATAATGCGAGGTATACTCGAAAGTTTCTCAGAGAATGTGAGAGATATAAGCAAAAAGATAACAAGAGTGAGGATGGCAGTAGAAGGAAAAATAAGTCATTTTCCAGAGAGTTCTTGAAAGCACAATACAATGAAACAATAGGAGGTGATGGAGGAGAGTTTAATGATTGGACTGATTTCAGGATGATTGAGGTAGTGAGGGATGCTTTTATGGTCCAAATTGAGGTAGTGAGGGATGCTTTTATGGTCCAAATTGAGGAGCCTATCAATGATGAAGAAGAAATAGACCCTTTAATGGTGATACCTTATACCCATGAAAGTCTTGTAAGTGCTCATTCTTCGCACGAAGAAGAGGAGGAGTGTAACACCAAGCAAAAGTTTCTAGAAAATGTTTGTTTCAAAGTGAGAGACCATCCACCTATACAAGCTAGATCTCGTCGACGATCAGCCTTTGTTTCTGATGCATTAGAAATTACTCAGCGCTGGGAAGTTGAAGAGGGAAAATGCTTTACATTGGGGGGTCAATTGCAAGAACGAACCTTAACTAGATTGAGAGAGGTTCTACAAACATACAAACATGTCTTTGCTTGGTCCTATAAAGACTTGCAGGGAGTGAAACCTGAGATATGCCAGCATTACATCGATTTAGAGCCAAACGCTAGGCCGGTATGCCAACGTCAAAGGCGCACAAACCCTGTCTATGCAGAGCTTGTGAAAGCAGAAATAACAAAGCTGTTAGATGCGGGTTTCATTTATCCTGTGGCATACAGTGAGTGGGTTTCCCCAATTGTAATTGTTCCAAAGAAAAATCATAAGATTAGAATTTGTGTGGATTATCGAAAGCTAAATGATAAGACTAAGAAGGATCACTTTCCATTGCCTTTCACTAATCAAGTTCTAGACCGAGTAGCAGGGCATAAATTGTATTCCTTCTTAGATGGTTTTAGCAGTTATAATCAAATACAAATCCACCCAGATGATCAACCAAAAACCACTTTTACAACAGAATGGGGAACTTATGCTTATCGAGTGATGCCATTTGGATTATGTAATGCTCCATCTACTTTCCAACGGGTGATGATGGCTTCATTTCAAGAGTTTTTACAAAAGTGGATGGAAATCTTTTTGGACGATTTTTCAGTTCAAGGGGATGAGGAGGATATGCCTGAGAAGTTGGCTAAGGTCTTTGATCATTGTCAGCAAACCGGTATTTCCTTGAATCTGGAGAAATGTGTTTTTGGCATTAAGAAAGGAATCTTGTTAGGTCACGTGATTTCATCTGAGGGCATTACTATGGATGATAGTAAAATCAATAAGATACGTGATCTGCCTGCTCCTACAACCATGAAGCAATTACGAGGGTTTTTGGGACATGCTAATTATTATTGCCGATTCATATTGAATTTTGCTTCGGTGGTAAACCCTTTAACTACTCTTCTTCGGAAGGATGTACCCTTTGCATGGTCACAAGATTGTCAGGAGGCTTTTGATACGATCAAAGATCGATTGATAAAAGCACCAGTTTTGATACCCCCAGATTGGTCTAAACCTTTTCATATTCATGCAGACGCTTCACACACAGTTGTAGGAGCAGTTCTTTGTCAAGCAGACGATAAGAAGGTAGACCATCCGATTTATTATGCGAGTCGGAATTTGACAGAGACAGAGAGAAATTACACTACAACGGAGAAGGAATGTTTATCCATGGTATTTGCCGTGAATAAATATCGACACTATTTATTGGGCAAGTTTTTTACAATTTATGTGGATCATCAAGCACTAAGATACCTTTTGAACAAGACAGATCTTGCGGGGCGAGTAATTCGATGGATGTTACTTTTTCAAGAGTTTGATTTTGAGGTGGTTACTCGTCCTGGAAAATCTCATGTATTGGCGGATTATCTTTCTCGACTTTTGACTGAGGATATTGAGGAGGCAGTGGATGATGAATTGCCTGATGCAGCATTATTTTTGACCGATTGTACACTTCCTTGGTTTGCGGATATTGCAAATTTCTTGAGCACTGCTCATTATCCAGGAGGCGCCAGCAAGTATGAAAAAAAGAAAATTTTATTGCAATCTCGCCACTACACCCTCTTTGGTGGTTATTTGTATCGTTATTTTCCTAGGGAGGGGGTGTATCGTCGTTGTGTGCGAGAGGATGAGATACCTTTTATCTTACGTGCACTTCATGATGATCCATGTGGAGGTCATTTTGCGGGGGAATTAACCGCTCGTAAAGTATTGCTAGCAGGGTATTGGTGGCCAACTGTTTATAAAGACTCTTTTGAGCATTGTAAACGTTGTGATAAGTGTCAACGGGTTGGTCGACCCACGCCACAATTTGCGACCCCTTTAAATCCAATCTTGGCTTTAAAACCTTTTGAGAAATGGGAAATTGATTTTGTGGGTCCGATTGATCCACCCACTCGTTATCGATCCAATCGATACGTTCTTGTGTGCACGGATTATGTGACCAAGTGGGTTGAAGCTAAACCTTTGAAAACGGATAGGGCATTGGATGTCGCCAAATTTTTATATGAAAATATCATTACTCGTTTTGGTTGTCCGTTGGAGTTGGTGAGTGATCGTGGTTCTCATTTTTTAAATGAGACTATTACGAAATTAACGGAACTTTACAAAATCAAGCATCGAAAATCCACTCTGTATTATCCTCGAGCTAATGGTCAAGTGGAGGTGACCAATCGAATACTGGGAACGATTTTAACCAAGACAGTATCGGAAAATCGACACGATTGGGATGAGCGATTGTTTGAGGCTTTGTGGGCATATCGTACCACATTTAAGGTTACGACTCAAAATACACCTTTCACTCTAGTGTATGGTACAGAAGCAATTTTCCCAATAGAGAAGGAAATACCCACATTACGCGTTGCCTTGGAATCTAGACTAGGTGAGAAGGAATCTTTAGAGGCTCGATTACTGGCCTTGCTGAGGTTGGATGAGATACGTTTAACGGCTCTGCAAAATGTTGAGGCGATGCAACATAGACGAAAGGCTTGGCACGATCGTCACATTAAGGTGAGGGAGTTTCAAAAGAATGATCAGGTTTTAGTCTATGACAATCGATATTATAAGTTTCCTGGCAAATTACAAATGAGGTGGTTAGGCCCTTTCAAGGTGTTAGAGGCCTTTAATAATGGTTCTTTGATTGTCCAAGACCCTGATGCTGTAATAGCTCCTTTCCGTGTTAATGGTCTTAGGGTGAAACATTATTTTGTTTAAGTTGGTAATTACGTGGGTCAGGTTGGTTCATTGTATATTTTTCACATGAGTTTTACTCTTTATTATTTTGCATTGTTCTGATGGGATTGGTGGGTTTATCAGGTTTTGGTGCGATCGATTCGATTTTCTTTCAGACAGGTGGTATGGAGTTTTCGCTCAATGCTTTGTTTTATTTTCTTCATCCTTATGTGGTTTGGTTTGGGTGGGATGGTATTTTAGCATTAGTTGTAGACCCTGTTTGGGTTGATGAGTTGGAGTGGTTGTTTCGGTGGTTGGCTGTCGGGGAATCTCCTCCAATTGCCGAGAGCGACTTTGGTCGCATGGCCCAATCTTTGGCCGTTATTACGCCAGAGATTTTTTGTTCAGGTGTGGACATCTTAACCGATGCGTCCGATGATTCTTCGGATTATTCTTTTCATCCTGAAGATGTTGTGGTAGACTATCTTGAGGTGAGGAGGATAAGGATGAGGGTTTGGGCTTTGGCCTTCCTCATGGCTTGTATTGGATACTTCTACCTAGAGAGAGTAGTTTTGTTTCGAGAGCTGTACTTTTGAACGAGACAGAGGGCCATGGGGTGACACCTCAACTTTTTCCTTTTGGTGTAGTGAATGTGCCTGTGAGTTTTCGCACCGTTTTTTTTCTGAGTCCCATGATGTCAATTAGTTTTATTTTTCTTGTTATTTATTTCCCAAAAAAAAAACTTTAAAAAGAAACAATTGTTTTGTTTGTGTGATTTGTTATGTGTTTTTGTTGTTTGTTTTGGTTTGCATGTGGATTGGTTTTTTTTGTGTTTGTTTGTTTTCAATTTTAGGTACATTATGTTTCTTGGAAGTTGTAATCTAATTGTTTGAATGGTTAATATGTGCAGATATGGTATTTTCTTTGTATTTTTTGCATTGCTAGGTGCAAGGAGATGGGGGAGTAACTTGGGAACAATGATATCACAGTATTGAAGATTGTTTCTGGACATGCAATTTTTGCTACTCAGAGGATATGCAGTGTTCCACAGGTGTATTTTCTCCAATATATTTGGTTTTTTTTTTTTGGTATCACTTGCATGGTGTGTGTAATAATGTGGATTGTGAGTTGTGTTAATCCAGTTGCAATTGCTTGGTACTTGACTTATATGATTCTTTCTTTTGGAAAGATTTGGGGTTTATTAGTCAAGGATACTAATTCTATGAGTTTCTTGCTGAGTTCTGTAGTAGAAATTGGTCATTACCACATTCATCTAAATATGCATGTGCCGCATTGACTATATTTTTTCTCTTTAATGGTAGGTAACAGCTTGGAAGTGCTTAAGAACTCTAGTGGAAGGAACTTTTCTCCCTTATTCCTAGGTTATAATGACCATAATAGTCTCGATTTTCATGATGAGCCTGGGGAGGGTTTTCAATCATTGCCTTTGAAAAATGATGAAAAAAAAAGAAAAAAAGAGAAGAAAAAAAAGGAAGGAAGAAAAATAAAAATTCAAATGTATGTATGTGGTATATGTGGTCTATCGCCTTAATGGTTCTTGGTAGGTGAGGAGAGTCATGCTGGCAGGGTTGTCAGTACTCTAAACCGATGCCTTGGGCTGTTTTGGGATAGCCATCGTCATGTGAGCTTGGTAGGTTCTTGGAGTCAACCTAGCCGGGTGGCAAGGTCTGAGGATCGCAGCCTAGTTTCATATGGGGTGGTTGCCATTGTGGTGTACATTTGGTTTTTTTTTAAAAAAAATCAAAAGAGAGAAAAAAATGAAACGAGAAAGGCATGGTTCTGATATAAGGGAATTACAATCAGGCAATGACTTCCATGGTTAGTTGTGCTACTATTGTCTTTATGAAATATGGAAGTGAGTGGAAGGTAGTTTTCCTAGAGTTTTGTAGTTATGGATGGGTTGTTTCCTATTTGTTAAAGTGGAAATATTATAGACATAGTGAGGATGTTGTGGTAGTTGCTAATTTTTACTATTTTTGGGATTTGATGTTTGCTTAATAAACCTTTTTGGTTTATCTATTGGTTAGTGTTATATAAGTCTTGTAGTGGTGTTTGCAACTTGGATTTTCATTCACTCATTTATGTGTGCTGATGTGAAGGTGTTGAAGGTTTATTTTTGTTTTTGTTTGTTTGTTTGGTACGGTATAATTCTAGTGTATGGTTGGTGATTGTTGCAGAGTGATGAAGTGGAAATGTGATGCTAGGTAGTGATGGTGAAGAAGTTAAGTGTGGGGGAAGCTGTAAAGTGAAGTTGTTGCTGTGTTCGCGAGGACGCTCACATTTCAGTGTGGGGGGAATGATGACCCTTGGATCGAAGCCATTTTTAGCAATTTTTAGGGTTTAAATAGGGTCAATTATGGTCATTTTAGGTGCATTTTCATGGTATTTGAAAGCATATGTGTGTGGAATGTCATGGTATTTGCCTGCATCATGATTGTCGATGTTGTCCATTGGTGTAAGTAATTGCATGGGAATGGTGACGATTAATATTATTTTATACATAAAGAGGAGGTTGTATGTAAGTGGGTAGAGAGAAGAGAGAGATCGAGGGGAAGAGAACGAGGGTTAGTATGGTTAGGTGGGAACGTAAGTTTGGAGACCTTAATGTGCTTAGAAATGAAAAGGTTCAAATAAAAAATGGAGGGGTGGGTAGTTTTAGCAACCGTTGGTACCCACCAACTTCTTGAGAGAATAGAAGAGAGAGAGAGAAAACGTTTCTCTCTCTGGCTGGCGTGGAGAACACGAGGAGGAGGAGGAGGTAAGCCTGTTTTTTTTGTTTGTTGATTAATGTGTGTGTGTGTAAGAGCTTGTTGCCGCTGCTACCAACGCTGCATAGTCGAACAGAGAGAGAGAGAGACCCAGCCTTCGAAAGCAGGCCTCGACCTCTGTCGTCCTCGTTTTCCTCCTGTTTAAGCCAATCGTCAACATGAGAGAGTGCATCTCCATCCACATCGGCCAAGCCGGCATCCAGATGGGCAACGCCTGCTGGGAATTGTACTGCCTAGAGCATGGAATCTAGCCCGATGGCCAAATGCCTAGTGATAAGACCGTGGGCGGAGGCGACGATGCCTTCAACATGTTCTTCAGCGAGACGGGGGCCGGCAAGCACGTGCCGCGTGCCGTGTTTCTTGACCTGGAACCGACAGTGATAGACGAAGTGAGGACCGGCACGTACCGGCAGCTCTTCCACCCAGAGTAGCTCATCAGCGGCAAAGAGGACGCAGCCAACAACTTCGCAAGAGGCCATTACACCATTGGGAAGGAGATCGTGGACCTGTGCCTGGACCGCATTAGGAAGTTGGCGGACAACTGCATTGGGCTTCAAGGCTTTCTGGTTTTCCATGCAGTGGGGGGTGGCACGGGCTCCGGCCTGGGCTCCCTCCTGCTGGAGCGCCTCTCTGTGGACTATGGGAAGAAATCCAAACTGGGCTTCACTGTCTACCCCTCCCCTCAGGTTTCCAACGCCGTGGTTGAGCCCTACAACAGCGTCCTGTCCACCCACTCCCTGCTTGAACACACAGATGTGGCCGTCATGCTAGACAACGAGGCCATCTATGACATATGCAGGCGCTCCCTGGACATCGAACGCCCAACTTACACCAATCTCAACAGGCTCATTGAGAACACCTATGCGTTGCCGCCTTAGCATTTGGGATTATAGGCTCATCGTGAGCACATGATGTAGGGGAAGGGTCTTACGGGCTACCTCGCACAACCAGGAGAGCATAGGTAGCAAAACATTGAAGATGTTACTTTTGGGTAGGCCATAGATTAGGAGAGAGGCATAGCCTTATTGCATGCACATGAAAGCCAAGGCTCACCATGAAAGTGGCCAAGGTGAGATGCATAAGAAGAGGTCCACAGAGGGACCATAGTGAAATCAAGCCAAAACGCGGTGGGTATAAATAGGGTAATCCAAGTAGAGATGAAAGAACAAAGACTTTGCAGATGTTTGCCAGAGGACACAGAGAATGAAAAATAGAGAAGGAAGAGAAGGAAAGAAGAAGGAAAGAAGAGAGAGGGTAATATGGCTACGTTATGTGTGTACATGCAAAATAGGAAAGAGAGAGAAAGAGATTTGATCACTTTGACATGGTGCATATTTAAAAGTAAAAGCATGAGAGTGTGAGAGAATGTATTAGATTGTGTGCATTATTCTTGTATTTGTGTTTCAGGAGGAGGAAGAGAAAGAAAGAAGAGAAAGAAAGAAGAAGAAGAAGAGAGTTCACGAGAATAATGAGTAGAGAGAGAGAAGAAAGAAAGAAAGAGTTTTGAAGTGTGAAAGAGAGAGAGTGAAGAGTGGAGTGAAGTGAAGATTAGCCAAATGTTGAATGCAGTGATGCTGTTGCAGATTGACTGAAATGTGGAAGTGTTGGAAATATCGGTTCTTTTTCATTAAATTCTTGGAAACAATTTACACAAAACCATTTTGACATTAAATTTCTTTATTCAGTTTAGAATAGTGAAGTTGTGTCTTGATGATCTGTGGGGTCGTAGTAGTTTGTTCTTTTCCATTTGTGTGTCTGTGTGGGTGTGTGTAAATAAAACATTGTAAATTATTTTATACAAAAAGATGTCTTTTCGGTGTGTGTTTCTAGGATTTAGGCTGTGTGTGGTTGTTATTTAGGACGCATTCACTATTTTAGTGGGTATTTAGTGCGTTGGACTAGAGAGTAGGAAGGCTAGTCAGTTACAAAGGTATTTTCCCAAGTGGAGGGGGTTTATGATAGCATCATAAAGAATAACTCCTGGGAGCTAGTTGACCAATCCCACTAAATAAAAAGGTAATTGGTATCAAATGGGTTTGAAAAGCTAAGCATAAGGCTGATGGCTCACTTAAAAAATACAAAGCTAGGTTGGTTGCATAAAGTTTTCACATGTGGAGGGTTTTGATTTGCTAAAAACTTTTCTCTCATAGCTCACATGACAACTATCATGGCGGTTCTTGCCTTGGCTTCTCATAAAGTGGTTAATTTTTCACATGGATGTTTGGTGCACATTTTTAAAGTTCTCCATTATGATGATAAGCAATTGGTGCACATGTCTTTGGTGGAAACCCCAGCTTAGACATTGATGGGGTTGTTATTATCGGGCAAGTTTATAAGCGTTAATATGGGGCCTCGATGTTCCCGCCCCTAGCTTGACAGTATGGAGAATATTTACTAGGATACCTAAGTTCATTATTAGTGGGCGCGGTGGACGTGTGGCCACATTCTTAATACACAGGTGGTGTGATCGTGTCTATATAGCATAACTGACCGTGTTGTATATGCATCTACCACACCACTTGTAGCCCTATATAAGCTAAGGTATCCAATGCTTGTGAGTAACCACATCCACACCCTCTAGACTTAGTACTTTCTCCATCTAGAGTCTTTCTAGATCACCATCTAAGCTCTACTTTGGAGCGCATGGGTGGACAACACCATCACATTGTACCTGTCTTAGAATTTTAAATTCTCTATCTATAGCATTGTCTATTACACTTTGGAGCGCATGGGTAGACAACACCATCACATTGTACCTATCTCAAATTTTAAATTCTCTATCTATAGCATTTTCTATTACACTTTGTTTTTCTATATATCTTTTCGCTCTCCTATATTCTTATAAGGAGTGTTAACAATTTGTTATGTTGCAAAACAACAAAAAGATAGAATCTCACTCACACTAGCTATAGTCACATAACCTTTTGGAAAAGTTCATTAGATCTATCAATCTTGTTGTATGTCAAACCCAAGCACACTACATCATTGTGGTGGCAACTAATTGTTTCATCAAATGTGGGGCACAAGCCAAGGCCTTCAGGAAGACCAATGCTCTTACCACTACTAAATGCTTATATGAGCATGCCCAGACTTGGATTCACTTTAGAGATAGTAAGTGATGAAGGATCACACTTTGTTAATGAGGTAATTGCCAAGTAATCACAATTGTAAAAGCAATGTGAAAGATCAAAGTGTATATAATCTAAAGGGATCCATCGAAGATGAGGTATATATAGTCTAAAGGGACTCCTACTTTCTTCAATTCTCCCAATCTTGTCTTTTATGGAAGACCAAATGGTTGTTTAGGTAGAGTGGGGACCTACCTTAGAGCCTCTAGCAGGGTCCATGTGGATATGTGTTGTGGTTGGTATCATGACACCACACCATGGGCGGTGTATCAACTCTTGGTTTCCAAGAATATAACCCTCATGTTTGGGGTTGGTTCCAAAAAAGAAGAAGAAAAAGTTAAAATATTAAGGGATGGGACCATTCAAGCTCAAGAGATCACTCCACAATGATCGATAAACTTGATGATGTCAAAATGATACATCAATGGGATAGTCATTAGGTATAATTTTCATCAAAATAGGGACATCCAAGAGCTTTCTCTCTCTTCCATATAGTGAAGCAACAACATGAACCTACATTTAAACAAATATTATATATATTTTAATATCTCTATTATTAAAGGAGGTGCCTCATCCTCCAAAAAGAAGAATACCAAAAAACCCATGCTTCTTCTCTATGCACGCTATATTATCTATAATATCTTTAGGACAAGATGACCCTTGATACAAAGAGGATGCCTCTAAGGTTATCTTTGGAATTCTCTTTCACACGATAGGGTACCGATGAGTTAAGTGCATCAAATGCATATTGAAATATGTAAGCTCGGTTTATGCGTGTGTGGGAAAGCACCCTAGAGGTGCAAGATATTGTGGAAAGATAAGAAAGCCACATATGATATTGTATGGTGTGCTATGGTGTGTGAATGTTGAGAGCCACATAAAAGAATGTGGAAAAAGGAGTTGCCATATGGCATGATGATGTGTAAAGTAGAATAAGGTTAGAAGGCCTATATCATTGTATTGTTCATTGAGATATGCAATAGAGATCTTGTGTTGAGTGTGCAATCTTTCTCTCTCTAGTTATGGAGTTTTTGGTGTGGTTCAACCCACCTTAATATTATGCTTAATCTTGTGTCTATCACCATGATCAATCCCATATTAGGATTGTTAACATGGTATCAGAGCTAGGTGGGCTCTTGATCATGGTGAATATTTATGTATATTTTTCTTGTTTGTGTGTGAGAATTCATTAATTAAGCATTTCATTATGTGTTTTCCTTTTTAATTAAGAAAAAAATTATGCACACTCTTATCATTAGAACATTTTCATTTGAGAGAGATTATGGAGCCACCATCATGGAGATTTGGAGATTATGGTGCTACCATGGAAGCTAAAAATGAAGATTTCAGCAATATGAAGACTATGCAGACTTCATCAACATCAGCCCATGAAGAAAATGAGTGGTAAAATGAGAGATTGAGAAGGAGACCAAGTATGAAAAGATAATAAATAAAGAGCTCATATAGCAGATGGAACGGGAAGTATCCAATTGGAGAAGGAGCACATCAAAACTGTGTTTGTGAGAAGTTGTAAGCTCAAAGAAGAAAGCTCATACCAATGAGCTTTGACAAATGTAGACTACTAAATCAGCATTGGTTTGTGCATTCGGCATAACCCCTATAGGAGATTTCGCAGCTATTGTTCTGTGTAGGTGATGATTGTACATCTGATTAAGCGAGCATGAATGCCCTGTAGGTTGAGAGAAAGCATGAGCAAGGGCTATAAACGAAGGCGGTAGTGCAAGATTTTAGCTATGACACTACTTAGGAGATTGCAAGAAAGATGAAATTGACGCAGAAAGAGCTTATGACTTTTACAGGTATATATTTTATCATATTTCTGATGAATTAATAATTGTACAAAAATATGTTTAATTTAATTTGTGTAGGATTCAACTTAATGGAATGTGCAAGTGAGCACAAGATTAATATATGTGCAAATGTGCACAAAGTTATTTTATTTAACAAGGCCTATTAGCAATTATATTTGAGCAAAGGTTTTTATATGTACAAACCTTAGGGATTTTGATATGGTTAAAAATATGTATAGCAATACCTTAAAAGTGGGAAAAGCAAGCCCAATTTGTACGCTCATCTATTCTTAGCTCCTTGGGCTATTTTTATGAATAAATTTCTCTAAATACTCATGTCGTCATGGAAGTGGAGCTACACATTGAAGGGGGGGAGATTGTACCCAATCTTGTCTTCTGTGTGTGGTATTCTCTATCCTTTACTCTTGATGGTGACGTTATTCTAATTCTCTTGCCTTGTGTTATGCTAAGTTATTTATTTTTCAATTCAATTCAAGTCTTTGTTTCAATTATGATGTAATTTGTGAGATATTAAATTATTTCCTTCAAGAAGTACACAAACGGTCCCGTGATAGTGGTATTAGACCTTTGGTTTAATTTAATCTTCTTGAAGCTGGTCAAAGACTTGTGGACAAAGAGGTGAAAGAAACAAAGACACGGGTGAATTTGGTATTTTTTGAATTTAGTATTTTTTTGGTATATGTTTATGTGTGGTTGAAAGAAAGGCTTGTTTTTAACTATTGGATAATAAATCCCCATCAATCTTTGGTCCAAAGGGTAAAGGAAGGTGGAAAACCATTAGTGGGTTTGTGAAAACCACAAAACCACCTTCCTCAACACTAATCCTCTTCATAATCCATCCATACGGATTGAATCAGCAAGGGAAGGAGCATAGAGGGCCATAGCAAGATTGCTAAGCCAATGGAAGTGTCTGCACAAGGGAAGGAGCATAGAGGGCCGTAGCAAGATTGCTAAGCCAATGGAAGTGTCTGATTTCTATAGTGGATGGATCTTAGAGCATCTCAAATCAATTTATGATTTAAAAATCAAATCCGTTTTCTCACAGTCATAATTGGATTAATTGGAGATTAATTAGGAATAAATATTAATCCTCTCCCTCAAAAAAATTCAAGGCAATGGTGGCCTAATTGATCTCCTTCCCAGCGAAACTGCGTCGGCCATCCTCTAGCATTGCTGCAGGTGGGTTCTAATAGTAAAGCTATGTATTTTTTTTAAAGCTTTATAAGCTTTGTTAAAGGGCTTAATACTAATATATATATATATATATATATATATATATATATATATAGTGATGGGGCGACAGTAAAACACGACCTGAATTTCTCCTCCTTTCTTTCGTCTTCTCACAGCGTTGCGCATTTTACAAAATATGTTTTATTTAATTTGTGCAAGATTCAACTTAATGGAATGTGTAAGTGAGCACAGGATTAATATATGTGCAAATGTGCACAGAGTTATTTTATTTAACAAGGCCCATTAGCAATTATATCTCGGCAAAGGTTTTTATATGTACAAACCTTAGGGATTTTTATATGGTTAAAAATATGTAAAGCAATACCCCAAAAGTGGAAAAAACAAGACCAATTTGTACGCTCATCTATTCTTAGCTCCTTGGGCTATTTTTATGAATAAAAATCTCTAAATACTTAAGTCGTGGAAGTGGAGCTACACACTAGAGGGGGGAGATTGTACCCAATCTTGTCTTCTATGTGGTATTCTCTATCCTTTACTCTTGATGGTGACGTTATTCTAATTATCTTGCCTTGTGTTATGCTAAGTTATTTATTTTTCAATTCAATTTAAGTCTTTGTTTTAATTATGATGTAATTTGTGAGATTTTAAATTCTTTCCTTCAAGAAGTACAAAAGGTTCCCGTGAGTGACAATGACACAATAGCCTGCTATTGATGTAATGGCTGATGTGGGAGCATATGAAACAGTCATTGCAGGAGCTCTGCATCTGAGAAAGGTGTCTGTAGAAAAACCTTGAGGCAGTGACCTCCATTGCATCCACGAACAGTAGCTTACACCACCTGGTGCTGTGACTAAGGAGGAACGACCACACGAGGTGAGGAGTGAGCCATAGTAGACTCTCACAAAGATGCTCTTCAAGAACCCATCTATAGATCAACGTAAAGACTAGCACACTTGGCAATCCAGCTCATAAGAAATTGTTGTAAAATTTGGCGCCTAACGGAAAACTCGGTGCATATTAATGGAAGTGAATTAAGATGAATTTGTGCGTAATGTTTTTTTTAAAACCCTTAGCGTTGTCAAGGGTTCGTTCACATGCAACCAAATTTTCAAGTTTTTAAGAAGTTCACACACATTAGGGTCTGCTGCCTGACTTTGGCCGAAAGGCTTTGTAATTTTTATTTTCATCCATAGTTGATGAGGGTAACTGTACTTGAGCAGTTAAAAGCTCAAAACGAGAATTTTTATTCACCTAGTGCATGAGGGTTCTCCTACCTGAGGCGAAGGTCTCAAAAGGGATGTATGGTGCTAAAAAAGGAACTAGGTTCCTAGCCTCAACAAAAATATGTGCTCAAAGTGGAGGGTGTAGTCCTACCTAATTTGAGACTCAAAAGTGGATAGTGTGCATGTTTTTGCCCTAGCACAATGTGATGTAACACTCCGATAGCATTGAGAGGGAGTGTAGAAAGGCACAATGTCTATTTTCATGTGGGTGATGGGTGAGTGAGAACACCTCGCTTAAGAGGGGGTGTTGAAATATGTAAGATTGATTTATGCATGTGTCGAAAAAAGCACCCTAGAGGTGCAAGATATTTTGGAAAGATAAGAATGCCACATATGATATTGTATGGTGTGTGAATGTTGAGAGCCACATAAAAGAATGTGGAAAAAGGAGTTTCCACATGGCATGATGATGTGTAAAGTGGGATAAGTCTAGAAGGCCTATATCATTATATGGTTCATTGAGATATGCAATAGAGATCTTGTGTTGAATGTAAAATCTTTCTCTCTATAGTCATGGAGTTTTTGGTGTGGTTCAACCCACCTTAATCTTATGCATAATCTTATGTCTATCACCATGACTCAATCCCATATTAGGATTGTTAACAATGTAAGGATTAAATTACAACATAGGAAAATAATACTTTAGAATTTAAAAAAAAACTTATTCAATAACAAGGAATGAATATTTTTAGTTTTGCTCCCCATAGAGAGTTTGTATATTTGCAACTTGCTTGAATATTGATGGAATCGACAACCTGGTTTCCCTTGAGCCATCTAGCATTGTTCTACTTTTGTGTGGCGCAGGCTCGGAGTTCATGTTCACAAATTCATCAAGTAGTGCTCTTGCCTCACTAGCATGTTGTAGGCCTCTCCTCAACACCCCTGTGTTTCCATGCAGATATTGACACACACCGATCTAGAAAAAAGGTCAGACTCCATTAGTCCTAAAAATAGGTTATTTATAAACTTAAATTATATGGGTTTATATATAAATAGGTTTGATTTATATAGCTATATAAAGTCTATAAATAAGTAAAGTATAATTGTAAACTATAAACATGCTTTAAGTTACTATAGTTAACCTACATATTTAAATATAGCTTTAATCCTATTTAAATAATCGCTTCACGGCCCATCGCTTCACAGCCCATCGCTCGCCTCTCTCTCTGCCAGGCTGGGCCAGCCATGCCCACCGCTCACCTCTCTCTCCCTCGCGATTCTGTCCCCGTGTACACACATGGCAATCTCTCTCTCTCTGCTCCATCTTCCACCACCATAGCTAGGCTCCTTCATTCAAATTTCAAATTTGAATTTCCCTCCCTCCAGTCAAGGGGCTATTCCCACGTGCCACTTCCACAAACACTAGGGTCTTTTCACATTACAATTAAAAAAAGACCTAACGAGGCTTGAAAAAGGTAAGTTGAAGAAGTTTTAAATATCTATACCAAATAATGATCAAAACTAGGGCAATGTTCAGTCTCAATACCTGTTAACCTGAGGCTCTTGATCATCAATTAATACACACATAAGCATAAATTTGTTGGTGGTTCTAGATTTAGAAGGTGAGATGGGGCCACGTATCAACTTGACCCATGCCCAACACATGACCTCAAAAACATCATATTCGACACAAGCCTCACCTTATTGTTATAATTATTCCTATGCTTTACAAGGGTTATCACAACCCTTTTTTGCAACCCGTGAGTTGGAATAAGTGCCTATAGGCACGGTGAGTTGGAATAAGTGCCTACGAGCATAAATCCCAAAAAAAAACCTTAACCCTCGCCTTCTTAAACTTATCTAGTTTAATCGGAGCTCCAGGTTCACTAAATCAATTATAGAAATCTTATATGCCCCTAGATACACTTGTAGTGCAAGCATAATTGTGTTTGCTAGGTCACCCATGCCAAACAATCGAGCACCCTTAATGCAACCACATGAGACATGGTAATTTTCCACCCATATATAACACCTCTCGGGGATTACACTGAAGGTATGCTTCAAATATTAAACCCGTAGGAAGGGGTTGGGCATGTAGGTAGTCCACATAATTAGAAACCCACATGCAAAACTAACACATATTGCCACATTCATGAACAAATTTGATGGAACAAGAAACAAATTTCAACATTTAGAGTTGTTTGATAGCTTTTAGAAACCCCCTTTACATTGACACTTAAGGCAAGGTGATCCAATGGTTTGGATCAAGGCAAGGTGATCCAATGGTTTGGATCACCTTTTAGAAACTCTAATTAACAAAATTAAAGTTTCAATTTTAAACCTAATCGCTGCAACCTTATCACGGTAGAAATTTGGTAACCACCTTGGAACCAAACGACTAAAAAGTTACAAATTGTAATCTAATATAGATTGATGATTACCATTTGGTAACTTTGCACTAGTAAAAAATTACAAATGATAACTCACCTTTTAAGAAAAATTACCATTACGGTTTTTCTATAAGCCTATATGATGCATGCTTAACAAGGCTCAAATTGATAACTTGAGGTTCACCAAGTAGAAATCACTATAATATCTTGCTCTTTTTTCCAAGTTCTCTCAGTTCTCTCAATAACTGATAGAAATAGCTTTAATTTTTTGTAACTCATACAACATCTAGTCCCGAGCTATGTCGGTCCGCTATGCGCGCACACGTGTGTATGGATGCATAAGGAGCATAGATGAGTCTAGTAGGGAACTATGGATTAGGTGTCAAGAGCCGGGGACCTCAATATTGATTTTGCACAAGTGCACACAGCCATTGCATGTTCAGAATATAAAACAAGGTGATTTGTCAAGATAAATTCGTAATAATTGATCTTCATAATTTAAGTAAATCTAAGAGCAAAAAAAGAATTATATGAAATTATCTTTGCTCTTGATTTTATATTTCAAAATTGTGTACATGATGGGATGGCCTAATCCCAAATGTATGGAGAAATGAAGAGATCTTTGGAAACTTTAAGATCTAGAAAATTACCAAATTGTAACTTAAAATTTGGTATATGTTACCAATGTTAATTTTAGGTTACCAATGCTAATTTTATGAAAATCTCAAATCCTTATCCTCAACCTTATCTGGCGCACGTTCTGGGCGGCTTTCTCTCTCTCTCTCTCTCTGCGTGGCGAACGTTTCTGGGCAGCTCTCTCTCTCTGCGTGGCGAACGTATCCGTCTCTCTCTGCGTATCCGTCTCTCTCTGCACACAGAACTCCTGAGGAGAAAACAAAGCAACAGACGCTCTCTCTCTGCGGGGCGTCTCTCTCTGCACACAGAACTGCTGAGGAGAAAACAAAGCAACAGACGCTCTCTCTCTGTGGGGCGCACGTTCTGGGCGGCTCTAGCACACAGAACTGCTGAGGAGAAAATAAAGCTGCGGGGCGCACGTTCTGGGCGGCTCTAGCACACAGAACCGCTGAGGAGAAAACAAAGCAACAGACGCTCTCTCTCTGCGGGGCGCACGTTTGTGGGCGGCTCACACCAACACGGACAGCAGCTTCACCGGCGTGGGCGCCATCCAGCTGTTGAACGAACCATTGCAGCAGGTGACGCCCTCGCTGCTGGACGACTACTACCCGACCACTTGGAAGTGGATCCGGGCTGTGGAGGATAGTATCAACGTCGATCCGGGTTCTGTGTGCGCCTCCAGTGCACGTTTGCATTCTCTCTGGGCGGCTCTCTCTCTGCAGCCCCCCTTATGCGCATCTTCTAGCCCCTTCAGCAGCTCTATCCGCTGGATGATTATGTACAACTGGGGTTATTTATCTAAGCTTATCCGTCCCTCCACAGCCATGCAAGCCATGCAATCTGGATTCTAGCAGGTATATGGGCGTCTCAAACTCTAATTTTCTGATTTTCTCTTCTGAATTAGACAATAAAAAAGATAAAGGGCAATAAATAGGCCATAAATCTCTCATGCTTGGTTTTCTTTAGGCGTCTCTTATTGCTGTGAGAAGGCCCACTCTCCTACGCAGCATATACAAGACATTGCATGGTTGCAGGCCACATCTTCTACAGCACCGCAGACAGAGCAGCCAGCATAAACTTGTCTACGCAGGTCCATTCCTGATTTTCTTTTTCAGGTTTTTCTCTTCAACCATTCCTGAGTTTTTGAATTCTTGTATGCTTTTATTTTCTACTCTATGTCAATGTGGTCAAAACTTTAAATCTAATCATAGATAATGATTTAATATGAGACAAAAATATGTGTACCTTGTTGTATCGTTGAATTTGATAATGGATGCGGTGATGTCCAAGTGCTAGTTGTCAATGACAAGATGGGAAAGTAGGTTTGTATTACATAAGCGGCATGGACGTCAAGGAAAACTTGAAAAATAGCAAGACCATTTTAAATTCTTTAAGGGCGGGATAATTTGAATTTAAAATTGGGTGGGATAATTTGAATTTAAAATTGGGTGGGATAATTTGAATTTAAAATTGGGCGGGATAATTTGAATACTCTACCACATGCTAGAGCTGAAAAAATGCATTCTAGCTCTACCACATGGTAGAGCTAGAGTTGAAATGACTTAAACTAGTGCAAGATTACTTGAAATGAAAAACCATCCATCTAGTATCATACCTCTATTCATAGCATAGCTTCTCCCCTCTCTCCTTGCTTGAAATTGTACTTTCCTGCTCTTACACTCTAAGCATGAGATCTATGCAAGAGAGCTCTCATAATAATGCAAGATGTAGCTCCTAATGCTCTTACTCTCTAAGCATGAGACTATGCATGAGAACTCTTTTACTTTTTACATGAGATCTATCCATGGGAGCTCTTATAATAATGCAAGATATAGCTCTATGTATGAGAGCTCTTATAATAATTAATGCAAGATCTAACTCTATGCATGCGATCTCTATGTATGAGAGCTCTTAATGCAAGACTTAGCTCTATGCATGAGAGCTCTTTCACTCTATACATGAGATCTATCCATGGGCGCTCTTATAATAATGCAAGATATTATAGCTCTATGCATGAGATGTATGTAAGAGAGCTCTCATAATAATGCAAGATCTAACTCTATGCATGTGAGATCAATGTATGAGAGCTTTGAATGCAAGACCTAGCTCTATGCATGAGAGCTCTTTCACTCTATACATGAGATCTATCCATGGGAACTCTTATAATAATGCAAGATATAGCTCTATGCATGCGAGCTCTATGTATGAGAGATCTGAATGTAATACCTATCTCTATGAATGAGCGCTCTAATGCAAGACCAAGCTCTATGCATGGGAGCTCTATGTATGAGAGCTCTTAAAGTAAGACCTAGCTCTTTGCATGAGAGCTCTAGTGCAAGACCAAAATCTCTATAGCTCTCATGCATGATATGAGAGATCTATGCATATGAGAGCTATTAATGCATGAGAGCTCTTACAATGCAAGAGGGATCTCATGCATGAGACCTCTTGGAATACAAGAGAGCTCGATGCATAAGATCTCATGTATGATAACTCTATATGCACCACATGGTAGAGCTACACCTCGAAGCATTCTATCTCCACATTGTGGTTTAGGTAGAATACAGCTCTACCAATGTCACATTCAACCTCAGCCGGTTACATTCATTGAAGTCTAGGTCTACCACATGGTAGACCTAGAAGAATGCATTCTAGCTCCACCACATGGTAGAGCTAGATTTCATAGCATTCTGGTCAATACATTTATTAATCTTGCTCTGCCACCTGGTAGAGATAATATCCATTGAAAAACCAGCACTAGAATACTTTGAAGTCCAGCTAGAATGCATTTATCTAGCTCTACCATGTGGTAGAGCAAGACTAATAAATGTATTGAGAGCTCCAAGATGGAGTAATTGAGATAGAATGCTTTGAGGTCTAGCTTTACCATGTGGTGGAGCTAGAATTGCATTTGAGGTCTAGCTCTACCATGTGGTGGAGCTAGAATCGTAGAGGTAGAAAGCTTTGAGGTCTAGCTCTACCATAGTTACATTCTACCTCAACCGGTTACATTCATTGAAGTCTAGCTCTACCACATGGTAGAGCTAGAAGAATGCATTCTAGCTCCACCACATGGTAGAGCTAGATTTCATAGCATTCTGGTCAATACATTCATTAATCTTGCTCTGCCACCTGGTAGAGATAATATCCATTGAAAAACAAGCACTAGAATACTTTGAAGTAGTCCAGCTAGAATGCATTTATCTAGCTCTACCATGTGGTAGAGCAAGACTAATAAATGTATTGAGAGCTCCAAGATGGAGTAATTGAAATAGAATGCTTTGAGTTCTAGCTTTACCATGTGGTGGAGCTAGAATTGCACTTGAGGTCTAGCTCTACCATGTGGTGGAGCTAGAATCGTAGAGGTAGAAAGCTTTATGGTCTAGCTCTACCACAGTTACATTCAACCTCAGCCGGTTACATTCTTTGAAGTCTAGCTCTACCACATGGTAGAGCTAGAAGAATGCATTCTAGCTCCACCACATGGTAGAGCTGGACCTCAAAAGCATTCTAGCTCTACGATGTAGTCTAGATAGAATACAGTTATACCACATGGTAGAGCTAGACCTCAAATGCAATTCTAGAACCACCACATGGTAGATCTGGACCTCAAAGCATTCAGTTCTACGAAGTGGTCTTGGTAGAATACAGCTCTACCACGTGGTAGAGCTAGATCAAATGCAATTCTAGCTCCTTGGTTATTGTCATGTGAAGTATCTCTCTTCTTGGAGTAATTGGTTTTGTTGATGTGTATGGAACACAGCTAGATCGATGCACTCTTGCTCTACCACATGGTAGAGCTAGACCTCAAAGCTTTCTACCTCTACGATTCCAGCTCCACCACATGGTAGAGGTAGACCTCAATTGCAATTCTAGCTCCACCACATGGTAGAGCTAGACCGCCAAGCATTCTATCTCTACAATGTGGTTTAAGTAGAATACAGCTCTACCAATGTCACATTCAACCTCAACCGGTTACATTCATTGAAGTCTAGCTCTACCACATGGTAGAGCTAGAAGAAAGCATTCTAGCTCCACCACATGGTAGAGCTAGATTTCAAAGCATTCTGGTCAATACATTTATTAATCTTGCTCTGCCACCTGGTAGAGATAATATCCATTGAAAAACCAGCACTAGAATACTTTGAAGTCCAGCTAGAATGCATTTATCTAGCTCTACCATGTGGTAGAGCAAGACTAATAAATGTATTGAGAGCTCCAAGATGGAGTAATTGAGATAGAATGCTTTGAGGTCTAGCTTTACCATGTGGTGGAGCTAGAATTGCATTTGAGGTCTAGCTCTACCATGTGGTGGAGCTAGAATCGTAGAGGTAGAAAGCTTTGAGGTCTAGCTCTACCACAGTTACATTCAACCTCAGCCAGTTACATTCATTGAAGTCTAGCTCTACCACATGGTAGAGCTAGAAGAATGCATTCTAGCTCCACCACATGGTGGAGCTGGACCTCAAAGCATTCTAGCTCTACGATGTAGTCTAGATAGAATTCAGTTCTACCACATGTAGAGCTATCTGACCTCAAATGCAATTCTAGAACCACCACATGATAGACTGGACCTCAAAGCATTCAGTTCTACGAAGTGGTCTAGGTAGAATACAGCTCTACCACGTGGTAGAGCTAGATCAAATGCAATTCTAGCTCCTTGGTTCTTGTCATGTGAAGTATGTCTCTTCTTGGAGTAATTGGTTTTGTTGATGTGTATGGAACACAGCTAGATCGATGCATTCTTACTCTACCACATGTTAGAGCTAGACCTCGAAGCTTTCTACCTCAACGATTCTAGCTCCACCACATGGTAGAGCTAGACCTCAATTGCAATTCAAGCTCCACCACATGGTAGAGCTAGATCTCAAATTACTCTATCTCTACAATGTGGTTTAGGTAGAATACAGCTCTACCAATGTCGCATTCAACCTCAGCCGGTTACATTCATTAAAGTCTAGCTCTACCACATGGTAGAGGTAGAAGAATGCATTCTAGCTCCACCACATGGTGGAGCTGGACCTCAAAGCATTCTAGCTCTACGATGTGGTCTAGGTAGAATACAGCTCTACCACGTGGTAGAGCTAGATCAAATGCAATTCTAGCTCCTTGGTTCTTGTCATGTGAAGTAGGTCTCTTTTTGGAGTAATTGGTTTTGTTGATGTGTATGGAACATAGCTAGATCGATGCATTCTTGCTCTACCACATGGTAGAGCTAGACCTTAAAGCTTTAGACCTCAAATGCAATTCTAGCTCCACCACATGGTAGAGCTAGACCTCAAATGCAATTCTAGCTTCACCACATGGTAGAGCTAGACCTTAAAGCATTCTATCTCTACAATGTGGTTTCGATAGAATACAGCTCTGTCATCATAGTTACATTCAACCTCAGCCGGTTACATTCGTTGAAGTCTAGCTCTACCACATGGTAGAGGTAGAAGAATGCATTCTAGCTCCACCACATGGTGGAGCTGGACCTCAAAGCATTCTAGCTCTACGATGTGGTCTAGTTAGAATACATTTCTACCACGTGGTAGAGCTAGATCAAATGCAATTCTAGCTCCTTGGTTCTTGTTGTGTGAAGTAGGTCTCTTCTTGGGGTAATTGGTTTTGTTGATGTGTATGGAACACAGCTAGATCGATGCATTCTTGCTCTACCACATGGTAGAGCTAGACCTCAAAGCTTTCTACCTCTACGACTCTTGCTCCACCACATGGTAGAGCTAGACCTCAAAGCATTCTATCTCTACAATGTGGTTTAGGTAGAATACATTCAACCTCAACCGGTTACATTCAACCTCAGCCGGTTACATTCAACCTCAGCCGATTACATTCATTGAAGTCTAGCTCTACCACATGGTAGAGCTAGAAGAATGCATTCTAGCTCCACCACATGGTAGAGCTAGATTTCATAGCATTCTGGTCAAGACACTTATTAATCTTGCTCTGCCACCTGGTAGAGATAATATCCATTGAAAACCAGCACTAGAATACTTTGAAGTAGTCCAGCTAGAATGCATTTATCTAGCTCTACCATGTGGTAGAGCAAGACTAATATATGTATTGAGAGCTCCAAGATGGAGTAATTGAGATAGAATGCTTTGAGTTCTAGGTTTACCATGTGGTGGGGCTAGAATTGCACTTGAGGTCTAGCTCTACCATGTGGTGGAGCTAGAATCGTAGAGGTAGAAAGCTTTATGGTCTAGCTCTACCACAGTTACATTCAACCTCAGCCGGTCGGTTACATTCATTGAAGTCTAGCTCTACCACATGGTAGAGCTAGAAGAATGCATTCTAGCTCCACCACATGGTGGAGCTGGACCTCAAAGCATTCTAGCTCTACGATGTAGTCTAGATAGAATATAGTTCTACGACATGGTAGAGCTATTTGACCTCAAATGCAATTCCAGAACCACCACATGATAGAGCTGGACCTCAAAGCATTCAGTTCTATGAAGTGGTCTAGGTAGAATACAGCTCTACCACGTGGTAGAGCTAGATCAAATGCAATTCTAGCTCCTTGGTTCTTGTCATGTGAAGTATGTCTCTTCTTGGAGCAATTGGTTTTGTTGATGTGTATGGAACACAGATAGATCGATGCATTCTTGCTCTACCACATGGTAGAGCCAGACCTCGAAGCTTTCTACCTCAACGATTCTAACTCCACCACATGGTAGAGCTAGACCTCAATTGCAATTCTAGCTCCACCACATGGTAGAGCTAGATCTCAAATTACTCTATCTCTACAATGTGGTTTAGGTAGAATACAGCTCTACCAATGTCACATTCAACCTCAGCCAGTTACATTCATTAAAGTCTAGCTCTACCACATAGTAGAGGTAGAAGAATGCATTCTAGCTCCACCACATGGTGGAGCTGGACCTCAAAGCATTCTAGCTCTACGATGTGGTCTAGGTAGAATACAGCTCTACCACGTGGTAGAGCTAGATCAAATGCAATTCTAGCTCCTTGGTTCTTGTCATGTGAAGTAGGTCTCTTTTTGGAGTAATTGGTTTTGTTGATGTGTATGGAACACAGCTAGATCGATGCATTCTTGCTCTACCACATGGTAGAGCTAGACCTTAAAGCTTTAGACCTCAAATGCAATTCTAGCTCCACCACATGGTAGAGCTAGACCTCAAATGCAATTCTAGCTTCACCACATAGTAGAGGTAGACCTCAAAGCATTCTATCTCTACAATGTGGTTTAGATAGAATACAGCTCTGTCATAGTTACATTCAACCTCAGTCGGTTACATTCCTTGAAGTCTAGCTCTACCACATGGTAGAGCTAGAAGAATGCATTCTAGCTCCACCACATGGTGGAGCTTGACCTATAAGCATTCTATCTCTACGATGTGGTCTAGTTAGAATACATTTCTACCACGGGGAAGAGCTAGATCAAATGCAATTCTAGCTCTCTTGGTTCTTGTTGTGTGAAGTAGGTCTCTTCTTGAAGTAATTGGTTTTGTTGATGTGTATGGAACACAGCTAGATCGATGCATTCTTGCTCTACCACATGGTAAAGCTAGACCTCAAAGCTTTCTACCTCTACGACTCTTGCTCCACCACATGGTAGAGCTATACCTCAAAGCATTCTATCTCTACAATGTGGTTTAGGTAGAATACAGCTCTACCACAGTTACATTCAACCTCGGTCGGCTACATTCAACCTCAACCGCCGGTTACATTCAACCTCAGCGGTTACATTCATTGAAGTCTAGCTCTACCACATGGTAGAGCTAGAAGAATGCATTCTAGATCCACCACATGGTAGAGCTAGATTTCATAGCATTCTGGTCAAGACATTCATTAATCTTGCCACCTGGTAGAGATAATATCCATTGAAAAACCAGCACTAGAATACTTTGAAGTCCAGCTAGAATGCATTTATCTAGCTCTACCATGTGGTAGAGCAAGACTAATAAATGTATTGAGAGCTCCAAGATGGAGTAATTGAGATAGAATGCTTTGAGTTCTAGCTTTACCATGTGGTGGAGCTAGAATTGCACTTGAGGTCTAGCTCTACCATGTGGTGGAGCTAGAATCGTAGAGGTAGAAAGCTTTATGGTCTAGCTCTACCACAGTTACATTCAACCTCAGCCGGTTACATTCATTGAAGTCTAGCTCTACCACATGGTAGAGCTAGAAGAATGCATTCTAGCTCCACCACATGGTGGAGCTGGACCTCAAAGCATTCTAGCTCTACGATGTAGTCTAGATAGAATACAGTTCTACCACATGGTAGAGCTATCTGACCTCAAATGCAATTCTAGAACCACCACATGATAGAGCTGGACCTCAAAGCATTCAGTTCTACGAAGTGGTCTAGGTAGAATACTGCTCTACCACGTGGTAGAGCTAGATCAAATGCAATTCTAGCTCCTTGGTTCTTGTCATGTGAAGTTGTCTCTTCTTGGAGTAATTGGTTTTGTTGATGTGTATGGAACACAGCTAGATCGATGCATTCTTGCTCTACCACATGGTAGAGCTAGACCTCGAAGCTTTCTACCTCAACGATTCTAGCTCCACCACATGGTAGAGCTAGACCTCAATTGCAATTCTAGCTCCACCACATGGTAGAGCTAGATCTCAAATTACTCTATCTCTACAATGTGGTTTAGGTAGAATACAGCTCTACCAATGTCACATTCAACCTCACCGGTTACATTCATTAAAGTCTAGCTCTACCACATGGTAGAGGTAGAAGAATGCATTCTAGCTCCACCACATGGTGGAGCTGGACCTCAAAGCATTCTAGCTCTACGATGTGGTCTAGGTAGAATACAGCTCTACCACGTGGTAGAGCTAGATCAAATGCAATTCTAGCTCCTTAGTTCTTGTCATGTGAAGTAGGTCTCTTTTTGGAGTAATTGGTTTTGTTGATGTGTATGGAACACAGCTAGATCGATGCATTCTTGCTCTACCACATGGTAGAGCTAGACCTTAAAGCTTTAGACCTCAAATGCAATTCTAGCTCCACCACATGGTAGAGCTAGACCTCAAATGCAATTCTAGCTTCACCACATGGTAGAGCTAGACCTCAAAGCATTCTATCTCTACAATGTGGTTTAGATAGAATACAGCTCTGTCACAGTTACATTCAACCTCAGCCGGTTACATTCGTTGAAGTCTAGCTCTACCACATGGTAGAGCTAGAAGAATGCATTCTAGCTCCACCACATGGTGGAGCTTGACCTCAAAGCATTCTAGCTCTACGATGTGGTCTAGTTAGAATACATTTCTACCACGTGGCAGAGCTAGATCAAATGCAATTCTAGCTCTCTTGGTTCTTGTGTGAAGTAGGTCTCTTCTTGGAGTAATTGGTTTTGTTGATGTGTATGGAACACAGCTAGATCGATGCATTCTTGCTCTACCACATGGTAGAGCTAGACCTCAAAGCTTTCTACCTCTATGACTCTTGCTCCACCACATGGTAGAGCTAGACATCAAAGCATTCTATCTCTACAATGTGGTTTAGGTAGAATATAGCTCTACCACAGTTACATTCAACCTCAGTCGGTTACATTCAACCTCAACCGGTTACATTCAACCTCAGCCGATTACATTCATTGAAGTCTAGCTCTACCACATGGTAGAGCTAGAAGAATGCATTCTAGCTCCACCACATGGTAGAGCTAGATTTCATAGCATTCTAGTCAATACATTCATTAATCTTGCTCTGCCACCTGGTAGAGATAATATCCATGATTGAAAAACCAGCACTAGAATACTTTGAAGTAGTCCAGCTAGAATGCATTTATCTAGCTCTACCATGTGGTAGAGCAAGACTAATAAATGTATTGAGAGCTCCAAGATGGAGTAATTGAGATAGAATGCTTTGAGTTCTAGCTTTACCATGTGGTGGAGCTAGAATTGCACTTGAGGTCTAGCTCTACCATGTGGTGGAGCTAGAATCGTAGAGGTAGAAAGCTTTATGGTCTAGCTCTACCACAGTTACATTCAACCTCAGCCGGTTACATTCATTGAAGTCTAGCGCTACCGCATGGTAGAGCTAGAAGAATGCATTTTAGCTCCATCACATGGTGGAGCTGGACCTCAAAGCATTCTAGCTCTACGATGTAGTCTAGATAGAATACAGCTCTACCACATGGTAGAGCTATCTGACCTCAAATGCAATTCTAGAACCACCACATGATAGAGCTTGACATCAAAGCATTCGGTTCTACGAAGTGGTCTAGGTAGAATACAGCTCTACCACGTGGTAGAGCTAGATCAAATGTAATTCTAGCTCCTTGGTTCTTGTCATGTGAAGTATGTCTCTTCTTGGAGTAATTGGTTTTGTTGATGTGTATGGAACACAGCTAGATCGATGCATTCTTGTTCTACCACATGGTAGAGCTAGACCTCGAAGCTTTCTACCTCAACGATTCTAGCTCCACCACATGGTAGAGCTAGACCTCAATTGCAATTCTAGCTCCACCACATGGTAGAGCTAGATCTCAAAGTACTCTATCTCTACAATGTGGTTTAGGTAGAATACAGCTCTACCAATGTCACATTCAACCTCAGCCGGTTACATTCATTAAAGTCTAGCTCTACCACATGGTAGAGGTAGAAGGATGCATTCTAGCTCCACCACATGGTGATTGAGTTTCTAAGAATCAAGAAGAATCTTTTGATCAAGCAATGTATTCGAAAGTATTGCAGAGAAGGCTGCAAGCTTGTTGATCTTTTCAGTAATGGCTACATCATCGAGCTAGGGCTAGCACTAAATAAGGAAGTGATTTGCCTAGTGGAGAGTATTGAAGATTAAAGAAAGATGGGAACAAGGCTTCTTGACTTTGTAAAGTCAAGAAATGAGCAACCAGTACCGCCTATTACTAACAATCCAAGGAATACCACGGAAAGATCGAGCCATGGTGAAGTTTGTTCGGCTCGAGATTTTTTGGATTTTGAAAACAGTATGTAACTTCTTAATGGGCTTTCCTTGTATCTTCAATACTTTGATTTGGTGATGTTTTGACTTGTTATATCCTTGGTTCATTTTTTAGTAGTATTTTGTAGCTCTCTCCAAATTGGGCTTTGGAATCTAGAATCACCAAGTTATGGATCCTAACATGTTCATTGACAAATTCACTTTTTACATAACCAATTGGTGAATTTGGAAAGCCTACTTAGTGGTCGCACAATGGCCAGTTGGTGAATCTGAAAATCTTGCTTATAAATCTAAGATGATAGAGCTAGAGATCCTCTCATTTACTTCAATCCTACCCTGTGGGGTAGATCTAGATTTCAATAGGTCTACAATTTGGTGGAGCTAGCTACCTCTTCAAAGTGGTGGACCAAGAATCCATTCATTAGGAACTCAATGGAGTCTTTTTGGGCCCTTTAATTTGCCATTGCCTAATGGAGGTGATTAAGAAATAGACAAATAGGGAGATTACATGTGGACTGACACCAATGGTTTGTAAGAGCCTAGAAGGTAGTGGTCAAACTTAGAATAATAGGCTAAATAGGCTCTTTTTAAATTTTCAAAATCAACTAAAACTCAAAAATTCAAAACGTATATGCATTTTTCCCCTATTTTATATAGAAAAAGATAGCTGCAGCCTGCCAGCAGCCTGCAGCCATCATTAACTAAGGCCTCCAAAGTGATAGAGGCCCAAAAACGAGTTCCCATGCATTCAATGCACATTCCCTTCACTTTCCACTATCCCTCTCTCCCACGTTCCCTCCAAAACGCTCTCTCTTCCCCCTTTCTCATAGCAAGGCGTTGTTCACTCTCTAGACTACTTCTATTAGCTATCTACATCTTGATCTACCTCTCTCTTCACTCAGAAACCCAGATCTATAGCTATGGAAGCTTGATCTGCAACCTCCTCTTAGAAGCTATGGAAGCTTGATCCTCTGATCTGCAACCTCCTCTTAGAAGCTATGGAAGCTTGATCCTCACTTACATTTCCTTCCTTCATCCTTCTTCCTTGTCCAACCTCCTTTTACAGAGTGTAACAGCAGAGCTTAGCTATGGAAGCTTGATCTGCAACCTCCTCTCAGAGGCTATAGAAGTTTGATCCTCACTTACATTTCCTTTCTTCATCCATCTTCCTTGTCCAACCTCCTTTTACAGAGTGTAACAGCAGAGCTTAGCTATGGAAGCTTGATCTGCAACCTCCTCTCAGAAGCTAGGGAAGTTTGATCCTCACTTACATCCTTCTACCTTGTCCAACCTCCTTTTACAGAGTGTAACAGTGGAGCCAAGCTATGGAAGCTTGAGTTGCAAATGCTTTGGCTCTCATAATCTTACTCATTGTCTCCTCTCATCCCCTCCAATATCCTCTTTCAAAGTGCAGTAATAGCACAGCCAAGCCCTTGGAACTTGCTCTACAACTCCTTCTCTTTTTTACATCTGCCTAGTCTAAGTTTTTTTCTCACTATTTTTCTTTGCCATCAAGGTTTATAATCTCTCTAATATATACATCTGATGTCTTCTTCTAGAGCTCGAAGGCCTCCGATCAGTATTCAATCTCTCTCTTGTAGCAGTGGTCAAGATGAGGATGGGCACTGGAACATCAAACAGTACGAGAAGTGGAACTGGATTACGATGCAGCCTAGTACAAGAGGAAGCCACAAGGTGTCAAAGCGATACGTTGATATACAAAGTCACCATTGGAAAGGGCGGATATTGGAGCTCAAACAAAATCGTGATGGAAAAAAGCTAGCTAAGGTCCAACATGTTTACAAGGCAACAGAGCTGAAACTAGCAGACCATGACCAACGTCAACGATTTCCTGCAAATTGTAAGTTATTTCACCACTTTATATTCTTGTTTTTAAATCAATTGTGTGCTAATAATGGTATACTGAGCACTGCGTTGATTGTTCTTGGGTTCCTGTGCGTAGATATTTTTCCCTCAAACTATAGTGAATGGGAGCCTATGGAGGCAATTTCAGGAACCTTTGAAGCATACCATGTGGAGCTTGGTAGTTTAATCTTTGGAGGGTGTCCAGCTGCACAACTTCTTGCACGAAACATCTTCTTCTATGAGGATACATATGTGGTTCCCACGACAGCAAATGGTACTGGAAAATTAGTTCCAAAACCTATGCCAACTCTCACATCTATTGAATGGCCAATTCCAGACAATGCTTCAGTGGCCATGGCTTGTTTGCAGATCGAAAGCAAGGTGCAAAATGCTATGAAGTGCACATATGGATCTCACAAAGCAACCATAACCTGCTTCATACCTCTACACCTCTTTGTGTACCTGTTCCGTACAAGTGACACACATCGTACCCCAACTTTATGGATTGCAAAGGGGGAGAGAGCTCTGACTTGTTTCTTATCACCTGCATGGGATAAAAAAGTTGTTCAACACAATGGAGACACCATCAGATGCGGAGTAATTGTTGAGAAGGTTGTGATGCGCTATCATATTGCTAAGCAACAGTTGTCCATTGCGTTTCCTTACAGGCGATGGAAGCTTACAAATGGAGAATGGGAGGCGTTAGACTCCGACACAACCTCTACAGAACAGGGTGTGCTACATATATCCATGCAAGGTGGGGATGTAGAAGATGTTACTGTGAATGATGACTGGTCCCTTGCCAACTTACGTGACTACTTAGTTCTTCGATTCTCACTCAGTGGTGATTTTGCTTTGATAATCAATGGTAGAGTAGTGCGCAAAAGGCAGGAACGATCTTTTCTTTGTAGAGAAATTACTTTCCCTGGCTGTGTAGCTATCAGATAACCACTGGATATGTAATCTTGAATTGAAGTAAATACAATTTCAATTTTTTTGCCTCACTGTCTTATTAAGGTTTTTCAATTGTCTTGTGCAGTTTTATTTTTTTGTGATAGTGTAAGGTTGGTCACAGAAGCATCTGTGGCGTGAGCCACTAGTAAATTGGAAATGACCTTGCGATGGAAGGATACGTTCTTGCTTTCGCATACCATTTTTTAAAATTTTTTGGTACTTACCAATTTTAAAAGTTTTTAAAAATTTTATAACAAGGTTGCCCATATATAAACGATACTTTACTCATTTACATCAATTGACAATTATCGTTCTCTCCTAACACTTGCTCTCAATTTCGCACACCTTTCTGTATCGCACACTCTCTATTTCCTCCAATCACTCATAGCATGGCACCTCTACTTGATGCACTTATTGCACAGCTAGGAAAGCTTGAGTTACTTCATAGGGTTGATGAGATCGTCCCTATGTTTGAGGGGGCAATTGATGTACGTGCAACAATGCATCTACACGCGGATGCTTTTACAGATGTCATTCAGTATATGGATGAACACGTCAGCACGTACTCCATCATGTTTGAGGGTGATGAGGGCTTATGGGTTCCAGTTGACCTCATCAGGTACATATTCAGGGAAGAGAAGAATTTTAGATTTCGCCTATCCAGGTTTTTAAAATCCCTCACAGAAAAGGACTACAGAAATGAGGAGGAAGACTTACTCCTGGAACTACAGATGGGCAACATCGGCACTTCTTTCCTAAGCTGGGACATGGTTTTGGTCCTTCTGTTACAAGAGGGTGTGGCGAAAGAAAGTGGCAAGGAAAAAGAAAAGGGCAAAGTAAAGCTAATGGAGCAGGTCCAAGAGGCCCATGCTGAGGAAGAGAATGTTACAGAACAATGGGAGGCCTCAATGGCATTGGTGGCTCTACAAGATAATGTCCCCGAGGAGGTTCCGGACCTAGTTCTAGAGGGCGATGAAGTACTCGAGGAGGTCCCAGACCTTGTTATCATCAATCTGCATCCAATCATTATTGATGGGAAAGAGTTTTTGTTTTTGGATGACATTGCCAAGACACTCGGGTTACGTGAGGATGAGGCACTTTCTATTATTGCCGTGAATGCTGGGGGTCAAGACAAAGGAAAAGTAAAAATTTCTTTTGAAGATGACAACCTCACAAAAGCGCTTGCATATGATATTGGTAGCAGTACCTTGGAAGTTGTAGTGGCCAAAGCGCTCGTCGAAATAAAGAATGAAGTGCAATTCTATGAGAGCGTAGCTGCCTTTGAACCACACATGCCCTTGGTTGCTGGCGATGCTCAAGACCAAGGAAGCATAAACCTGACGAATGAGCAACTAGTTGCAAGTGACGAGGCAACTGAGGTATGTCCTTACTTCTTAGTTGTAAAGCAAATTATTTTTTGTATCATTTCACGCTTCCTAACTTCTATATTGACATGTTGACAGACTGCTTTTGAAGTGGACAAGTTTGCTATGCGCGTAGGAGGAACGCGGCCAAAGTCAGAGGGTCGAGATGCATCCCTTTGGCACTACATACCTGCCCTGAGGGCCGACATAGTGCGGGTTTTTCATTTAGAATATGCAGAGATCGCCTATGCCGAGCTCCTAAAATGTAAAGCACTTAGTGCTGTCTTGTCAGAGAACCCCCTAGCCTCGAACATAAATAAATGTATTTTGGTAGCTAGGGAAGCTGCCTTGTATTGCTTCACGGGCAACCATCCCGGCTCAGTTCTAGGCCATTGTGCCCTTTCTCAGGCTCAAGGAATCAATGAGCCGAGTGATGTATTCCAAAGCTTAGGCCAGAAACCAGCCTCTAGAACTCTCTCTCCTGAGCTCTTCCAAGAGCTTATTAAAAAGATGTAATGCAAACTTCTCTTCCAAGTTTAATAAAATTTTTTTGTTGTGCATTGTAAGTTGTGATTTTTCCTGGCGTACTTGTGATATACCATTTCAAGCCTCGCAATTTTAAGATTTTGTTCATGTGTTCATAGGAAAAATTGTTTAGGATTTTTTTAAATTGTGATCGTGATTAAAAAAAGTAATCGAGATTGGGTTAGAGCGGTATGAAAAAATATTGTATTTATAGATGTAAACACACTCACATATATGTATATGTGTGTGTATATATGTGTGTGTGTATATGTGTGTGTATATATGTGTGTGTGTATAAGATTTTAAGGCTATTATCAGATATATATACATATATATAATATTTTATATAAATATATAAGATTTTAGGGCTGTTAGGGCACCTAAAGTGTCTTATGAGAATCACCAGACCGTTTGATATCAAAAAAAAATAAAAAAAATACCATGTGCGCTACGGCGCGTAAATCGGCATTTTGACCTGGTCAAAGTGCCGATTAACGCGCCGTAGCGCACATGGTAAATTTTTTTTATTTTTTTTATTTTTTTGACCCTGAGGCTCAAAAGGCACTCTATAAGGGTCTCTAGGTGCATTTATAATGGTCACTAGACCATATATATCAAAAAAAATAAAAAAAATGCAATGTGCGCTACGGCGCGTAAATCTCCATTTTGACCTGGTCAAACTAGAGATCAACGCGCCGTAGCGCACATGGCATTTTTTTTATTTTTTTTTTGTTTTTTTTGCCTTGAGGCTCATAAGTTTCTCTAGTTGACTTTATAGGATCTACATTTTTTGTATATATAAATATTCATATATATGTGTGTGTGTGTGTACATATATATATATATATATATATGTGCATATGTATATATATTTGTATATGTATATATATGTGTGTATATATGTTTGTGTGTGTATATATATATATTTGTGTGTGTGTGTGTTTGTGTGTGTTTTGTCCTGTGTGTATAGTGCTTTTATAATTTTTAAATGAAATGTTCATTGGCACTGAGCATACAAGAAAAATGGACTCAACAAAGAATGTAACAAAACTCAGAAAGTTTTCATTAATGTCTGAAAAAGCTACAAAGGAATCTGGGAACATTACAAAATTTTGTAGGGAGAATTACAAAATGGGTTAGCCTATTGAGGTAGAAGGCTACGCTCTAAACGTAGACGCAGGGCTAGGGACATATCTACAGGCTTCAAAGTAACTCTCTTGGCATGTACCATAGCCAGCACTGAGTCTTCAAAAACAGAAACTACAATATCTTCAGCAGCTTCTTGAAGAGCTTCAAGAGCTGTGCTCTGTATGCGGTCAACCCTGTCAGAATATTTTTCCATTGTTTCTCTCACCAGTCGAGAGAATGGTGCCTTGGGGATGAGAAGATCTGTGCTTTTCTGATATTTCCTAATCTCTCGTAGCGCGACTGTCCCTGGCCTCCATTTTCTCTTCTTCTTTGTAACTGGTGGAGGCGGTGGTGGTCTTTGATTCTCCCACGGTGGTCGTTCAGACCTGAACTTCTTCTTCTTTTGTGCACGCTCTTCCTCTTCTTGTTGGTCCCGAAACTTGCCCTCCATTCTTTTACCACACTTCTTGACTGGCCGCCTGGATGTTGTGGCTGCCTGTGGCTGTGCTTGGCTTGCCCTCCTTGCGTCCTCTTTGGGCTGCTGTCTCTTTTGCATTTCGGTCTCCCAAGCTGCCCTCACAAGAGCAAACTCTTTGTCAATGGTATCTTTCGTGATGCCGTAGGACAAGAGCTCGACCTCCCTGTTCTGTAAGATAACCTCTAGCTGTTCTAGGGTGTCGGCCTCAATAACAATCTCCGGTGGCTGCCCTTGACCTTCCTCGGCTTCTTTTCGACGCCGTTCTTCTTCTGCTTCTCTACTAGGCCCTGCTTCTTCAGCTTCCTTCCTGCGTTGTGCCTCTTCAGCCTCCTTCCTGCGCTCTTCTTCTCTCATCTCCTTTGCCTCTTGCTCTGTTACGATGGGTAGACTTGTCCTTTTTGCTGTAGCAGGTAGTGGGCCGAGTTGATCGAAAAATCGCAAGTCTTGCTCCTGTTCTTCTGGCATGGCCTAGGTATTTACGAGTGCAAGAGATAGTGGGAGGGCAAGAGAGAGTAGAGCACAAAGAAGAAATTGAAATGTGGTTTCTATAAATGAAAAATGACTTAAATATGTCTATAAATTTAAAACTTTTAGAAAATTTAAAACTTTTTTAAAACTTTTAGAAAATTTAAAAACACAAAAAGATTATAATCAGAGAGTTTAAGCCCATGAGGAACCACACCGACGCTTGCTTGCTACCCACTGCCGTAGTCTCTCCCTAGCATTTGATCTGTTGTATCCTTCAGTTCTTCTTGCATTAACAGTTTTCATTATTTGACGCCTAAGAGACAAATTACCGCGACTTTTCTGCCTTTTTTTACCAACCAGAACGCGATAGAACCAGTTGAACATTTCATGGAGTGCATTACTCTTGACTTTGCCACCACCATGGCGAGTGCCCTTAAAATACACGGCCTTTGCTTGGTAATGTGATTTCTCCATGCCTTGATTGCTCCAAAGTGCTAAAGAGCCATATCTATCGAGAAAGTATGGCCCATGTGCATACAATATATGCTGCATAGAAAATTACAAAAAGTCAACAAACAGTATGAAGAACATACTACAAGGACACAATAAATACAACATTACCATGTAGTGAGTAATGTGTGTTTCTCCCCAGGCCTCGACCATTTCTTCTGTGAATCTACAAGTGGCTTGTTTAAGTGCCTCAATACCATGGTCATCCAGGTGAGGTCGCTCTAGAAGATCGACCATTTTATTACACACCTCCCATACATGTGCACGTTTTAGGCCAAGCCTGGCATCATTTCCTCGATATGTTGTGACATCACATATCTTCTTCCAAATTTCAAAGTCAGTGTGGCTATGAGAACCCAAGTGGTTTGATAGCAAGTGTCTTGCCTTTGATCCACCCATGCAAATTTTATTAGGGTTGTCTTGTGTAGGGTTTGATTTTCTGTCCTTTGTCAAGACCACTGCTCCAGCATGTAATCCCATAGAGGAAAGTACACTCTCTAGTGCACGTATTGACTCTTCTCGTCGATCTTCGGGCTCCATGTTCCAGACATAGTTTATGTGGAGCATCAAAAGCTTATCCAAAATCCTCAGTCTTGCATGTAATGTGCACACATGCACCTGACATAGTGGAATTTCCAAGATTGGGTTCCAAGCATTGTCCTCCTGGTCACGACTAGGTGGCTTGCTCTGGTCACAACTTAATATGCCATTATGCCATACCTTTGATCCTTTCCTCTGTTCAGCATCAAAAACGATTGCTTTTTTTGCACCCACCTGTTTTTGACTTTTGCCTTTGCTAGGTTGTTTCCCTTTTACTCTTGAGTCTACTGCTGTCTTGGAATGACAACAGTAAACACATGAGAATATAGTATTCGCACCTGTTTTACAACCCAACATACACTTTAAGGTTTTTAGATCGCCACCCAAGTGCCATTCAATGTTAAAGCAGCCTATTCCGGGAACATCAAGCTTCTGACCATTGACCTGACAAGAGACGACATGTTGAATGCCAGACCGTTCAAAATACCACCTCAAGGTATCATGGTTCTCTTTTGGGAGGACCCATGCTGCTTGCCACCAGATGTTCTTCTCTGATTGAATGCCGTAGTAGTCTTGCTTATGCCCTTGACCCCTATTGTTGCTGTCTTCAGTTGCATCCAACTCTTGGGTCTCTAAAGGCCTTCCTCTAAGTGCTCGGCTCATCAAGGTTAAACTAACACGCTCCAGTCTTGGACCTTTAACCACTTGACATTCATCCAGCTTCAAGACAAACACGGCATTTCCACCTGTCTCTTCAAGTGTGAGGCCATAGTACTGAATCATTGCTTTTTGTAGCACTTCCATGTCGATGTAGACATTGTTATATGCATTGTATTGAAAGGGTTTGATTGTTGGCATTGGCATAATATCCTCCACCCACTTGTACCCACCCTCGAACATGGATGCAATATCACCATTAGCACACTTCTTTGCCATCTGTAAGCTATAAAGTGTTGGAAGCAAGGATTGCGTAACTCCCTTTGCTCGCAACCCTAAAGTGATTGACCTGTACATTGCTCTGTAACCTTTCTGGCTAATACCTGCTGAGTCACATATATCAAGCATCTCTTTGGGGGTGACAATTTCTTTGATTTCCTTCAAGAAATGTTGACGAAGGGTCTCCCGCAGCTTATCATTACCAGAACCTGTTATCATTTCCATAATATCCTTCTCCTGAAGGACATGCTGAAGAAGGGAGGCATTAACATTGTCCTCAGCGTTGTTACATCCTAGTATAGCTGTTGCACAAGCCCTACAATCACAATGGTCAACCATGAGAGATGCTTTATTCATTAATTGCTTCTCAAAGCTGCTATAATTCCTACAAAAATTTTTACCTGGTTGTTTGTTTACGCCTCTTGCATGCGCCTGCTGTCTTTGAAAGCAACCCAACAGCTTTACGTTTTCTTTGCCTTGCGTGATATCCCATGGGAAGATGAGTGAAATGGTGAACACGACGCCGAAGATTACGAGTGGAGTGTTGAAGACGAACATAATTATCGGTAAATTGATTTATTGTGCGCACACGATCCGCTAGATTATTCTTCTGCACCTCCAGCTCCTCTGAGAGCTCTTTATTCCTCTGCATCAAACCATTGATCTGCTTAGTCGATGCCGCTTGAAGCTGGTCGAAGACAAATTGTGTTTGCCTCTTTTCAGCTGCCTCATCTAGCCACAGCATGTGTAATCTCCTACAATAGCCAAGAAGCCCATTGAAACCATCACCAACAAACATAAGAAAACTTGTAATGCTTTTGAATGGTGGAGGGGCACCAGATATTGGATCTGGTGGATAAAGATTTCCATCAATCCAAAGATCAATGGCCTTTGCTCCTTGCATTCGAAGCTGATCGTATGAAATATTGGGTGCAACATGCCTACTGCGTAGGGTTGCGTATTCTGTCTCCAAATCAACCTGAAGGCGGATCTTAGAAGGCTTATTGGTGATGTCTTGTAGTGCCATCTACAAGAAAGTAGGCTTGTAAGCTTGGGTTGAATAGGAGTGGAAGGAGCAGGATATGGTATCAAAAAATAATGGGAAGAATGGAGATGAGGGTTGCTTCTCTAGAGCTGCATTGTGGATAGAGAAAGAAGCCAGAAAGGGAGCCAAAGAAACATAGAGAGGGTTGGCAATGGTGAGACGAAAATGCAAAGGAGATAATGCATCATGGGAAGCTTCTTTAGTGCAAGCTATGGCTGCTAAGCAATATAGAGAGAGAATACTTCATGAAAAGGTTCTTCTGTGCTACAACTGTGGGTTTGGAGGGAGAACAAAGTATTGTAGAAAGAATGCTCCTGGTAAGCTTCTTCCTTGCAAGCCATGGCTACTACTGTGGGTTTGGAGAGAGAAGGCTCATTTAGGAGTACAGACCTGCTAGCTATGGAGAGAGGACCAAGTTCTGTAGAGAGAATGCTCATGGTAAGCTTCTTCCCTGCAAGCCATGGCTACTACTGTGGGTTTGGAGAGAGAAGGCTCATTTAGGAGTACAGATCTGTTAGCTATGGCTTTTGGAGTAGAGAAAGACGCTTTTTTCCATGGAGAAGGAGTGCAGGGCGTGTTAGAGAGAAGATTTAGAGAGAGAAAGAGATCTGGTGTACACACAAAAAAGGGGGGAAGAAAGTGACGAATTTTTGGAATGTTTGGAGTTCGAAAAGGTTGCTGCAGGCTATGATTACTGACTGACAGCCCATTACAAAGCTTTAAAGTCACCTAGGTGGCCAGATCTAGGAATATCTCCTTTTTTTTATTTTTTTTTGTTTTTGTGAAAAATCAAAAAATGCTTTTAGGACTAGGCTTCTAGGCTTGGTCAAAGATGGATTAGCATTTTAAGCATTTCACTAAACGTCCAAATTAAAGGGCCCAAGAAGACTCCATTGAGTTCCTAATGAAAGTCTAGCTACCTCTTCAAAGTGGTGGAGCTAGGCCAATTGCACCCCCCCAAAGACAGTTTTTGCAGAGCATCCATTTAAGTCTAGATCTACCATATGGTAGAGCTAGGCCAATGCATTTCTAGCTCCACCACATGGTAGAGCTAGTTCAAATGCAATTCTAGCTCCTTGGTTCTTGTCACGTGCGAGGAGCTAGAACCCATTGAAGTCTAGACCTAGAACCTATGCAAGTCTACTGGCTCCACCCATAAAGAAGCTATCTTGATCCCCAACTCAACCACGTGGTAAAGCAAGACTTATAAATTTCAGCTCTGCCATATGGAAAATCTAAAACATCTAAAATTTTAGCTTTACCATATAGTTGAGTGGTTTTGTGTTTCTCACCTCCACCTACTCTTGAGCTCCCACCTACTCTTGGAGCTCAAGAGTGGATCTCAAGGCCTACTTCCAACAAGAGCTCCCTTGCAATATGGCTCTACCAAACGGTAGAGCTAGTCTAATAATGGGTGTATTTGGAAATCCATTTTAAACCCTCCAATTCTAGAGTGAGTAACTAGAATTGATAATTGGTATCCAAACATGATTTCCTTTTAGGTTGCACCAATAAACATGTGTTAAGAGTGAGTGTTACAATTGTAAATTCTTTTAGTTTGAAAGATTGTTGAGTCAATGTTACTTTTTTTTCTTTTAGATCCCGAAATTGAGATAGTAGCACCAAGTGAAGTAGTTACGGAATGCCATAATCAAACTGTGGATGAGAGCTTCTCCCACACATTCAGTGATGTCCATCCAGAAGGTTTAAAGACAAATGCTGACAATGAAATTGGGGTACCTAAATCTCCAACAAATGAAGCAATGGGTGAGAGTTTCCAGCCCGAAGAAGAAGTACCAAGAAGTACCGACACTGCTATCTCCAAGAAATCAGTGTTGACAATTGTGTTGGACCTGAATGGTCTACTACTGAAACGTTGTCAACAACAACCATCTTCAATACATGAAACTATTCAAATGGATTCAAAACGATATATTGTACTAAGGCCAGGATGTATCCAATTTGGATTCAAAACGATATATTGTACTAAGGCCAGGATGTATCCAATTCTTGAAGATTTTATTAAAAAATATTAATGTTGGGATCTGGTCAACAGCGACGACAGAGAGTAATGTTCTTCAAATATTGAGAATATTACAAGACAGAGCAGGAGAGATATTGCCTTTTTTTGTAGTTTGGGCTCAAGAGGCTTGCGAGAAGGATAAAAGTGGTAAAATAGCTAGACCTGATAATCCAACAGTTTAGGCAATGTTCAAGCCATTGTCAAAAATTGCTTCATGTTTTGATTGTGATGCTCGTAGAACGGTTCTTATTGATGACTCTCCATACAAGGGATGTGCTTCTCCTGATAATAATTGTATATATCCTGCAAAGTTTGATGAAGAAAAGATGGTCGACAATATTCTCATTGATGAGCTGCTCCCTTACCTATTGCAGCTTGATGAGAGTGAAGATGTGCGTGAGATCATTGGCTCTAATCGCTATGGACAACCTCCAGTATCCAATGAAAATGAATACAGAGGTGTGGTAGATTTTTGGAGAAAGCGCAATTTAAATTGGTCACAGAAGACAATCTACACTGATAGGCTACCACTATCAGAGATTATACAAAAGTATGTCGACAATCAAGAGGTATTAGCAAGACAATATGAAAACAAAAGAGAAGAGATAATAGAAATTATGGCAAAAGAACGAGTCAGTATTGCTAGCATGAGGGGACCACAAGTGATTTCTCTAGCTAGAAAATTGGGTTCTACCACAACGCAGTTGAAGGCAGCCAATGCAAGGGCTTTCATAAACAAGGTGTTAAATGAGTACAATCTTCTCCAACGGGATAGAAATAACTAAGGTACTACCCAACATAAATAATAATTATAACTAAATACATGATTTTATACAACAATTGTGTATTCACAATGAAGAAACTTAATTTATGATGGTTTCTTGCAGATTTATTTCAAGGATATTGTTCCAAGGAGTATTCACTTAAAGAAGCCATTTGTCACCAAGGATTGTATTTTTTTTGGAGGAATTTTATCTTTTTGTAATCATGAATTGACAAGAAATTTTATCTTATTTTTAAAGTAGTGGAAAATGTATTACTCTTCAAATAATTTTATAAATGTTGGAGTGCACTCTACTATAAGGGGCCTCCTAATTTGAAAATGTATGGAAGCTTGATCTTTGTCTTATGATTTTAATTCCTACATATATGGACTATGGTAGAGCTAGATCAATGCCTTCTAGCTCCACCTCATGGTAGAGCTAGACTTCAAAGCATTCTACCTCCACGACATGGTAGAGCTAGACTTGAAAGTGTTCTAGCTCTACCATATGGTAGAGCTAGATCAATGCATTCTAGCTATTCCAAATCACCACACATGGTTGAGTTAGACTTCAAACCATTCTAGTTCTACCATGGGGTCTATCTAAAATATTTTGATACAGCTCTACCACATGCTAGAGCTGGACTTCAAATATTATTTCTAATTTTGCCATGGGATCGAGCTAGAATACTTTGATATAGCTCTATCACATGGTAGAACAAAATATTCTAGCCCTACCACATGGTTGAGCTAGAACAGTGCATTCTAGCTCTACCACGTGGTTGATCTAGATCAATGCATTCTAATTTCACCACATTCTGATATCTGCTAGCACATTTTGTCGCGTCTTTTTAGAATCAAATGGAAAGAGTCTTTGCATCTTGGGTCATTTTGTAATGCAACAAAAGTCAACATTTTAGAACAGTATATAGTTTAATGTTAGCGTGCATAGTCACATTTGTTTTGTAATTGTTTAAAATCTATCTTTGCATAAAAGTAGTTGTAACATGCCTTCCCCCACATGCCCACCTTTATCATTAAGCATGCTCATTTTTTTCCAGGTCATGTGATTGATTCTAATTGGCAGAGGTGACTTCTTCGTCACAGAGCATTAGTACGTCACATGTCCAAGGAAATCCAGAGTGTACGAAGACAGTTGGTTCAGCGCCATCTTGACCGTCTATGGGAAATTGATGCAAGGTTGCGCTTTGTGCATCCCTCTGAGGGGGTTATCATACTGACATGTTATTCGTCAGACCCAATATGCGTACCCCTACGCAAAGAGGATGATAGGAGGGCTATTATTCTAAACCTTAATGGTTTGTTGTGCCATGTTGTCAAAACCCAATATGAGGAGAAGGATCCTCCTTACAGCAACGAGTTGGTAAAATACCCAATTAACCAATATCGTTATGTCCTATGTCACAAGGATGCACATGAGTTCTTAGATTGGTGTATTCAATTCTTTTATGTTTTTATTTGGAGCGCATGTAGGAGAACTAAGCTCTCTGGAATAATTGACACAGTATTTCCACAACAAAAGCCCAAGTTTGCAGGCGTTCTCTCACAAGAGCATTGTTCAAAATCCACATGGGTTGTGCAGAATAGACAAGTTTTCTTTAAAAAGCTTGAGACCTTTTGGGGTCTCCATCCTTTGTACAACAAGAAAAATATATTGATAATTGATGATAGCTATTATAAGGTGTTTAAGAATGAACGAGGAACCTGGTTAATAGTCTGAGAATTATACCAACAACCTTCCAAGGAAAGGTATAGTTTTTTAAAAGAAGATTTAAGAAATTGGTTGTTTTTATGGCTACAGAATGAAGATCGGCAAGAGTATACATGGGATAATGCCTTTGAAGAAAAACCTAACCAATTCTCAGATGATGTGATGAAGAAATGGCTTGAAGAAGAGAAATTGGAAGTAGAGAATAGGAAAAAGGCAAAGGTGTGGAAGCAACAGCAGCAGGAGGCTGATGCTGAGGCAGAGAGGCAGGAACAACTTGAAATTCAAAGAAAGCAAAGAGAGGAGGCTGAAGCTGAGGCGGCAGAGAGGCAAGCAGAGAGTGAAAATCAAGCAAAGCAACAAGAGGGGGCATCATGAAAGTAATACACCACCATGAAGCTCATTTTGTTTGTCCATAATATAATCAAATGTAGAGGACGCAAGTATTTTGGCCTTTTTTTAATGTAATAAAAAGCCATATATTGAAATATGATATTGTAATCAGGCCTCTTATGGAGCATATTGTTCAAATGTTTGCCTTTGCAAAGCATTGAACAAATTCTAGCATAAGCAATAAATTCATGTTCATTTACAATGTCTTATTATAATTGAGTCATAAATGGAGTGCATCCTTCTCTAAGGGGACTCCTTTTATCCTTCTCTAAGGGGACTCCTTTTATCCTTTTATCTTTTGGTCAAACTTTGCAAATTATTATTTTTTTAGTAAGAGTAGGTGAAGACTTTTAACTATCATTTTGACAAAGGTCATCCTACTGCAAGGAGACTCTTTCTATCTTTAGTAATGTTAATTTTTAGTAGTTGTGTATATAAGGAAACTTTCACCATGTCAAATTATAAATTCTTGTTTCAAATTATTTAGTCTTTGTTCATTACAATGCAGTCTTAAAATTGGAGAGTGCATCCTACTCTAAGGGGACTCTCAATATACAATCTCTTGTATCAATGTTTTTACCTGGGGGTCTAGATTGAACAAATGGTAGATCTTGGTTCTTTCAATGCATTCTTGCTCCACGTGGTAGAGCTAGCATTCTATGTCTATATCTACCATGTGGTGGATCCACCATCCATTGAAGTCTAGCTGTATAATTTCATGGAGCTAGCTAGCTCCACCATGTGGTATCTTATTGAGCTCTAGCTCCACCATGTGGTGGAGGTAGCAGCCATGGTCTCTTCATGGAATTTTGGCCTTACCACATGGTGGAGCTAGTATCCATGTGTGGTAGACCTAAACCTTTGGAAGTCATAAAATACGACCATAATTTTGAGTCTAGATCTACCGTTTGGTGGAGCTTGCATCCACTGAAGTCTAGCTCTATAATGTCCAAGTGGTGGAGCAGGATCTAGAATGGATAAGTCATGGATCAAGAAATCCTTTTCAGCTCTATAATAGACAAGTGCTAGATCTAAAGTGAAGAGATAAAGTGATTGACGTTGGACTACTAGCCATGCTAGCTAGACACCTCAATATGAGCAACAAGGCAAATATCTCGCTACATTGTCCATTTCAGATAAATAACTACACGAGTTTTCTTCAAAAAAGTTCATTTCTTTTGGGGTCTCCATGTTTTGTACAACAACAAGAATACATTGAAACTCGATGATAGCTACTATAATGTGTTCAACAATGAAGATGATAATCAAGATAATAATTGAGAGAATAATCTAAGTGTGTAATCTTGTGAGTACACAAAATGAACATGCTTAAAAAGAAGCTCAATACCTCATTCAACCAATACACCCCCATGACACTAGTACATTTTGTTACTCCCTTTTGTAATTGAATGTAAATGGTCTTTGTAAATGGTATCTATTATAATAAAATATAAAGGGTCTTTGTAATCTGGCCATCTTCGCGAGCGTGCTGTTCAATTGTGTGCCTTTTGCAAGGCATTGAACATATTTTAACACAAAAAAATAAATTCATTTTCATTTACAATGTTTTATTATAATGGAGTCATAGATGGAGTGCATCCTACTCTAAGGAGACTCCTTTTATCTATTGACAAAGTGTATCATACTTTAAGGGGACTCTTTAGTAGAATAAGCTTCATCAAAATGAAATCTTTTAACCGTAATTTTGACAAAGTGCATCCTACTCAAGGAGACTCTTTCTATCTTTAATAATGTTAATCTATAGCGATTGTATATATAAGTATAATACCTTCACCACCTCAATTTAAAAAATCTTGTTCATTTTGTCTTGTTCATTACAATGAAGCTTTAAAATTGGAGAGTCCATCCTACTCTAAGGGGACTCTCAATATACAATCTCTTGTATCAATGTTTGTAATTGGGGGTCTAGATCAATCAAATGTTATATCTTGGTTTCTTATGGACTGTAGAATGGCCAAGTGGTGGATCTAAAAATCTTTAAATCCTCCTCAATGTGTTGTAGCTCCACATGGTAGAGCTAGCTCAAAATTCTAGCTCTACCATGTGGTGGAGCTAGAACCCCTTAAAGTCAAAATTACACCCCCATGATACTAGCACATTTTGTTACTTCATTTTATAATTGAATGTAAATGGTCTTTGAATATGGTCTCTATTATAACAAAATATAGAGGATCTTTGTAATTTGGCCAACTTTGGGAGCAGACTGTTCAATTGTGTATCTTTGCAATGCATTGAACAATTTTTAACACAATAAATAAATTCATAGATGGAGTGCATCCTAGTCTAATGAGACTCCTCTTATGCATCCACAATGTGCATCCTACTTTAAGGGGACTCCTTTTATCCAGCTATCTTTTGGTTGTTAATGCAAAAGTTTTATTATTTCTTTAGTAGAATTGCTTCATCAAAATGAAAATTTATAATCGTAATTTTCACAAAGTGCATCCTACTCCAAGGAGACTCTTTCTATCCTTAATAATGTTAATTTGTAGTGGTTGTGTATATAAGGATACCTTCAAGTGTGGGATCTGAAAAATCTTGAAACCTTTCTATTTCTAAGATCAAGCTACTAGGTTCGATCTAGCATCACTTGATAAAGCAAACCATTTTTAAATTTTTTATACTAGGTTGAAGAAGGTAGATTCTAGATTAAATGCATACAATTTTTCAATGTGGGAATGGGATTTTTCCCACTTTACCTAATACGGTCATTGGGGTTTAAATAGGTTGGATGATGTGATACTAAAAGATAAGAGATAATTAACCTTGATGTTCAGAAAAATAGTCTCAAGAAATTGGGAAATAGTTGTTTGTAATTAGAAATTGGGAAAGTTTAATGCTAATGAAAGTCCTCAAGAAATAATTCCTCGTTCTCTTTGGAAAAGACATTTACTTTTGCAAAAGACGGTTACTTATTAGGAAAAATGGTCCATGTGTTTTCAAGAGCTCTATTGCTCACAAAAAGAAAATCTATCTCAAAAAAGAAAAAGAAACCCTAAATTCATTGCTATTTAAATTGAGATAAATATTTTGTAAAATGAGCTAATAAACTATGTGCACTTTTTAAAAAAATCTTTATTTTGCAACCCGATGTTCACTTGGAACAAAATGTGTAATGTTTTTTTACTTCTATGAGTTTTTTGAAACGTATACTGACATAAATGTATATAGCATGAATGTGAGAATATTGATTTTATTTATAGTACACACTCTGGTATCTTAGGAGTCCTACTCTACTTTGACTAGATGACATTTTAAATGAAATCAACGCAACACTTGAGCAGTTGGGACATGAGAAGAGGCTATCAAAGTCATCGTTTAGTAGAATTTGGAATAAAGAGTACCCACAAGTGTCCCTAACAAAGGCAAGTGAGTTCTCCAAGTGCACCTTGTGTAGTGGTCTCAAGGCAAAACTAGAAGCCAAACCTAGTCTAGAAGAAAGAGCAAGGCTCCTCAGTGAAAGAGATATTCACATGCGACAACAACAAAGTTGCAGGAGCTTATACTATGCATGGCGCATATTTTCGGAAACCCAACCACAAAAGTATGTATGCATCATCCATGACAAGATGGATCAAAAGAAAACAGCCATTCCCAGACTACAGGTCCTTCCCAAGGGTGTGGATTCGGGATATAATTTACCAATTGCATTGATTGGTATGATCACTCATGGCCATGCAGAAGGTCATTATGGACACTTTATTTTGAATGGTTTATGGCCATCTGATCCCAATCTAACAATTGGCTCAATTGCAAGTTGTTTACATAACTTAGAGAGGATGGATAAGCATCCTCTTGGTGATCTAGTAACAAATGGGCTTCCAAGGAGCAATGTTTCACTTCTACATGCTTTAAATTCAAGGACAGCTTTAGACAACCACAATATGAGTGATGGTAAAGATCCCATTGTTGAACCATGTATAAATCAGGGAGACACAATGAATTGGGTTTCCTCGTTTTGCAAGTTGCCAGAAAACTTGTTGCTACAACTAGATAATTGTGCTGGAGAAAATAAAAATCGGTACTTATTTGCCTATTTGTCATTGCTTGTTGCACGGGGTGCTTTCAAAACTGTACAGTTGGGATTTCTAATGGTCGGACATACACATGAGGATATAGATGCCATGTTTAGCAGGTTTTCAGAGAAATTAAGAGTGGGGCAAACCTTTACTTTACCACATTTGATGGATACTTTAAGAACCAGCTCAACTTCTTCTCCAGCTCCCTTCTTGCTTACAGAGGTCCCTGACTTCAAGGCATATTGTGATGGCTACATTTGTGATGGGCAAGAAGCACTTATAGGTCACTCCAAACCACTTCTATTCAGGTTCTTCATGGAAGGAGACACACCGGTAATGCAATTTAAGGCACATGTAGCTATTCGTAATTGGAGTGGAAGTATCCGTCTTTGGAAGACAGACAGTGAAGGTAAACCAAGGTTACCAAAAGGAGATCCACCTCTACTACCAATGGCCGAGCATATAAAGATGCATGCAGAAGTAATATCAGGATTGAAGGGTTACATAAAATTTTGGCAAAATCTAAGTAATGGTTCATTTGTGCCAAGATATTATAGGCCCGTCATAGATTATTGGAGTAATGTAATCGAAGAGCTTGGAAAACCAATACAATCAGAGGCAAGAAAGTACACAGATTTTTGGTCAAAATCTGAAGGGTTCCATCAATTAGATGATATGAATGTTGAACAATTGCAGGCACAAAGATTCTTAGGTATTGAAGAACATAATGATCATTATTGTGGGCTTGCACAGGATAAACCAAGGGAGGCATTTAACCCTATGCTACATGTTCAGCAAGGACACTTTATTATGCTGCACCCAGATGACACAAACATCTATCCAGTTTGGCTTGCTATGGCTGAATCGGATATTGATGATGAGCCTACATCACCAAATTACAAGAAACTCTTGATTCAATATTAGGGACCTTGTGCAAGGAAGAAAGGTTTGACAGATACTTAAGCTTATGCTGATTGTTGGAAGGGATATTGGCAAATTAATGAGGCAAAACAACAAATATGGGAAAATGCTGATGCAATTCTTTGGTCGTGGAGACCAAGGAATCCACCACCATACAAAAGAATCAAGATACCAGAAAAGGAAGCCCGTAAAGCAAAAGCATGCTTAGGCTTGGCCTGTGAGGATGAAGCTCATATTGATGGTTCCTTCAATGAGGAGTAGCATTTGTAGATGCAATATTGACAATGTGGATTTTTAGGTTATAACTCTAATATCCAAAAGAGATGTACTTTTGTACTATCTTCTTTTAAATTATTTTTTATTTTCACTTATTGAATGAAATTTTTCTTTGTGCCTCCTACATTTTTTTTGGTATAATAATGTTTCTTTTGATATAATAATGTTTCTATCTTATTTGTTCAATTGTTTCATAAATTTTGTGCAGTGTACAACTCAATTGGTGCAGGTCCTTGTTGCAAAGAAACAAATACCACTTTCTTATTAATGATGTTTATCAACACCACCTTCCTACATGATTATCAAACTCCTTTCAAAATATAATTATGCACAAATACTAATTATAGTACCACTTTTTTGGTTCGAACCGTGATTATCTCAACACTACCTTCCTCCGTTCTATATTAAGAAATTCCACAATAACTATTCCCACATTAAGTGGGAAATTTCCATAATACATGAAACCTCTCAATTTCAAAATTTCCATAATGCGGGATTTTTCCCATAATACCTAATACGGTCTTCCCACCAGATTTGGCTTTATGTTCTTTTTTTTTCATTCTTTATATTCCCAACAACAACAACATTACCATTATAGTAGAGCAACAACTCACACGCAACAAACACATCACCACAGTCATCATTGACAATAAATAAATCATCTCTAGCATCATCGCAGCAAAACATCTAAGACTAACAACCTTTCCTAAATTAATTTTTTTCATGTATATGTCAGTAATCTTTCGTTTCTTTAGATTTTAGAGGTCAAGGTACCCCACCATGCACGATAGGAGCAGCTTCAAGGGCCCCACTATATCCTCATTTGCGTGATGGTGGCAAGATAAAGATTGAAGAAGTAACTCAAGATATAAATGTGAGGAAGGTAGCTGATTTTAAATTAGAAGAGTCTCAGAAACGTACAAAACACATTACTCAAGAAATGCAATATACAGTCATCACATTGGATGCAAACAATACATAATTACTCTCAGGCATGTCTCAAGGGTTCAATGTGCCAATCCTTTCTGCCTATGGAGAGGGAAGTTTGACTACCATAGCTAAAAAATGTGGAAATTCTAAGAGATACAGATAAGGGAGATTAATGATGTAATCAAATGTTCTTCTCTCTTTAAGGTACATACTAGGCCCTTCATGATAGTCCAAAAGAATAGTATTCAAAATGAATTCTTTATGAAGCTGACTTTATTTTTTTGTTAAAGTCTCCTGATGGTGATAAAGAAGTTAGATGACATCCAAAGACAAGTTTGGATATTGGATCCTACATTCTCAGCTTACATCATAGAGTCAAATAGAACACAATATGAATTGAGACATTGGTTCAATGGTGTCCCCTTTGATACCGTGAAAGGTTTTTTGTTTCCTTGCTATGAAAGGTGCTCCCTCTCTCTATTTCTCTATGAGAAAATATTTTCAATAACTTTTTTTAAGGTACCACTAGAGCTTAATCATAGTTAATATTGAATTTAAAGCAACATATATCATGAACTCAATTCTTAGTCCTCATGGAGATGCAAAACTATAAGTATTTGTTTCAAGATACCTCACAGTGTGCTAATGGAAACCCAAAAGTAAGTGCACACACCATGGGCATCTTGATGTCTCTTTGTATGACTAATGTTTTCCTTTTTTTAATTTATAATGTACAGATCTACAAAGCATGACATCGTTAGAATAATAAAGCATACGACTTCTGTAAAAGATTTGTATAGGTCAATGAAATACTTCAACAAACCTGTAAGTCTTTATTTTAATATTTTTTATTAACTAATTAATATGACTATGATACTAAATATTTTGGTCTAGTAGGTCTCTTTCTGCACCGATGCCCACATGTGTTGGCGAGTTATTGCCGATGTAGTAAAATTTATTGAGCATAGTTTTTTCAATGAAACAAATGATGTGAAGGTGGATGATGGTTTTATCTTTCTTATTGATATTCTATTTATAGAATGATGTGTTCAAAAAAACATATTTAGTTTTCTCATGAACTTTATAACACAAATGACTATGTCAGGCTAACTCGAGCAACATCAATTCAAAAAATGTTAGCTCCCCATCATATTGGACCAATGAGAGCATATAACACATGTAGAACACCAAAGAGACGAAAATGAATGCCTAGTTCTTCTTCATCTTCAAGAAACCTATTTGCAAAATTCCCACAGAAGACCCCCCTTTTAAAAAAAAGTCACACTTTAAAAGATCTTCCATGAAAAACTTTGGGAGACTATGTTACTATGGTTCACTTCATGCACATATTCACTCATCCTGCTGATTCCAAGTTTTGATGTTTTCTATATAGCATTTTGCTCTTATCCTTTCCTCTAGAGTAGCTACTTATATTGGATTGTTCATGTCTCCTAAGGAGTGTCAAAATTTGACTATGTTTGTTCCTCAAAACTGTATAAGAATTGTCAAGTTTTAGTAAATTTTTAAATAATTAGCATGATATTATGATAACTCGTTAGAGTATAAACCAAGAAAAGGGTTTGCATAACTAACCAAGATAAGGGTTTATATGTTAGATTTGATATAATTCACCCTCACATATTGTTTCTCCAGTCTTTCTCTTGACTCATGTTGTGTAGGTGTTAATCTCTACACCTCTTCTATAGTTAATTTAGGGAGTTGTAAATCTGAGAGGTATCTACTAAGCTCATGATCAGTAATGTTACCCACCATGTTACACAATGCAAGTTGTGGAAGCAAGTAGTTTGATTAAACTAATTATACACTATTTATAGCTTAGGCATTGAGAGTTCTCACTTTTTCCATGCTAACTTTTTACTTTCCCTATGTAAAGTTTTTTATGCCATCTTTTTTGTATACTTTTCTTTTGTCCTTTGTGAATACTCTATTATTCTTTTATTTTTTGAGCACTGGATCTTCTTTTTGCATTCTTAATACAAACATTTATTCTATCCATATAAATGTTTTCCTTTCAGATAAAAAACGTTGTTTTTTTGTGCCATCTTTTTTATATAATTTGTCTGGAGCTATTTTTGCATTCTCAATACAAACATTCATTTTGTCCATATAAACGTTTTTCTTTTCCAATAAAAAATGTTATTTTTAACTTTACATTATAATGTTTTATATTTCATGATCTATGCGTTTTTAAAATTATAAATTCTTAGTGCATTTAAAAGGTAGATTAGATGTAGTAGTTATATTACAAAGCTTTATTGCATTTGAAAGTTTACTACTATAGATAAGATGGTTTGATGAATTTTTTATTACAAATTAAATAAAATAAAAATTTGAGAAATACCAAAGTAATTAAAATTAGTAAATTATCAATAACATCAATCCAGAATCTCTAAGATGTGGGGAGTAATACACTGTATACAGGTGAAGGAGTGCTCAAATCTACTCCTCAATTTCTTACCATCTAACTTAAATTAAAAATTAGTAGGAGGGTCAATCAACATCAAGGAAATCTCTTGTCTAATAAATGCTAAGTTGGCCAATGGCCTTCCTTCCACAATTACTATTTTTATTTCATAATCTCCCCAAATAATGTTCAATTTCACCATTATAGAATCATCGCATATATCTTGGTCCATGTTAAACCATTCCTTTTTCATAAGTCTCAACCTCCTATAAACAAATTGCATACATAATGTTTGTCAAGTAATAAAATACCTATAGACAAATTGCATACATAATGTTTGTCAACAAGTATTAAAGTACCTATTCATCACATAATAAAAAGTTAAGAAATTATATGTAGTGTAATTACTCAAAAATAGAGCTTATAATCACACTAACCAACTTATTATCCAAATGTAACATAAGATTTTAAAACTCAACACTCAACAATGTCACCTTGATAGGTTATCTTTGTATCCCATTGCTCACCCAAGAGACGTTTCATCCTGTATGTAATCTTCATTTTCTTCAATTCTTTACAAGTTGCAAATAAGTGAACAAAATAGCCAAAGGGAATAAACTAACTAAGGTGAATGTCTTTTGAGCCTCTTCTTGGTTTCATTGAAGTTTTCACATCATTTGCAAGTTTTACCTTGCAAGAAATAATCACATCTATAGTAGGTTGTGGTCATAATTGGAGACTTGACAATAATGGGAGTGACATGGGCTACAAGGTACCATACTTAATAATCCTTGATGGCACAATGTACAAGGAATCATAGAAAAATATAGGTTGTGATGCTAAGAATCTAGACTTGACAATAATGGGAGTGACATGGACTATAAGGAACCATACTTAATAATCCTTGATGGCACAACGTACAAGGAATCATAGAAAAATATAGGTTGTGATGCTAAGAAGCTAGCATTCTCTCCCTCATATAACAAAGTTCCAATTTCAGCATTAAAAACATTTAGCTTTCCACTTAAGCAATTCACATATTGTCATTCTTTTCTATAGATATAATGTTGAATGACATACCAGACACAGCATATCTTTATCTCAAAAATTGAAATATAAAAACAATGTGCTACTTAATTAGAAAGTCATCTTCTTACCATTAGGCTTGTGTTTTGGAATTTTATTATTTGGGTGCAGGGAGATTTCTTTGTGCATATACACATGTTAGATTAATACCTCCATTTTTGTGCACTCCCATCAATATTTCTACTTTTAAAGTTTACTGTTCTACCTTTATAATACTTTGTCCCAATCCCCTTTGTCTTGTATCTTGACTTTGAAAAAACCCTGATTGTTGGGGTACATTAATACCCATTTAAATTTGTTGTATGTGTTTATGTGCCATTAATCCATCTTTCTTCATTATCTCTTCTGTCTATGTATAGAACTTATAACCTTTCATATTTCTTGCATTTGCACGTATAAAAGGAAAATGGTTTAGATCTTGTCCATTTAAAAAATATATACATATAAAGGACATTACAATTAAAAATAAGACTAAGAATTGTGCGCTTTTGCCGCACAGGTCGTAGCTGAGGACTTGCCGAACACCGTATGCGAGCCACGAATGGCTGCAAGCATACAACCAGGAAGGCAAGCTCAAACAGAATGCAAAAGGTGTATCACTCACCGCTTAACTGCCCCCTTGAAGGATTCCCGCGTCGCAGTGAAGAAGGAGCCGCCGTCGCCGCTCTACCGCCTCTCCGCCGTCGTGCCGCAACACAGTGCTCGATCGCTCTCTCACTCTCTCTCTCTCTCTCTCTCACACGCAGGAGAAGGAAACCAAAGAGATAAGGCAAGAGCACTCTTGTATCACAACACATGAGAATGAGGATTTTAGGGTTACATTTGACTCTTATAGGTGACTTGGCCGTTCACACTTGGGCGCCCATACATGGCCGGTCGACCCTAACCCTTATCCTACTGATATTCAAGGTGCGCCTCTCATCGGCGATCACCCAATCCCTTCATCTTTAACATATGGTGCCGACAAGCCCGGCCCATGACTCAGAATATTTAAATTAATGACGTAAAACATAGTACGTCTAAATGTCCGTCTCATAGGTTAACATGCCCCCCTTCCTGATATAGATTCCGTCCTCGGAAGCTATGGTATGGTAAGCTCGAGAGGGTTGTTGTGGTAGACCGTCTGTAAAACAGGGAAGTAGAGTGAAAGTATGCTGGAATTCAAAAGATATAAAGTGTATAAATTCAAGCATGTTAGACCACAATGGAAGCTGATATGAGAACTTGGTTTAAGGGTCACATGAATGAGCTAGTGTAGCAAATTAACAGGAATTTAAAATTATTGAAAGTAAATCAAGAGTTAGCAAGGTGTCAAAGGTTAATCAAGGTTTATAACTGGCCTAAGTCAAGGAAAATAACCAAGCTTAATAAATAAACAGATGACCACACTGTGTCTACTCTAAGAACAAGTTAATACCACGAGCCTAGGGACACAAGAAACATCAGAGTTACAGGAGCCTTTTGCCTTTTTTTTTTTTAATGCACGTGACAATTTTTACACATAATGGCGACCTTCCTAAGGCAAAACTAACATCGATCCTGGTACCATGTTTAACACAAGGCATTATCCAGGAATCTATTAGTTCACCTTAGGCAAGGCTACCCCCTACCAACCAAGGCATCGGTTTGGAGTAGAATACTCCTCGCCTACCAAGTATCAATAAGGTGATAGGCCAACATTAAAGCACATCATAGACTTGTATTGCCTTTTATTGTAGGCTTTTTTTTTAATCTATTTCTTTTGATCTTCGCTCCTGAACTATAATTTGTCTTGCATCCTTTCGACAAAGGGGTAAAAGCTATGTCCTAGAGGTCAACACACACATGGCCAGGTGTCAAGCATTAAGATGGTTTGACCCTAGACCTAAGACAATCGTATTCCAAGGTTAACTAAGGACTGCATGCATTCTCAAGAATATATCCAATAAGGTTAAACTCATTAATGATTCACACTAGCACGTCAGGCAACTTCAAAAACTAAGTAGTACATTGACAATTTCCATGTGGTCATGCATTATAGTTCATGCAATTAATTGAACAGTAAAAAATTAAAGAGAGTGGGCATGGAAGAAGCAATCTCTATTTAATTGTTGATTTTTTTTAGTAAATTTTAATATTTACTAATAAAATGTTATCTTTTGTTGATTTGTGTTGATGAAATGCACATGGATCATCGTTATGGTGATTGGAACGTGTGGTACTTCAATTCAATGGACGAATCGACGTTGCGGGGGAATACCGTGAGTTAATGCTATTTTTTTCTATTTTTTATGGTTAAAATCGAGCATTAATGGATTTTTTTTCAAAAATACCATAAAGTTTATGGTGGATATTTTTGAGAGGATGGATTCCCTGAATTTCTAGAATTTTTAGAAATTTTTTCCTAATTTTTTAGGAATTTTTTGAGCATTTTTTTGATTAAAAATGTATTTTTATACATTTTTTGCGGGTTTTTTCCGCGGGAATGCGATCAAATTCTGTCAATTTCTACTGAAATTCAGTAGGGGACAGCGTGTTGATGCATGAGATGCTCTCCCGTGTGCGTGGGGTCCTCTCCGTTTCTCAAATCTGATTTTTTCTCATTTTTTCCGTGAGAAAATCTCTTTAAAATGATTTTTTTTTAAACATTAATCATAATTAATGATAATTATGATTAAGATATGTTTAATTAAAAAATTAATCAATGGATTAAATTAATCTCTGTTTAGCAGAGAGAGGAGATTGGAGAAAGAGAATGAAAATGAAAGTTGAGAGGAAAGGGAGGAGAGAAGGGAGAAGAGAGAATCTTATCTCTCTCTCTCTCTGGTCCATGCGCAGGCGACGGGAGGGGGGGGGGCTGCGCAGCAGCCGCCGGCGAAAAATCGCCCCCCCCCCTAAAAAAATCAAAAGGCTAAAAGCCTTAATAAAACATATATTCATTTTTTTCATTTTTTTTAAAAAAAATGAGTTTTTTTTATTTCAAAAAAAAGGCTTTTGAATTTATTTCAAGGAAAAAGCTTGGGAAAAAGCCTGGAAGTTTCTGAAAATTACTGGATTTGAGTAAAAAATCTCAGAAAAAATCCTGAAAATTTCTTATTGAAAAATATTGGCTTTTCAACTTCCGGAAAACCTTTGGCTTTCCGTTTTCCCAAAACCTTTTGGCTTTCCGAATTCCGGAAAAACTTTTGACCTTCCGTATTCCGGAAACCTTTGACCTTTCACATTCCGAATTTTTTTTTGTCTTTTCATTTTCCCAAAACTTTTGGCTTTCCGTATTCCGGGAAAACCGTTGGAATTCCGAAATTTTTTGACCGTTCGTATTCTAAATGCGTTCGGGGTTGATTAAAAATTTCAAAAAAATTCCTGAAAATTAGTGGAAAATTAGACAAAGGTTATTTTAAATTTCGAGAAAATGTGGGGTTGGTGTTTGGCATGTGGTGTGTCCATTCGGGCGCCCATGACCATTCAAATTCCTTTAAAAATATATTTTTTGACCCAGAAAATTAGAAAAATCCATTAAAATTGAAAATTTTCATTGGATTTGAGAATTGTCGGGCGGAATTGGAAATTTCGTGAACGATGGGATTCTCAGGGAAAATTAGGAAATTTCTAAAAATTATTTTTAGAAATCCTAAAAATTGGTATTTTTAAAATATCAATGGTATTTTGACAAATTAAATTGCTAAAAATTTTCTGGAAAAATATAGGTTTGGAATGCCATAGGATAGGTTTAAGGAATTCAAAATTATTATATTTTGAGGCCCTGTAAAATTTGGAAAAATTAGGAAAAAATCATGATAATTCTTTTTCTCGAGAAATTAATATTTTCGAGAGTTATTTAATGTTGAAGTACGTTTCCTCGTGCTGACATTAGATAGATGCGTGTTATTCGCATATTATTAATACGATTATATCTCGTATTAATGGATATTCATGTTTGGATTAATTCTAAACAATGTATTCATGATTTTTTACCATTCTTTAGCCATTCTTTTTCGACATGTTCCTTAATTTGGCTATAATTTTTGTTCAAAGTGTTTTCACCTTTGACACTTTTCCATGATAATTTATTTTGCACTTATTAAAGTGTGGTTTGTGCTTAATTTATTAAGCCTAAGACAAACTCTATCATGGGTCAGTTGATCGATTTATTTTGGTGGATTTTTATTGGATGTTTTCCAAGTTTTTATGGACTCATCAGGTTCTGCCTAGATCACTTGTGTCTAGGGGTTTTCTTATTGAGTGCTACACACATGTGTTTCACTTTCTTACTTTGGAGTTTTATTTGAACAACATAATGTTCATATACTCCAGATTGATGAGTTGGCCACCAATTTAAATGCTTCTTTTGGCATGATTTATGTCCATTAGATGGTATGCATTGATTTTTATGATCAACTATGGTTTTTATGGATTGGAGTAGCTTCTATGCTTTTATCCATGGTTTTAGAAGGATCTTTTGATCTTTTGAATATTGCATGTGCTTTGAAGGTAGCATTTACCTGCACATAATTTTGGAGTATATTTCTCGTACTCTTATGTATATTCCAACTCGGATACCTAGTTGCTTATATATCTAGGTGAGTTATTTTTCTACCCTAACTTTATTGTGTTTTGGGTAGTTATCATTAGAAAGGCGCCAATAATTCAATTTCTTTTCTAATGATGTACTCAGAAGGATTTATTCCTTGATGTAGTCTCAAGTATATAGAGACAGGTTTAGTATGTGAAAGTCTGGATAAGGCCATCTTATTCCTTTTATACAGGATTTCATTCATATGTTCCTAGACGGCATACTAGGGAGTTTCAAATTGTTAAGGTATGTATGGGTGGTATCATGGTGGTATGGGACGCTAGGGATCCCTCACATATATTATCTTATGGGATAATTTGGGCTCAAGATTGTTGCTTTGCTTACATCACTTAGCATGTTGACCTCAACATTCAAAGACAATCTTATTTTCTAAATTCACTAGAAGTTATAGTGTGGGCATTCTTTAGATAAACTTCTTTTATCTATAACCTGCATGTTTTGATGAGGGTAATCTCGTCGGCATTTTCACTTGTTGAAATCTCTTTCTTTAGAGTTCAAACAAGTTTATCTTGTTGTGTTCGGATAAGGAAATTTGGATTCTTTCTTTGTTGGCATTTCTTTCTTTAGTTCCGTACTTTAGGTGATTTACACAATCAACCTGATAGGTTTACGGATGGACATATGTGTCTCATCGAGACGTTGATGATTCTTTATGTTGATATGGATAACTCGAGACGTTGAGTATTCCATATGCAGATGTGGGTATGTCGGGGCACCGATGAATCCCTGGTTTCTGCTGTTATAATGCCATGTTTTCCTACTTTATTCCGAATGGTTTACAACGAGGAAGTTACTTTGAATGTGAATTGTTCTGATCATCCGCAGTAGTCTGATGGGCAAACAGAGTGTATGAATCAGATTGTAGAGTATATGCTTCGTGCATGTCTCTAGAAAATCATCATATTGGAAAATATTTCAATGATGGAATTTGCCTATAAGAGTTCTAAATTTACGGCTATTATTTTAATCCGTGCATACTTATGTATGGGTATCATCTCAGGGCACCTATTGATGTCAGTCTTAAGGACATCGAGCTTGATGCATCGAGGGATTTCTTGCGAGATATGTAGGAAATTCTGACCGAAGCTCGGGATTCTATCAGGAGTGCTCATGATAGGGCACGGTTTTATGCTGATAGGGGACGCTCATCTCGGTCTTTTGAACCAGGAGCGTTGATTTATTTTAATGTTCTTAAAGATTCTCAGACTTTGTCAATGGGAAAATGCTCGAATTTATCTCCTAGATATTGTGGTCCATTTCGAGTTATATATCGGATTGGCACGGTTGCGTATGAACTAAAACTATCTCCAATTGTTAGAGTTCATCCAGTCTTTCATATCGATAGATTGAAAGGGAAACTGGGAGGTGAGGATGACACAGTTACTCCTCAAGAACTCGTTGAAGTCGATGAATTATCTTATGTTCCACATGAACCTGATAAGGTACTTGAATTCAGGGAAAGGAAACTTTGTAGTTGACTAATCCCTGAGGTTAAAATTAGGTGGAAAGATAGGGAAATTGAGAATTCGACTTGGGAGTCGGTTGAGTTTGTTCAGCGCAGTTCTTCTTCTTTTCATTGCAAGAGTGCAATGTTTTGAGAGAGGGGAAGTATGTTATATGTACACTATGTGTGCTATGTTATATACACATTATGTGTGCATATACTAGGAGGCTAACCCACATTAGACTTGTGAGCATGGGAGCATGGGAACAAGCTCTAGTGGAGCATGGGTTAGGACTAACCTTAAGGGTTAAGGTTAGGGTCAGGCATCCAAGGGTCACACATAAGGAATGGAAAGTCAAGAGTCACTTGAGGGCCCTCCTATATAATAGGGGCATGGGGCACACTCAAGGGAGCTTGGTGGGCTTTGGAGCTTGGAGCTTGATGGCTTGGAGGCTCATGCTATGGTCTCTTGTGTAGAGGTCCATATCTCCTCACCTACCATTCACACTATAGCTACATGCTATTGGTTTGTATTATACCTCTTGATGGTATGGGACATCAAGGTAGAGGTATGATGTATTTCATTCATTATTCATGTGTGCATCCCTTGGGCTCGGGGGTGGTTGGGTGGTTGAGTTTATGCCTGCTTTATGCATGTTTTATGCATAACAATTATCTAGAGAGATCTTAGGGTTTTAACAACTTGGCTACTTTTATTTCCACCCACAAAGAGATTCTTGCAAAACTAGGCAAAGATTAGGTATAAAGAGGAGGATAAAGAAGATGCCCTAGAGGCCAAGGCTACCTGATCCACAAGGTGAGCAAGCCCCAAAAGATGTAAAGGGGGAGGATGCAAAAGTTGGTGTTCTTGATAATGTGTCAATATCTCCCCCTTCTACCTTAATGTAGAAACAATTTCCTGATATAATTTAATAATTCCATGTGGGGGGTATAGAGTGCTTTCATAAAGTTTATTATATAGGTAAGTGTCATATGCTTCTAGCCACCCTTGTGTTTTGGAATCATTATATACTAACCTCAATAACATCTAATATAGCAAGGATAGGGAGACGGTTATATGAATAGATAGCTCTAAGAAATCTTCTCGATCATCCAATATGGTGGAGGTTGCCCGATATTGTACAAAGGTAGGATTTTATCAAAGATGTTATGTAAGTATACACTTTGTTGTTTTTTACATAAAAGCATGGGTTGAACTGAGTTCTCAACAACAAAGACAACATCTCTGCTCACAAAAATCTGCCTGTGGTTTGATGTTCGAGTTTATATCCTTTTCTTTCTAAGCTGCATTCCACAAAAATGCATTGTACTGCCTTATCAGCACAACAGCTACATTATTTCATTGTTTCTCAGGCACAAGAGCATAAGCAAGAAGACAAACAAAAACACATAAAATGAGCCACATAGGGCTTCCTTCCATTCTAAGCTTCATATGAAGTATTTGTCTATAAGTCCTTGGTTATAGTGGGATGTTCATATGAACCCAAATAATTGATTGCAACAATATTAAATACAAAGCATAAGCAGAATAGAAAATTACTCCAAGACACAAGATTGGGTCCAATTCGCCCCCACACAAGAGTGAGTCCACACTTCCTTTTGGTATGAATCTAAAACCATATAAAGGTGTACATATCTTGAAGAATTAAATATGCACAAGGGAGCTTTCACATGTCCCAAATAGTATATGCATCATTAATAAATATGGATGGTGCCCAAAAGGAATTAATGGCATTTTGTGTCACAAAAGCGAATATTATTTGTCGACACTCAAAATCGGTCATCTCAAAAAATTCATGACCCACCACTAGCGTGCCTCCATTATCTAATCCAATGATCTTCACTTACATCAACTAAGCTAATCAATTAATAAATTAATTGATAAAAAAAATATAAACAACCATATGAAACTCATATCATCAATCAAGATGATGTAAAGATGATGTAACCAATACTCCCATGCATATATTGATTCACTCGCATACGCATAAAGTAAGCTACAATCACCCAGATTTAACTCCAATTCATAAATAATCAAAAACATGGAAATATATATTCCATAAATTTACTCCTCATAACATTGTGGGGAATCTTTTTAGCACATAAGTGACACACATAACTTCAACCAAAAAACATGAGGCAAATTCTGGACTTTAACCATGCAACGTGCTATTGTTATCTCCATGACAGATATGTTCTTCCTCTAAGCTACACCATTTCCCTGAGGTGCATAAGACTCTATGCATTGATGTTTTATGCCTCTTTTTGCTATATATTCATGAAACTCCTTTGACATTTATTCTCCCCCTCAATCTATACACATTTTCAGCCATAGAAACAAAGTATCCAAAGCATGTAAAAACCTCTGAATTTTCCTTCGAGGACACACTTCTGCCTGGAGTATTCATCAAATAAAAGTTATAAATTATAGATATCCCTCGATTATCCCCCAATTGATGGTATCCTCATAGGACCACATGCATCACCTAATCCATCTTTCGAGAATGATACCTATTACATCTTGCCCAAAATGCACCCCTCATATACGTGTTTAATAGGGGCCTCAAGCTTTAGCAAATCTGGCACCATCTCTTACCTTTTAAGGCACAACAAACTACCAAAATTTAAGTGACCAAAATGGGCATGCCATAGCTTCGTGTCACTCATAGTATGTGTGGTAGTAACGCAATAAGCATTCTATGCCAATCTCTCATACTTGTCCAACTTGTAAAACCTATGGCTGAGTATATGATAGTCATGTCTTCATTACTCCAGTCATGAACTATACACCTGTCATAAATAAATATGGCCACTAGGCCTACCCTAGCAACTAATAGCAAGTTCTTTTTAATTCCTAGAACAAACAAGACTTCTGAGAGAGTGACTATTCCACCATTTACAATAAAATGAGTACAACCTTACCAAACTCCTTTCATTGTATATTAGGAGATGTTTGCACATGTGACTATGTCTCCTTGAGGAGCAGAATAAAGGGAGGAAAACAAATCACACTAAGAAGTAATGTGCTTGCTAGCACCACTATCAAAATACTAGACATGCTAATCTGTCACTAACATGCATACATCTTGGACAAAAGGCTCATAACTAAAGTGCACCCAATCATCATATGCATAGTTCATTGACTCCTTCTTTTCAGCACTTGGTGTGCTGATGCATCGAAACCATGGCCATGCCAAACTCTTTCTTCTCCTTCTCCAACCTTCTTCTATATTCATTGATATAATGGCCTGGCTTCAGACAATAGTTGCGCTGTCTTTATTCGTAGGCTTATCACCCCCCTTCTTATCGACATCCTTGCCAAAAAACTGGTCTAATTCTATCTTTGGCTTGTAGCCACCCTAAGAAAAGGCTTTACCTTTACCTTTTTGGCTGGCAACGAATGTCTGATCTTCCATACACATATTAGTTCAGTTTTTCCAAATTGCTCTTCTTATAAGAGCACTATAACCAACTCATCAAACATAAGAGCATTGGTGTTACCCTTCATCATGAGTTGAAGTATAGATTCAAAACCCTAGTATGAGTCCGATAAAGCTATGCGAACAATAGACACCAATGAAGTGCCTAGATAGACCTCATCAATACATATAAGCTACTCTCTGAGATCTGTGATCCTTGTGATAACTATTAGTCTCCCTCATTCATATGCTCGGACTCTAACTATTTGCACAAGTAGGCCACTCGTACCTGGTTACGCACTTGGTAAAGCACAACAAGTGTATCCCAAGCTCGCTTGGTAGTTTTACATGAGTGAAGATGAGAAATAATCCTCCTTTTCATGGAGAGTGCCACCAATGCATGTGCATGTGCATCCCTACCATCCCACTATAGTGGGATGACAAGAGTAGGCTTGTTTTGCACTGGGAGGTGTGGATGAGGATGATGCCACAGTTACTCTTGAATGAGTATCACTATCCAAAGTGCATATATTATCCTATGCTAGTGAGATAGGGCATTCCTCAATACCATAACAATATTCCAAAGCCCTTTTGGATAACTAATACATGATGTATTATATAGGACAACAATGGGTAGTTGGTCCCGTCAAGTTTATCCTCAATAGAAAGCATCCCAAATACGTCAATGCCTACCATTTCAACCTGCAAATAACGAATCTCTCATTTAAAATATGAACATTCTAACTACCTGTAGAGGTACTATCAATGCCCATTGAGAGTGCAACCGAGATGGCTGCCAATAGATCACTGATGGTGGCCACAAAACCTGCAAACTGTATGAAAAATGGCAAAGTGTAGATTGTAGAATGTTACTCACATGAATGCAAAAATCAATGAAAATGATGATGATGTTGTCAAAGCTATTGAACATGAGCTCGATGATAGAATGTCGATGATGCTAACATGCACCTTGGTTTTGTAAACTTGCACTAGGCACTATAAATGTATCCTTGCTCTGTTCAACCTCTTGATGTGCACCAATTACATCTTTGCTTGTGACAAGCTAATCTTCTCTAGGCCAGTTTATTGGTCAACTATTGTTGGTACCTACATTCCAAAGTTTGGATGTGCACCAATTACATCTTTGCTTGTGACAAGCTAATTATCTTCTCTAGGCCAGTTTATTGGTCAACTATTGTGGTTACCTACGTTCCAAAGTTTGGTTGACAATATATACACATGCTGTAGGAAGGCAAAAAAAAGAGCAACATGGGTGCTTACTATGCTAGGCAGGTAAAAAAAGAGCAACATAAAGCTCCCCTCTCTACTCAACATCCATCCCCGATGACCAACAACCTAAAAGCTTGGGCACATTACCTTTGGTAGCATACTAGCACGGCTAGTAAAGAGTGTGCTCGTGAATCGTGACTCATGAGGATGTGTAGACACCACCTAGCATAAACACCACCTAGCATAAACGTTAAAATGGATATTGTCGATCATGGGGATGGTGATAAAAATGCCACTCTGATGCTGGTCAATGGCGATGACTCGATGAAGCAAAGGGCCAAGGTCCGGGCGCGTAGCTATGGAATTCATGGAAGGCTACCACTTGGAGTGTTGTCTTTTACGCGTTGTTGGTGCGAGATGCTAGGGGCAATGAATGTCGAGTGGTGGGGAGCACCGGGGGTTCAATCAATGACGAGGTTAAGCGAGGCGATTAAGGGATCGGCGAGGGAGATTAGCATGGTCGTTGAGGGGCAAAAAGACAAAGGAAGTCGTAAGTAGCAGCAGCCTAGTCGCAACATTCACAGCAGCGGCGTGTCCATGCACTGGCGGCCCACCATGCAGCAGCAGAGGCATGGAAAATTACAATATAGGGAGGGAGCTTCATGTATATTTTTCATCATTATTTGCCATCGCTCAGCTTGCTCGTGAGCCGTAGCTCTTCTGGCTCACAGCCTACAGGAGGTTGGATCATCATCGCTTGTTCTATACGTCCATGCCCACACTCAGTCAGTTGATCTGCTGCCACTCAACGTCAAGATTCATCCTAACGCCGCCGCAGACTCGACCGTAGTATCTGCATGCAGTAGCTGCCTTTTCTGCTACCAGTAAACCGACTGCTCTACTGCAAGTTCCACTTCTAGTATGCCCTAATTTGGTAAAGCAAGGTGCGTTTATCACCAAGATCAACACCGTATTATTTCATACATACTTGGTTGTTAAGCGCATGCAATTATCTGAGACTTCACAGCAGTATTACCACCAGCTGTTTGATTTTCCTCCCCCTTCCTTTAAACTTTTGCATGACAGAGACAGCATGGAAGGTCGGCTGACAGGGAAAGGAGAGTGTTTTTAGGGGAAAAGGCGTTGAAAGACTTTCAGTGATGGCGGTAATTGGCGATTAGGTCAAGATAATCAGGGTATTTTATTTGGATTAGTAGGTTATATACTAATAAATTGGGATTGATTAAGGATATGGGGAGGGTGAAGCTGGAGATTAGGAAGATTGAGAACCCGACCAATAGGCAAGTGACGTACTCGAAGAGGCGAAATGGGCTGATCAAGAAGGCCTACGAGCTCTCCGTCCTCTGCGACATCGACATCGCCCTCATCATGTTCTCGCCTTCAGGAAGGCTCAACCACTTCGCCGGCAAAAAGAGGTCTCTCTCTCTCTCTCTCTCTCTCTCACACACACACACACACACGTACACACGAAGGCTTGCGCGCGCGCGCGCACACTTTCTCTATACCTTCGATTGATCAGTCCCATTCTTCTTCTCCTCTCTCTCTCTCTCTCTCTCTCACACACACACAGTACACACACACACTTTTCCTGCACCTTCAATGGATCAGTCCCATTCTTTTATTGCCTTTCTTCAGGATCGAAGATGTCATCACTCGATTTGCCAACCTCTCAGACCACGAAAGAACTAAAAGGTAGCTCGCTTCACCATTGCTAACAAAAGTAGCTTCATCCTGAATAGCTCTCTCTCTCTCTCTCTCTCTCTCTCTCTCTCTCTCTCTCTCTCTCTCTCATTTTTTCCTCGTCTATTTCTCATTGCAGCCAGTGTCTCAAATGGTTCGATAGTCGCCACGAATCAAACGCCCCTCGAGGGATAGAAAATCCTGAAGTAATTACTTACTTTTTTCAAACAAATTAGTTAATCTCTGCTCCTCTTATAGACTTTCTCTTTAAATTCAAAATACATGAAAGAATGAAAACCGATTTGTTTGCTCACTTAATCAGATACTAATGAAAGCGGCCAAGAAACTTAAACAAGAGAGCTACATGGCTATTCAGCTCTCCAGGTAATTATAACAAAACATCATCCGATCATATCAATGTGAGATTGATGGTCAACATATGCTGCAAGCCTCCGGCCTCGATTGTTCTCATTTCTGCTTTATCTTGTGCAGCTCACGTGTTACCAGCTTGGAGGTAAGTTAGCCCATTTCATGAGTTGATTATCTAGTAATAAACACTCAAAGTCAAGCCTCGTTGCTTTGTTGAGACCCCTTAAACTATTCGTGCCTGAGCAGACTCTTCAATATGAGATTCAAAGGACCCAAGTCCAGCTACAAGATATGGAGAACAGGCTTAGGTGCATTTTGCCTTAATCATCTCTCCATTCTATTTGATAAACTCTCTTTTTTTAAATTCGTAAATTGAAAGTCAAAGATGCATTACATTATCTGTTTGCATATCCCATGAACCATCCATGAACGTAATAAAACCAATTCCTGGTAACGTAATGGCATCGCGGTTCATGAGATATAAATGGCCAGATTATTTGGGGTGTGGTGGTACACACACACACACACACACACACACACGTTATAGATACTTCGTTGATGACGGGTCCAAGTCAAGGCAGCTTGCTGCAGCCGCTAGATGTGCTGTTGCCTATCATCATTATGAGTGAACTTTAAGAATTTCTTCATAGAAGCCCATTATGAGGTTGTCAAGTGAGTGATCAATCATGTTGTAAAGCTTGAAAGGTACATTTGAAACAGCCTTTGGGATCCAGAGTTCTTACTGAATGACATTCCAAGGAGCCTTTTGACTATGCATGTCATCGCAGTCTCTGCATGCTATTGCAAGCTATGCACGCTCCAAAGATCCTTTGACTATGAGTATTATGGCAGATTCTGCATGTAATAGTGGAAGTCTGTTCTGGCATGTTATTGTGAGAATTGTAGGATTGATAATTTGGTTTTGTAATTGAATAATAGTCACAGTACCATCTCTGAGTATGATGTGCTCCCAGGGTCTATGAAGGCGATTTGAAATGTGTGAATTCTGTACAACAACTGGACAATTTAGAACAGCATTTGCAGAGTGCATTAGAGACAGTGCGGATGCGTAAGGTGATTCTCTTGAGCTCATTAACTGGCATTTCTTTTCTCGTCCTACTTTCTGCTGCAAGTTTTGCTCATGTGAAGTTCCTTTATTGTGCTCACAGCAAGCCATGGAAAACAGTCAGTTGGTACCGTTTGATGCAGCACGTACACAAGTAAGATTTGCATTATACATTTTCCACTTGCAAGCCTCTGGACTAGTAATCTGACATGTTGCCAATAGGATAGGTCGTAACCTTGTAAGTTTATGCTAGATACTGGAAATCCTTAAAAAAATTTGGAGTCATTGACTTCAAAGCTTATGCAGCTGTATGGAATGCAAGTACAAGCTGGAGGCATGCTTCACCATTTTCCACAGCACATTATACATAGTTGGTTGAGTTTGAGAGATTCTCAGGCCAACTCTCAAAATGTATCCGAACATCCAGGAACCATCATTTCTATGAGGTACTTTGAGAAATGCCTGCACGCAGCATGTTCTTGTCTTGCCGAGAATCACACTACATAAATTATATGCCCTTTGCATTTGATGGATGCGATGTGTTAACACCAGCCACCAACTGTTTGTGCAATATCTTGACACATGTAGGTGTATTCCGGCTAAGCCAAACTCAGATTTCAGGCATTGTGCATGAAAGAATTGACATTTCTAGAGACTTGTTTAGAATCTGTGTGTTGATGCTCCAGGGAGTCACAAGGCACGGGGGAGTGCTCATCAGCTAGCTCTGCATTGTATCCAAGGGCACTGTGTCAGGTGGCTGAATTGGAGCCCACTTCACAGTCAGATCAAGCCAATGCACAGACCTTGTCACATTTCAGACTGGGACAATTATATCATATGGAGACTCAGTGCATGCAGCAGGCCAAGGATGACAAAGTGAACATGGACTCTAGAGATCATAATTACATCACATCAAAGGCAGAAGAGGCTCATGCGGGTCAAGAAATGGATGGGAATTTCAGCTCAAGTGTTGTTTCTCCACCTTCAGAATGGCAGTCTGCATTTCAGACTGTAAACCCAACAACTATGGCACCTGCATCAGGAGTGCTTAATCTAATACCACTTAGCCAGGTTTGGATGCGTATATTTATGTATTTCGTGTGCGTGCATGTGCGTGTGGGCACGTGTGCAGGTGCATGTAGAGTATATAGTGTGAATGTTCGAACACACATTGTGTGTCATATGCATTTAAACACTCAAGTGAGGAATTAATCATTATTGGTCCCTTCTTTGAACGGTACTGTGGTGGATAAGTGTTTACATGCATGGCATCTTGACTTGATTAGCAAGCTGATGCCGGGTCAATAAGTGATTGCCTCTTTCTTCGCTGATATCTTGCTCATCTTGTCTTGATTAGCAAGCTGTGGTGGGGATAATGCTGGGTCGTCAGCAGCCGCATGAACAAGGAATGACGCCTAATTTTGAAATGGGCAACACGCAGGAGTCACATGTCCAGCCATCCATCTCACGTGCCATGCCAAGTGATCAGGAGCCTCCTCCCTTGCAAGTTGCAAACCACAATGTCTTGTCACTTGCATCCAATTTGGACTTGTCTTACAACACCAATTAATTGAGAGACTTTTGCTATGCAAGACAGGTGATCAGCCTTGAAAAAGTAGAGTCCCCATGTACTCATGAAGTGCTCTCACCATATCATGATCTTGTAAAAATTGTGGACTGAAGTTCAGAAAATCTTGTTTTCTTGGGCAGCTTCTGGCTAGAGTGGCCCAGACTATTTTCTCAGCATAATTTGTTGGACTTTGATGCGGGAAAGTTCTCCTCAAGCTTTTTGGATATCATTTTTGTATGTTTTTGGGAAGTGTTGACAACACGCTTCGCTCCGCACAAGGGAAATGGCCATCAAGGTGTTAATTAGGCGCAAGACTTATGCTCGGCGTTGCTGTATGACTCTGCCCGCTTAAACACAGAGAAACGCACACACACATAGGATTGCAATGCCCTCACGGTCAGCCATCCAACTCCGGCCGTAGGGGATGAAGGACGTACGGTGAAGAGAGATTTGAGACCTTAGGTCTATTATTCATACGCTGGGTATTAAGTGCCGAGTCCCGACGTCACGATCTTGATCGCGCTCGTCGGAGTCGACTCTTGAGTTTTGAAAGGTAGTTACGACGTGAAGGAGTGAAGTGTGTGGTGCAGGCTTCACCGTGACAGGCCAGCACTTGTGCACGAAGGCTCTCAATGGACTGTACATGGAAGTGCATGGATGCCCACGTTTCAGATACGCGTCACAGCGTGGACTGCTAGGGCTCTATTAGGGTAACGTGAGTCACTAGTACTCGCGAGTCACCACTGATCATTGCATCCGTAAAGTACTCGGTAAAAGTCAAACGCGGGCCCACCCTCGAAAACGACACAGCTCATGATGTCTTCGTGGACACCTGTCACCAGCCCTGGAAAGTCTAGGACCTAGGGGGCCTAGACCATAGACTCTCTCGCGAATGTTCACTGCAGCGGAAATCGACGTGCGTAGACTATATTTTCTTTAATAAAAATAAAAAAATTAGGGCACGTCACCAATCTGCTCCTATTTTTCTTCATTCAAAAACCCCAAAAATAAATAAATATTTAAGGACATTGTGAATAAACAAGTAATCGCACACTCTGCCAAGTGTAAATTACTGGCGAAACGATTTACAACAGGTTAGTGTGCCTCTTAATCTTCCTTCCTTAACAAACAGGTGATGCATACATTAACAAAAAATATTATATTTTTCTTGTGGCATGAAAATAAAGAAAATTGAATCAGCTCTTCTTCAATTGCATCTTCACAGCTTTATCACTACCAACATCATCATCTGATCATCATATATAATAAAGTTAAACACAGTTAGTACAATGCACCAACTGGCTATAATGTATGCATATTAATAATTTAAGTGGCTATAATGGAATGCATTAACCGGCTATAATGTATGCATATTAATCATACATTAGTTTAGTGGCTGTAACGTGTAAATAATATGGAGGCATTATTACATTGCCAATTAAATGTTTGAGATAGTGGCCTCAGCTATATATGACACGACCTCTCCACAAGGTTCCATGGTGGAGAAGGTTTGGGGGTTGCATCTTTAGATGAGGGTTGTACATCTTGGAGGCTGCCGGCAGAGTAATTTTGGCCCAAAGGTAATCTCGGGCCTGCGTGGCGGATGACGGTGAATTTTATTAGAAAGGAAATGAAATTTAAGATATATTTTTCAAATTTGAAAAGATATGCCTTAATTGTCCATATCTCCCCTCCTCTTATGTGTATTAAATTTGATGGGCTATCGATAAGTTATCTTGGGACCATAGTAATCTCCGGTCTCGGTCTTGCAAAAAAATGCACAAAAAAATTCTCGGCCATTGAGACATTGTCCCCTCTCTCTCTCTCTCTCTCTCTCTCTCTCTCTCTCTCTCTCACACACACACACACACACACACACATATCCAAACATGTGACCACAATACGGGAAGTGCATGGAGAAGATTAACATAGGTTAAGGCAAGGTATGGTATATCCCTTGAGACCTTTGAGGTTGGGGCTCATTGTCGACTGTGATATATCAAGCTCATGGATGATATTGTGAATATGGAGGCAAGCACGAAATCAGTGAACCTTTTTGCCATTTATGTATTTGTGTGTGTGATGTAACATTGGGGGCCTACAATGAGTGGAAAAAGAATTTCAATTAATTAATGAGAGGAAGTGGGTGGGTCTAACTAAGGTGGCTCATAAATAATTGACGTTATCAGGACACGCCCCTTTCCACTAGCATAGGATTCTAACCGTCTCCACCATCTGCCATGATGAGGAGACGAGGTGACAAATTTTAGCTGTTCACATTTTTTTCGATCATTGATAAGTTAACCACTACCTCCTTGTCTTGTACATTGAATCTTGTAGCATCACTTTTTTAACAAGCATGGGCACCTTCAATGCCTCCATGGATTGCCTAGGGAGCAAAGCGCTCTCTTGTTCTTCGATTCTTTGTCCATGCACTCCCTGGCAAACTACTTGTTGCCACGTGCACACAGGTGTAAATCCATGTACTAAGTTCACAATTTTTTGTTATGTAGAGAAGTCACTGCATGATTCTATTAACACGATAAGGTTGTATTGTATTGATTGCAGGGTATGCAGGGTACTTCAACATTTAGCATTTTATTGTTCTTATCCTTTAGTGCAGAGAGAGCTATTGGACCCGGATTCATTATGTTGTGTCTAGACAATGGACGTATATTTCTCATTGAACGATTACAATGGTAGTAAACAAATCAAACTTTATGCTTATTGGGTTTCCGTAGAATGGGCAAGATACCTCGACAACCAAATGGGTACGATTGTATGCAACACCTAGAAATTGGGTACGTGCTTGCATTCATGTGTTGTAGAGTCATATGGTTGATTTCTATCTTCATTTACCTTGTTTGATGGTTGATATGTTTTAATGCAACTTTCAAAAGCTTGGTTTTCACATGCGGATGTGGAGAATATGAAGGCAGATCTTCAAAGTTGGATCCATCTAGATTGCATGTATGTTGACTTTTGGTATAACATATTTCTTGCATGGATTTAGACATTTATAGGCAATGGACACCTTGGTACATTGGTTCAAAGAGTTTTTGGTTATGATGGCTTGTAATCTTGTCAAGCTATGATTTTGGATGATTTTTTAGGTTTTATATTCTTCCACAAACTTGTAAGCAAACACATGTAATTTTTGGTGGATATGTAATGTTTTTGGTCTCCATATAGACTCCAAATTTAATGGAAATACCCAAATGTTGGTCTGTTTCAAAAGCTATTCTACATTGCATCTACATTGGTTAAGAATTGGTTTGGCCTTTAGGCTTGTAGACTCCTATTGCATGTAATCTTTTGGTCATGATGTAGACTCTTTCAGCATGAAATAGTTTAAACCTCGGTCTTGTACATTTGCAAGCTTTGGATACATTGGTTGTGTATGATTTTTTAAACCTTGACAAAGTATGGTTATTCATATTTGTAAACTTTGGATACAATGGCTTGGTTATGAATGGATTTTTGGCTTATAGTGTTGGAGTCAAAGAGAATGAGACCTCTTCATCTTACAAGTTACCATACTCACAAGAAGTGATTTTTTCAAAAAAAAAAACTATTTGCATCATTACGAACTTTGACCTCCTTTGCCAATAAGACTCACTTGTACTACACTAGAGACATGTCTCTTGCTCAAAAATAGCAAGGCATGACTAGTGTGACATGACATCGTGAATGCCGGATCTAACACAACAAGGTTTTGGTACAACAATGTGGACACCAAATTCAAGGCCTTTTATCAAAGCGTACATGATGTCTACCACGTTGATGCTTCTTCCTAAGAACGCTCGTATGATATGTTGGTTTAATCAATTAACTTTATGAGCCTTGTGCACTATCTACCAAATTTGGGTTTGCCACCCCCATGTCCTAGTAGAGTCTGGGTTACATGGGCTTGAATTTGTCGCACACTCCCTCGAGCCGGCACGTTGAGTTGGCTCGGAGACACCAATGATGCAAGAGTGTCTCTAGATAGATTCAATTGATGCAAGACAATCTCCACTTCTTTGGGACCTCTCTTACGCATTCCTTGTTGGATTGATGAACAAGGCAAATGTAAAAAAATGACGCATAACTATCAATCGGATGCCATAAAGGTGCTTGCACTTGATCTAGACAATCACAATAGTTACTTTGCATGTTGATGTGATACCATTGGCTTGTTCTCCACCATGGATCCCTTGTGGAGAGGCCCATGCCATATATAGCTGAGGAGTGAGAGATGTTTGTAGCAGTACTCCTTTTTGTAGAAAAGCTGTGTACTTCTTCTTTCTATAGCACAAAATAAATAAAATCATAAATCAAGAACTCGATTTTCAAAGCTTACAAAGCATTCATGGAAGTGAGTCTTTCCAACGTGATAAGCGCTACATTTCTAAATTGTGTGAAAACAATTAGGATTTCTTATATGGCATTCTTTTCCACTTCCACTATCCTTTGAGCAATGGGCTAGTTTGTTGGAGAAAGCAATTAGGATTCCTTCTATGTTCATTAATATTTTCAACTTCCACTACTCCTTTGAGCACTGGGTTGGCTTCTCACTATTTATCTTTACGTGTTTTCGTATCAATGATATCATTTTAAGACACAAGTGGAGCTTCATCCACCTTGTCATGCGTCATTGTTTGATGGACACCTTTAATTTCATAAACGGTGGAAGGTGAAGAATACTTATTTCTTCATGACCTTGAAAAGGCAGCTGGCTTGAGAATGGATGAATGCTTCGGCATTATATGCACACAATGTGAGATGGACCTTGATACGTCCAACCTCGGTCCTCACCTAGATAGTGCTATATTACCCCTTGGAGAATCTATCGCAGAGACAGCTGCTTTGGTCAAGGAAACTGTGGTTGAGACCGCGGAGCAAGCCCTAGTTCCAGAGGAGGAATTCACAACCTTACAAGACAAGCTAGAGGCTAAAAAGGATACCCTTGCTGCTGGAGTGATGGAGGAGACCAAAGCACCAAAAAAGGATGAGGCTAAGTCCTCGATTGACCTCTCCGCCCCCACCAGCACTTTGGCAAAAGAAGACATTGAGCAAGAGGTAATAATCGACCTTTTACAACCCAGAAACATTTGTAATTATGTATATACAACATAAGCTCAACTTCGCAACACATTGCGTACATATCTTCTTCTCAAGTAAGAGTAATTGTCTTTCATAGTTCATTTCTTTACTTGTCCATGGTGTACCCCCGAGTGCTTAGGAGTATTTTATTTCATTACACATAAAGCATAAGACTTATACAATAAACTTAAGGCTTTTTCATCGATGCATTATGGCTTCATACATGAAGCCATAATGCATAAGCGCTTATTACATGAAGCCTTTATGCATAAGATTAATGCAAACGGCTTTTGCATGAAGCTCAATGCATAAGGCTTATGCTTAAAGCTTAATGCATATGGTATATGCATTAAGCTTATGCATAAGCCATATGCTTAAAGCTTAATACATAAGCCATATGCATAAGGCTTATGCATAAAGCTTAATGCATAAGCATATGTATAACGCTCTATGCATAAAGCCATATGCATAAATCTTATCAACATATATATTTTCTTATACTTGTAAATTGTCCTTAAAACATAAGCTCAACTTCGCAATGCATTGCCTACTTATCTTCTTCTCAAGGTTAAAGTACTTGTCTTTCATAGTTCATTTCTTTACTTGTTTATGGTGCACCCCTGGGTGCTTGGGAGTATTTTATTTCATTATACATAAAGCATAAGGCTTATGCAATAAACTTAAGGCTTTTGTATCTATGCATTTTGGCTTCATGCATGAAGCCTTTATGTATAAGGGATTATTACATGAAGCCTTTATGCTTAATCTTTATGCATAAGGGCTCTATGCTTAAAATTTATGCATAAGGGCTTATTGCATGAAGTCTTATGCATAGAGGGTTTATGCATAAGGACTCTATGCTTAAGCCTCAAAGCTTTATGCTTAATATTTATGCATAAGGGCTTATTGCATGAAGCCTTATGCATAGAGGCTTTATATATAAGGACTCTATGCTTAAGCTTTATGCATAAGGGCTTCTTTCATGAAGCCTTATGTATAGAGGCTTTATACATAAGGACTCTATGCTTAAGCTTTATGCATAAGGGCTTATTGCATGAAGCCTTATGCATAGAGGCTTTATGCATAAGGACTCTATGCTTAAGCCTCAAATCTTTATGCATGAGGACTTATTTCTTGAAGCCTTATACATAGAGGATTTATGCATAAGGACTTTATGCTTAAGCCTCAAAACTTTACGCATAGGGGCCTATTGCATTAAGCCTTATGCATAGAGGCTTTATGCATAAGGACTCTATGCATAAAGCTTTGAGGCTTAAGCATTAAGCCTCTATGCATGAGGCTTAAGCATAAGGGATTTATGCATAAGGGCTTAATGCATGAAGCCTTATGCAACAAGCATTATGGCTTCATGCATGAAATCTTTATGCATAAGGGCTTATTGCATAATGCCTTATGCATGAAGCTTTATGCATAGAGGCTTAAGCATAAGGCTTTTGGCATTGAAACTTAATGCATAAGGATTATGCTTAAAGCTTATGTAGTATAAAGCTTATGCATAAAGATTAATGTATGTGGCTTATGTATTAAGCTTATGCATAAAGCTTAATGTATAAGCCATAAGTCATAAGCATAAGGCTTTTGCATATGAGTCAATACATTAATTTTTCTACATGATGTTACAAGTGTTTGGAATCTCATCACCAACAAAAGGATATTAAGAATATGCAGTAATGCTTTTAAGCATATGCATCCATCAATACTTATTCAATGTAATGCATTTGTATAGGTTTCTTTTCAATAGCTCAACCCAAAACATTAATGAAGATAATCAATAACATGTTCTTGTTGCTCACGTACCAAAATGATGAAGATGCATATAACACTGCTCTTTGTAGAAAGCAGTGTGTTGCAGATCTTATTCGTGGTTATTGATGCTGATGTACACACAGTTAAGAACACACGGTTGTAGCCACATGAATAGCCGTGTGATCATTTTTTTCACATATAGATTCTTTTAAATTTACGTAGCTCTTGACGTAGCTATGCTCTTTATTTGTTGTAGTGAAGGTGGTTAATCAATTGGCTCATTGCTTTGATCAACAAACAAGTACAAGAAACAGAATCTCCCAATAGTTGTGCCTTCATCCCTCCCTTAAGGATGTGCAAGACGCAAGGGAAAAGTTGACTTTCAAGTAGCATATTTATCCAACATCAGGAGCACCTTGTCCCAAGTGAAGCAGCCACGATCATCTAGATGAGCTCTTATGGTTGCTTTCAAGTAGCATATTTATCCAACATCAGGAGCACCTTGTCCCAAGTGAAGCAGCCACGATCATCTGATGAGCTCTTATGGTTGCTTTGTGAAGCAATAGTGTTTCTATAATTTCTTTGTCTCAAGAAGCAAAACACTACTTCTTCAACTCCAATCAAAGAAGGTTATGATCGTTTTTTCCATGTTTGTGGTTGATTGTCAAGCAGTTATGTTTCTACTTGCAACTGAGAAGAGTGTGTAAATCTTATAAATACTAAATTATTTCTTTTTAAGTACTTGTTGACTGCTTTGTGACTACTTTCAAGTCACAAAAGCAGTTATAAATGTCATCATCAAGCTATTAAAACTATAGATAATTCTCAATAATGACTAGCAATTGCATGTAATACCACTCTCAATTGCATGTAATACCACTACTACTTGAAAAGCACTCACAAGCATGAAAAACTAAGCCACACGAACCAATTTACTTTGTGACTACTATATTTTGGATACTTTGTGAATCTTTTAGGATTACTTTATGACTGCTTTCAAGGCATAATAGCAACAATTGAAAAGTACTTACAACCACCACCACCTAAAAAATAGTAACAAACATAGAAAAAGCAATCGCAAGCACTAGTTGGCATTGTTAGTACTACAATTATTGCTCTTTAACTACTTATGATTGCTTTAAACTACTCTTTGATTACTTTTGACTATTTTGTATTTTTTTTGAACTACTGTTTGAGTGCTTTTAACTACTTTGGGACTGCATTGGAACTACTTTGACTGCTTTGAACTACTCTTTGAGGGCTTTTGATTGCTTTAAAATTGCTCTATGGCTACCTTGACTACTTTCAATTTAGGAAAGCAATTATAAGGCACACACAACGAGTACTACTTGAAAAACAATCACAAGCATGGAAGAAGTAACCATAGCACTAGTAAGCATTTAAACTACTGGTGTGATTGCTTTTTGATTACTTTGTATTATAAATGCTTTTAGTTTGGTTTTTTACTGCTTTGTATTATGAATGCTTTTTTACTACTTTTGTGAGTGCTTTGGATTTGTGATTGCTTTGTGGGTAGTTTATGACTACTCTGTGACTAATTTGTGCTTGAAAAGCAATCACAGGCATGGAAAAAGGCACCTACTGCAAAGCACCAGATGGTTTTGTATCTAGTGTGTGTTTACTTTTTGACTGGTTTCAAGTCACAATAGTAATTACAAGGCAATCATCAAGCATTTGCAACACTCAACTATGACATTTAGTTATAAGTAGAACCACTATTGCTTGATAATATATGACAATGTTTATGAAAATGAGTCAAGGTTATTGTAGGATGATAAGTTTAATGTTTCTATATGGACACACCATGATAGGTCAAACTACTTTGAATATTCAAGGAAGTGTATCTAAATTTGAAAATCCAACTACGGTTGTTTGAGTGCATAGGGCCATATTTTGTGCACAAACTAATGGAAATATATATATATATATATATATATATATATATGTTCTTATATCTATCATGTGTAGATGTCCTTTTTGAAGGATGCGATAAATCAAATATGGCATCAGCAGCTCTTCGACATCCATAAATCATCATGCCAATGTACCTACATAGTATGTGCCAATGTGACAGGGGCACAACTGGTTGTATATCTCCTCAGCAAGCTTCAAGAGTGTTACTAATATCTGGGAATTTGTGTTGTGCCCTAGACCTACTAGATCAACGTTCCATAACCTCAACTATGTTATAGCTAGTGCAATGACTGTGGCATATAAAAATTAGCATTATGTCCAAAGGAGGTGGTAGACATGCATATAACTCTGAAGGTCTTTAAGGAGATTGACGACAAAAGCAAGAAGAAAAAAATAAAGGACAAACGCAGGGATTTGCTATGCAAAGATCTTGTTAATGTTCCAAACACACCTCAAAAAATTTATCGAGCATAACATCATTTACATATGATGGGTTGAATAACTCAAGGAGTGTGTGCTGAGTTTCCTAGATGATGTGGTGGTGTCTATAGTTGACTTTGCAAAAAATATATATTCAAGGAGTAGAATGAGATTCAATCTATGTATTAGCATTTGAACCAAGTCACCATTCTTGTGCACATAGCATACTACTGGGTGCCCAGTAGTATGCTATGTATTAGCGTTTGAACCAAGTCACCATTCTTGTGCACATAGCACCACTGGGTGCCCAGTGGTGTATAGAAAACCATGCACTTTTATATTTCTAATAATAAGGTGCATGATACACTATTTATTTAACATTTTTCCTTATTGCACGATAGATGGATAAAAGATCAAGGGTTTGCATTCAAGTAACATTGGGTATGGTTAGATGGAGCAACATCACAAAAGATTTGTAGCATGCACAGATTGACATGTCACATGGAGATTCTTTGGTTTAGGCCATGGCAAGGGAGAGCATGATGGGACAGGGGCTATTATTAAGAGAGCACTCACACATGAGAACCTAAAGGAAAAATGGTGGGACTCTAAAATGTGCAGCAAATGTGGTGATATTTCTAAGGGCCAGCCTTTCTCATGGTGCTAATTCTAGTTACTCTTCCAAGGAAAGGGATGTAAGTAGAGTTTTTAGGAGATCGATGAAGGGGATGTGGACAAGACTAACAAATGGGAATGTGAAGTTGTCCCCTAGTCGCATTCCATCTATTACTACATGAATGGATATTCACCCTGTGATGATATATAAGCACTTAGATCTAGGAGGTTATCATGTTTTTGTTCTTGGTGTATGTAGGGTAAATGGAGAAGATGCAAAAACAAGGAATATGTTAACATGTGGGAGTACCATATTCTCTTCCCAGTGGTGGATATTAATAATGGCAAAGATGGCATTAATGAGCTCACTTATAGAGTCCATCACACGAAGGATTTAGCAATTATCTTTGTGTGGGGGATAACTTTGCAGTGAATTCTAAGGTTGACAATAAGAAGGGTGGAGACTTCTATATTGTCAGGTGCAGTGTGGCAAAGAAGCTTATCACAAAAACATAGAAGGATAGTTGGGGGAACATTATTGCTGCAAGCTCATATGTTGTGAAGTGTTTTTTTATGCCAAAGTAGAGGAGGACAAATACATCTTACTTGATACTGACACTCCAATTTTCTTGTACTCCCATCTTGTGAAAACAATTAAATTTTCTATGTAACATATCTCTATAATGGAAATTTTGTTCAGTCTGTCACCTGAGGTGTATGAGGCAATCTAAAATAGGATGACTTTTGACCTTCAACCCTTTATTTAAATGTAACAAGCTCTCCTCCCATGAATGAAACAAGCTTTCTTGATAGTAAACCGATTACTTTAGAGTACTTTTGACACTACTATCGATCAGTTTATTATAGTAGTGCTTGTGGCTACTTTATAAGTGCTTTATGACTGCTTGTGGGCTACTTTTGAGTTATTTCTGACTTGTTTTGGGTGCTTTTGAAATATCTTAATCCATATTTATATGTTAAAATTTACACAAACCTTCAAACTCAATACATGCAAACCCTTCATCTTCTTCACAAATATGAGTATTCCAATACACAAATATTTGCTATATAATATGTTAAAAACTTTCTTCCAAAAGTTTTATAAGTTGGTAATAGGACCCTTTTAAAAAAAAAAGATAAGATTATGGTGTATTACCTTTGAATTGTTTACAATATTATTGATTACAAGCCCCAGATACAAAGATGTTAAAAGTATAAGACTTTACAATGAAAAATATAAAGTAGATTTATTTTCATCAATTATTTTAAGAGGAAAAGATTAAAGAGCAGAAGTAAAAAAGAGGAACACCCATGAGAATATTGAATTAGATAACAAGCCTAAGAAATAAGGCTAAATAAAATTATAGGATTAATTTCCAAGCAAGCTAGACAAGATTGGTGTGTATAAAATTTAAATGGAAGCCTATCATGTGCACATCACCAAAAGGTTAGAGAGAGAAAATAACACTAGCAAGCCTTGTGAAATAGTTAAATTACATATTAATTAAATCTAAGGTAATAATAAGTCAAATGTCTCATTAAATGAAAAGTTTTTTCCTACTAGAGTTACAAGAATTCCCTTCGAAAAATAATGGGTTAGTGTAGGCTCATAAGAAAATTTTAAGGTTGAATTGATAAACATTGAAGAGATAATATTAGGATATAGAGAGAATTATTATCATATATTAAAAGATGGTATATACTTAAGTTTGCAAAAAAAAGATGCAAAGGCATAAATATATATAAAGGCTTGTGAGCTTTTTAGCCTCAAATGTGTGATTTTCATGGCGAACATGGGCTTGAAAACTAAGGTATATCTAACCTTAATATGAAGGTAATGTTTTAAAATGTAAAAACAAGAAAATAAGAGGAAATCCATACATTTCTAGACTCCACTTAACTCAAAAATGAATTTTGAATGGAGGCTCTAACATGACTTGCATGGAGGCTAACATGAGTGCATGGCGGATTGCATGAGATCCCTTTTTGAGATAGTTGGAAGTCACTCTCATGCATGGTGGACCACCCCTTTGCTTATATAACAAGGCTAGAAGGAGGGAAAAATCATAACATTCTTCATCTCTAGAGAATTTTGCTTTTAGACACACCTTTATTATAGCACATTTTGCACCTTCATAATCATCGAAGTTGATATGGGCCTAAACTAGAAAGTTATGCGGCCCTTGTGGCCTTTTCGATGCATAAAATATTTTGCATTTTGATTTTGGGAGCTTTGGTTGTTGGCAAAATAGTGATTCACAAATTTCTATAAACTTCTATGAAGTATGATTTTATTAATTCTTCAATTATTTATCATTCTATGATGGCCCTAGCTTCTCTAATAGTTGTCAATTTTGAGTTAATTTATTAATTGAGTATTAATTAAGATTATGAGAGAGATTATAGTAGAAGAGATTGTGATAGGGATTTCGATGGAGATTATGATAGGGCCTATGATATAAATTAGGATGGATTTTTTTAGGAATTACAATCCATGAATAAGGAGTAAAGGTAATTGAGAAGAGAACTAATTGAAACCCTCTACTAGGTTGTGGTATCATCTCTGTCATTAACCCTATTTAACAAGCTCATAGGTTATATAAGATAAACTATAAAAGACAAGAATTATGTTTATGGGTTTGATTATCCATGATGAATGGGTTCCCAAAGCATAGATTGTGCACACCTGGATGAAGTGTAATATAATGGGAATGACCCCTAGCATGTTCTATAAGGTACAAGTGCATAATGATAAAGATTATATACCTGATGGATTGAAGGTAGTCCACTCCAACATGTGTTTCCATGAGTAAATATAAGATTGTGGGTGCAAAAATTCTTGTGAATAATACATGAGATGATATGGATGCTCTTTCATATGGTTAAATATATATGAAGTTAAAGAGGGATATGATATGTACATGTAAATGTACATATGTGCACAGGATGTAGGTATTTATAGATAGTCATGGCTTTGACATAGAGATGGACTTAGGTAATCATATAAAGGATTTAGTATGCCATTAAAAATAGCTTATATAATAGGGAGAGAACCCCTACCTATGTATTGTGATGTATACAAAACTTAGTGACATGATCCATTCTATGAGAATAATGATTTAAGACAATGATTGGAATGATTAGATATGCATGATCCTCATCATACACACATACGTAAGATATGAGAAATGATGATGTATGCGATGAATACATGGACCCTAAGGGATGATGCTAGGGTTATGCATCTTGTTATTTTAGGTTAAACTCCATAAGCATTGATCCCCTTACATTTTTTCATGAAAATTTTTCGTACTTTATAAGATGGGGATATGAAGCAAGACATTCTTAAGGCATGATTAAGAATAAATTTAAGGCATTATATCATATTATATGGATAGTGTATATGGATGCATGAACTTAGGACAATAAGACCAATTAACTTTAGAATAACAAGGAGATTTTGGGAGCTCAATTTTAAGGGATATACTTAGAACCTATAGAGGCCTATGTAAATGATATTCCCTTGTGACTTTGACTAGTTTTCTCTAAGAGAACATCAGACGTAATGTTAGTCAACTCTTCTAGAAGTAGACTAGGTCATAAGGCTAAAATTATAGGGTTTGAACATTAGGATTCTTTAAAAATAACCCGAGAGCAAAGTAGTTAATTATATCAACTTCCAATCATAGGAACTAAAGAGATAAGCTCGTTGTAAACATAAGGGTAGAATAACTAATGTTGAGATTGGGCATCTAGAGAGAGAAAGAAAAAAATAGCCTAGAGAAAAAAAAATAAGTTACTCCTGGTAGATTAACACTCTAGTAAAACCTAGGTCAATAGAGTATTATCTTATTAAGAATGTGTATGGGTTAAGAAAGGCTCATGGAAGTTAACCAAATAATATTAATCATAACTACTCCTATAAGTCAAATGCATGAGACCTTAGTAAAAAGAGAGAACTAAAGCAACCCTAGAATTTTAGATCTCTTCTGAATCTGCACTCAACTTGCCATTCTGATCCAATGGCACGGAAATAGGCTTACAGCCTGTCATACCATACTTGGACAACATGTCCAAGCCATACTGTCTCTGTAGTAATACAATACCATGTGGTGACCTAATCACCTCAATGCCCAAGAAATATCTGAGCTCCCCCAGATCCTTCATCTCAAACTTCTGTCTAAGCAAGATCTTTACATCAAGGATCTCTGCATCATGGTCCCCCGTAATGATCAAGTCATCTACATAGATGACAACAAGCACAACCCCTCTATCACCATGTCTCACATACAGTGAGAAATCTGCATTGGCTACATGAAAGCCAATAGTGACAAGATATTCAGAAATCTTGTCAGACCATGCTCTTGGTGCTTGTTTTAAGCCATACAAGGCTTTCTTCAACCTGCAAACATGCTCGGGGTGACCACATCCTCATAACCAGGTGGCTGCAACATATACACCTCTTCTTGCAAATCCCCATGCAAGAATGCATTCTTTACATCCATCTGATGTAAGACCATTGCTTTGACGCAGCCACTGCTATCACAACTCTCACTGTTGCCATCTTGGCAACTGGGCTGAAAGTTTCCTCATAATCAATGCCATATGTCTGCGCATATCCTTTGGCTACCAATCTAGCCTTGTACCTGTTTATGCTTCCATCACTGTTATGTTTTACTTTGTACACCCACTTGCATCCAATGGCTTTCTTGCCTTCAGGCAATTGCACTAAATCCCAAGTCTCATTTCCATATAGTGCATCCATCTCCTCATCCATAGCTTTCTCCCAACACACATTTCCAACAGCCTCATCAATGCATGTGGGCTCAACAACCTGCACAACCTTTGCCATATATGCATAGTGATGTGCCACATAACCATCATATGTAAATCTCTGCATAGGGTTTTTCACTCTCCCAGATCTTCGCAGCTTTTCATTCATGGCTTCCATAGCCTTCTTTACACCAGCTGTTCTCATAGCTGGGATCCCAAGCTCCTCATCAAGGCTCATATATGAGCCACTAGACTCTCCATCAACATGAGAATGCCCTGCAGAAATGCCAGGCATACCAAGGGGCTCAACCACTTTCTCTTTTCCTTTACATGATGTACTAATCACATTTGCAGGACTGGTATTATGACGTAGCCTGCCACTCCATGGTCTATCAACAGACCCACTAGATGAGGACTCTCCTGGTCCACTCAAAGATTGTGATTGCTGACCTACATTCTGTGCAACCACACTTCCACTCACATCAGCCCCAACAGCATCTTTTTCCGCAGCATACCAGCTGCTCATCTCATCAAAGGCAACATCCCTGCTTACCCTCAACTCACGTGTAGCAGGGTTATAACACCTGTATCCCTTTTGCTCAAGGGAATATCCAATAAACACACATTTTTCAGCTTTCGGATCCAGCTTAGTTCTCAGCTCATCTGGCACATGCACATATGCAATGCATCCAAAGACTTTCAGATGAGACAAATCTGGTTTTCTGCCAGTAAACCTCTCCTCTGGAGTTACATCATGTATGGCTGCAGTTGGAGTCCTCTTCATGATGTATACTGCTGTAGAAACAGCCTCAGCCCAATAGCTATGCGGCATATTCTTCTCTTCCATCAATGCTCGTGCAATCTCAGCAATGTGTCTGTTTTTCCGCTCAGCAACTCCATTTTGCTGCGGAGTGTATCTGCATGTAAACTGTCTCCGAATACCATTCTTCTTCAAATATTCAGAGAACTCATTGGAGGAGTACTCTCCCCCTCCATCTGACCTTAGGCACTTTACATATTTCCTTGTTTGCTTTTCAACCAAAACTCTGAAATTCTGAAAGTGAGTGAACACCTCATTCTTCTCCATGAAATATACCCACACTTTCCTTGTGTGGTCATCAATGAAAGTCACATAATACCTGCAGCCTCCCATAGATATGGTCTTCGTAGGACCCCATACATCTGAATGCACAACATCTAGCGCATTTCTGCTCACATATCTATTACGTGGAAACACATGCTTTGTTTGCTTCCCAAATTGGCATGCTTCACATATTTTCTGCATACCTTCCACTTTAAATTTTGGCAGCCTTGTCACAATTCCTTTAGTCTGCATAGACTTCAATCTCTGCACATTCACATGTCCAATCCTTTTATGCAAAATGTCTGTGTCTGCAACAATCCCTGAACCATTTGCAAACATCGTAGCACTCATCTCAGGCATGTCTACATCCAACGTAAACATTTTGCCCACTCTGTTGCCTTTTTTGCAACCAACCTGCACTTGTCTTTAAAGTCTTCAACATAACAGCCATCAGGGTTAAACCGAACCTGCAAACCCTGCTCAATCATCTGGCCAACTGAGACCAGATTCTTTGTTATGTTCGGAACGTGAAGTACATCTGCAAGGTACTTCACTTTGCCATCTTGCATAGACAATGGCACATCTCCAACATGGGCAATTGGATGAGCAGTGTCATTTCTTGTTTCCACAAAACCTGGTCTTCCCAGGTTTTTCATCTCCTTGAACCACTCCCCATGACTTGTCATGTGGTTCGAAGCACCTGAATCCACATACCATACATCATCTTTTTGTGCTGCTTCAACATTTTCAGACACGGCATTCACAACATGCTGCATAACAAACAACCTTTCATTATCCTCATTATTTCTGCTTGAGGATGCATAGTTGTTTTGCTGCACTTTCCCATTTTGCATGTCAGCCTGCTTCTTATAACATTCTGCCTGCACATGTCCAGGCTTACCACAATAATAGCATTCACGTGCATCATTATATTGCCTTTGCTAATTTCCACGGCCTCTTTGACTCCCCCTGCCTCTGAATTTGCCTCTTCCACCTGTGTGTTGTTGTTGTTGTTGTTGATTCTGGGACTGTTGTTGTTGCTGCTGCTGCTGGCCATAATTCTGATTACCTGTTCGGCCACCTCCTTGACCGCGTCCACGGCCTCCTCTACCTCGTCCTCTTCTTGAACTCGTGTAGAAGGCCTATTGCTCTGAACTGTTTTTGCTTTGTGAAGACTGTTGGTCTTCACCCAAGCTCTTCTCTTCGATAATCAGCATAGACACCAAATCTGTAAAGTTGGGAATGTTTTTCCGAGTCTGAATGGACGTCTTAAACGCCTTGTATTGTGGCCCAAGACCACGTAGACAGATCTCCACCTTATCATCATCATCTACTGACACACCAATAGATGCAAGGGATTCCACAATACCCTTTATCTTCAACGCATAGTCATTCATAGACATGCTCTTTTTCTCCACAGTATGAAGTTCCTTCTTCAACTGTATCTTGCGTGCCTTGGTATTTGTTTCATAGAGTTTAACCAAGGTGTCCCACGCCTCCTTGGGGGACTTGGCATCCTGAATATGTCCAATCATGGTGTCCTGTATACTAATGGAGAGCCAATACCTTACTTTCTTGGCTCCCTGGTTCCAATCTTTAAACTCTTTCACATCTGCAGCAGTCGGATTTATGTCCGGTATCTCTGGTGCCTCTTCATGCTCACCTTCTATGTAGTCCCAATAGCCCTTTCCCATCAGGAAATTCGTCAACCTGAACCTCCAAGCATGGAAGTTATTCTTATCAAGCTTCTTAGCCACAATCTGGGTTATCCCATCATTTGACATCTTGCCAAATACACAATTTTACCAGAAACTGCACTCTGGTTTTTCTGCACAAACTGTTGTATTTTCTGCACAGCGGTACTGTAGTACTCTCAAATGTCACAACCAGTGACTTCAATGTGCATACATACACCCAATGGCTACTGTTGACCTCTTGCAGCACCCACAGTGTCTGCACAGTCAATCTGTCTTCCTACAGTTCTTAAAACAGAGTTCTGCAGAGAATCGATGACTTACCTGCAGTGCTCGAAATCGCTTGCTTTTTGAAAAACGGAGGTCCAGACGTGCCCGAAACGCATTTTCGGCCCAGAAAATGAAGTCCTAATAAGACAGTATAGTTGCCCTATAGCTTTACTCCCGCGAAGAAAGCTCCTCAATCAGAGATCGTTGCCGGTGCCTCCCGTAGAGCTCCCGACAAGGGTGTAGTCACCAACACAAATAGGGAAGAGTAGTTGAAGCTCTTACCCTCGTACCGCTTCCTGTGGTTCTCTTGCTTGCAGCTCAGCCCTTAGCACAAACCAGGCTCTGATACCATGAAAAGATGCAGGGGGGAAGAGAGCTTGAGCTCTTGCAAGCACACACACACTCACAAAACCCTAATAGAGAACACATAAGGTGAGAGGCTGAAAATCTTCTTCTTCTCTACTCAACACTCAACACACCATATACAAGATAAGAGTACACAATAATATGAAAGGTACTCAACCAATATATACACGGGTCCTCTATAGTGTGAACCCGACTAAATGAGCTGGCGCTATAACTATGCCAGTCTCTAGAATGGCTGTCACATAGCCTGTCATCCCACTGGCCGCATATCACCCAAGATCTCACCAACCATACCAGTGGTGTAAGTGTGGGGCCTATTCCCCAGGCGGGTCATCAGTATCCACCGCCTCACTAGACGAGGTCGATATCTCAACAATATAAGCCTAAAGAAACCATAAAGAATATATGGAATAGAGTCCCTTGTTATGAGATTAAGAAATTATGAAGATATCTTTAGAAGAGGAATAACCTTGGAAAAAGGTAAGGTAAACATGATGGATTCTTGAAGAAATTAGATAATTATAATTAAATTAAATCATGTGGATCACGGTAGAGCCTCACCAAAAGGAATCAAGTTATTATGTCCGGCCTCCTGCAATGGTTTATTTGGTACAACTGTGGATAAAGTGCTCAATGAATTTTGTTATTGTAGCATATAGTAAGTATGAATTGTTATGAACTTGGATGGGTAATTCTCGAGTGACCTGGAAGGGTAATTCCTAGGTTATGACAATATTGAACTCGAATGGGGCATAGTAATTCCCACGCCTACAATGGTTATGTTCAAGATGCTTTCTTTTGTTAAATGTATATTATAATATTTAAGTAAACCAAGTTTATAAGCTAATCTAGATTATAATACTTGAATTATAAATTATTTTAAGAGATGGGTGTACCTATATTTTTAAAGTGTGCATGATACTCAAGTGTCAGCTAGGGGCTTGAGAGTAAAACCCCTTGAAATACTAGCTCCATAGACCTAATGGTCGGGGAAAGGCTAGACCCATGGGATTTGATGGGGCTAGGCTTGAGCCTAATGGAACTAGTTTTAGTAGTAGAAAAAGATCAAACATTGGAAAGTGGGTGGTAGGGTGGACCCGAGTTTGCAGATACTTTCCCAATCGAGACCAAATTGTATTCTAGAATGAAAGACTAAGGGTAGAAAAGTTAGGTCAAGAATTAATTTAAAAAGGATAGAAAAGTTGGCTTCATAATCGAGGAGTTAGGATGTCATGTTAAGCACGATGGGACCTGCTTGTGAGAATTATGAAGGGACACACCTGGTGGGATCGTACGCATTTCCTTGTGTAAGGATTGTTTCAGTCAGATATTAGTGATCTACTAGGATTGTTTCCTTGTGTAAGGATTGTTTCAGTCAGATATTAGTGATCTACTAGGATACCCAAGCCTTGGTACATTGTCATATGGGGCCCCGAGTGAGTCGCTCTGCCCTTGGCTTGGTTTTCACTGCCATATTATTGTCTATAGAGGGGTAAGGGTCTCATAGGTGGTATCAGAGCATGCTTTCCATTTGTGAACACATCAAGTGTCAAACCAAGGTTTTCTAGGTCTTAAATAGCTAGGTCTCTCTTGAGATAAGATATTTTTGAAGTGTCCACCCTAAGAAGAGGGGATTGTTTAATCAAATAATGATCTTAAATAGCTACGTCTCACTTGGGATAAGATATTTTTGAAGTGTCCACCCGAAGAAAAGGGGACTATTTAATCAAATAAGATATTCAATCAAATAGCTACGTCTCACTTGGGATAAGATATTTTTGAAGTGTCCACCCTAAGAAAAGGGGGCTACTTAATCAAATAATGGTTGAACCTAACATTTTCAAGGATTTAGTGGATTATTATAAGCTATGATGGTAGAATAAAAAAAGAATTAAGATGTCACTTACTCTTACTTTGTTGCTTTGTAAATCATTAAAGAGTTTAGCCATAGAGGTGGTTTGACTATCCTCACATAATAAGGCAACCATCCTAAGAAATTGTGCTTGTATCTTGTTATTGCACACGCAAGATGTTTGTATAACAAATCTAAGTAATAAGATTGGTAGCAGCCTTTTGAGAAATACATAAGGTGATCTCATTAGGAAATCATTGATATGAATGACTAGAAGGGGTTGAGGTATGGGCCTAGCTTCCTATTATTTGATAATTTTGGGTTAATTTATAAACTAAGTATAATTAAAAATTAAATAATATTATGGGAGATATTATGTTAGAGATTTATAAAAGAGATTGTAATAGGGAGTGCAATAGGAATTATGATGGAGATTATAGAAGAGATTGTAATAGGGAGTGTAATAGGAATTATGATGGAGATTATGATAGGGATTATATAAAAGATTCTGATAGGGAGTGTAATAGGAATTATGATGGAGATTATGATATGAATTAGGATGGAATTTTGTTAGCAATTGGATTCCCTAAATAAGGGCTAAAAGTAATTGATAAGAGAATTAGAAAGTAATTGAAACCCCTAGTAGGGTGTGGTATCATCCACATCATTATGAAGCTCATAGGTTATATAAGATAAATTGTAAAAGACAAGAATTATACTTATGGGTTCAATTACCCATGTTGAATGAGTTCCCAAGCATAGATTGTGCACACTTGGATGAAGTGGAATATAATGGGAATGACCCCTAGCATTGTATGTAAGCTTGCACACATGCTTAAGAGCACAAGTGCATCATAATAAAGATTATATAAGGGATGGTTGAAGAAGGTAGTGCACTCCAACATGTGTTTCCGTGAGTAAATATAAGATCGTGGGTGCAAAGATTCTTGTGAATAATACACAAGATTGATATGGATGATCTTGCATATGGTTAATTATATATGAAGTTAAAGAGGGATGTGATATGTACATGTACATGTAAATGTACATATACATGGATGATGTAGGTATTTATGCATCCATGTATATGTACATGTAAATGTACATGTACATGGATGATGTAGGCATTTATACATCCATGTATATGTACATGTAAATGTGCATATACATGGATGATGTAGGGATTTATAGAAAGTCATGGCTTTGACATAGAGAGGTATACTTACGGAATCATATGAAGGATTTAGTATGCCATAAAGGATAGCTCATATAATAGGGAGAGAATCCCTACCAATGTATTGTGATGCATAAAACTTAAAGTTTTGATCCATTTGATAAGAATAATGATTTGAGGTCATGATTGGAATGATTGGATATGCATGATCCTTATCATATGTACATACATAATACATGGGAATGATGATGTATGCAATGAATAAATGGACCCTAGGGGATGATACTAGGGTTATTTATCTACTTATTTTAGGTTAATGCTCAATTTTAAGGGATATACTTAGAAGCTATTGAGGTCTATGTAAATGACATTCCTTTGGATTCGACTAGTTTTCTCTAAGAGAACATCATATCTAATGTTAGTAAATCCTTCTTGAAGTAGACTAGTCCATAAGGCCACAATTAGAGGGTTTGAACACTAGGATTATTTGTAAATAACCTAGGAGCAAAGGAGGTAATTGTATCAACTTCCAACCATAGGAACTTAAGATATAACCTCCTTTAAACATAAGGGTAGAATCACTAATGCTAAGATTGTGCATCTAGATAGAGGAAGAAAAAGAAACTAGCATATAGAAAAACACTTAAGTTACTCCTAGTAGATTAACACTGTAGTAAATCCTAGACCAATAGAGCATTATCTTCTTAAGAATGTGTATGGAATAAGAAAGGCTTATGAAAGTTAAGCAAAGAAGATTAATCGCATCTACTCTTATGTTTCAAATTGTTGAGACCTTAGTAAAAATAGAGAACTAAAGAAGCCCTAGAATTTCGACTAAGCATAGATCTCAAAGATAAGAATCCACTAGAACTTCAAGTGAAGAAGTTTGACACATAGAGATCTTAGTTTGAAAATTGTACTATGCCTTCCTTAGTAGTTGAGGCTAAACAAAACAAGAGAGTGTTATTTGAAAGAGGTTGAATCTACTTAACCTTAGGAAATTATGAGTTCTATGATTAAAGTTCTTAACAGAAGGTAGGACTATGTAAGCTATGTGATCTTTAGGTAGTCTAGTCTCTTATGTGAACTTTAGGTAGTCTAGTCTCTTATGTATTAAGGGAATAAGATGACCAAGAGTTTAGTAACTCTGACAAATGGTATGGACCTAAACTTGAATTAAGAATCTTGTTAACTAAGTATTACCTTAATTTTATCTAAACATGTGGGAATTAATGGTATCTAAGGCTAGAGTGAGCCTTGAGAGAAAGAAATGATCTTGGCAAAGATCTTAAGTACTCTTCATGTTAATAGTTTTATTATAAGATCATTGGAATGTTGTGAATGTTTCACGAGATATAAGCCTAAAGAAACTAGAAAGATTATATGGAATAGAGTCCCTTGTTATGTGATTAAGAAATTATGAAGATATCGTTAGAAGATAGATAATCGTGGAAAAGAGTAAGGTAACCTTGATGGATCCTTTAAAAAATTAGGATAATTATAATTAATTCAATCATGTGGATCATGATAGAGATTCACAAAAAGGGATCAAGTTATTATGTCTAGTTTTTGCGATGGTTTACTTGGTATAACTATGGATAAATTGGTTAGTGAAAGTGCTCAATGAATTGTGTTATTAATAAGTATGAATTGTTGTGAACTCGGATGGGTAATTTTTGAGTGACCTAGAAGGGTAGTTCCCAAGTTATGAGAATATTGAACTCGGATGGGTAATCACAATTCCCAGGCTACAATGGTTATGTTCATGATGTTTTATTTTGTTAAATGTATGTTGTAATATATTTATATAAACCAAGTTAACAAGCTAATCTAGATTGTACTATTTGAATTATGAATTGTTTTAAGAGGTAGGTGTGCCCCTCTATTTTTAAAGTATACATGATGCTCAATTGTCGATTTTAGGGGGCTTGGGAGTAAAACCCCTTGTACCTGGGCACAAACCAACAATATTTAATTGAAATACCAACTCCATAGACCCAATGGTCAGGTGAAAGGCTAGACCCATGGGATTGGTGTAAAAAATATGGAAGGATATATATATATATACATACATTAAACCCTTTTATAAAAAAGAGATTGTATACAATAGGGGGTCCTTTAAAAACTAAAGATTGTAAAAAGGGGGTTTATATATAGGGGCTTGAATGCATGTGATATGGATATCTCTTAAAGAGTGACCGTCTGAGAGAGGTGGTTTGAATATCTTCACATGATAAGACAGCCATCCTAAGAAATTGTGCTTGTATCTTGTGGGTGCACATGCAAGATATTCATACAACAAATCTAAGAAATAAGATTGGGGGTAGCCTTTTGAGAAATATAGAAGGCAATCTTATTAGAAAATCATTAACACATGAATGACTAGAAGGATAGATTGAAGCTCTATTTAAAAGAAAATTTCAGCACATATCTCATTGTTTTGTATGGTGTAAATTATTAAATAAGGTATCTCCAGTGTTTTGTATGGTGTAAATTATTAAATAAGGTACTAACACATGTTTGAATAGTTGATATAAGGATGTTATCTGGATGCTTCACACCAAGGTGATTATCTGGGATCTTAACCCCATCATGAGGATGAATGTGGGTCTGAAACTAGATATGTAATTCCCAGGAGATGTTGCACCTTTCATGTGTAATTCCCAAGGGTGAATGAACCCTTGTATGTGTAATTCCTAATATTCCTAGGTGTTGGTATCCCATATGCTTGGATGTTGGTATATCTCATGCCTAGGTGTTGGTATATCCCATGCCTAGGTGGTGGTATCCCAGATGTCTAAGTTGTTGGCATCCTGGATAATGATGTTGTACCCTCAGATGTGTAATTCTTGAGTGCATTGTGTGTTGGTATCCCAAATGGCATGTCAAGTGATCCTCGGTACTTTGGAAGCAAATCTTAAGAAATAAATGACAAACAATGATAAGTAGTTTTGGGCTTAGCATGCATGTAGTCTTAATATAGTAAATGATTAGAAAAGGATAAAGTTTTGAATTGTAAATCATAAGAAAAGGATTAAGTTTTGAATTGTTCTCGTTAAATTATTAACAAGTTAATTGACACTTGAGATTCAATATCTTTTCAAAGTTTGTATAATCCTCTTAAATCTTACTTATTGAAACAAAAATATATTAAGAATCCAAAGTTAGAAAGAGGGTTTTTTTTTTTAAGTTGTACCTTCAAAGGGAAGTGACTCAACTACCAAAAAAACCCGAGTATTACACTGACTAAGGGAGACTTGAAAGTTTACCCTTTCACGATTTTATTGAGATGGTAATTTTAGATTAACATACCCATGACCAAGGGAAGTTAACTAGCTAATAGACCTTGAAGACCACGAATCATACCCATGACCAAGGGAATAAGTTAAGTTAACCAGCCAATAGACCTTGAAGACGACAAATCATTATGGATCATTGCTTACTCCATGACCAATGGAATAAGTTAAGTTAACCATCCTAAAAGACCTTCAAGACGACGAATCATTATGGATCAGTTCTTACCCATGACAAAGGGAATACATTAAGTTAACTAGCCAATAGACTTTGGAGATGACAAATCATTATGGATCATTGCTTACTCTAGTCCATTAGAGTAGTTTAAAAAGAGTATTATTCTCCCTATAAAATGTGAGACTAGATCTTATGGAGGAGTTGGTTCTAAGGAATAAAATTATCAATGGAGGGAGCATGTCCTAGCTAAATAATGTTAAACACTATACTGGATTAGAGATCTCATGAAGCTACATCACTTATTAATGGAGGGAGAGTGTCCTAGCTAAATAAAATTATCAATGGAGGGAGAGTGTCCTAGCTAAATAATGTTAAGTACTATACTGGATTGGAGATCTCATGAAGCTACATTACTTATGTATGAGAATAGAACAACTGAATAAAAACCTTTTGTTTTCTCAAGAGTGAGTTTGAGTCTAAGAGATTTTTTTGATATTTTTCAAGCAAGAGGAAATGCCTCACCAAGAAACCTTGGATAATGACATTAAAGAAGCCCTTCACAGAGCCCAACCAGATCCCTTCAAGGGAGAAGGAAAGAATTAGGGTGAAGAAGCAGAGGCTTGGATAGAGCCTATGGGCAAGTATTTTGATATGGATAGATATAATGAAAGAAGCAAGTTTTCCCTTGCCCGCTTAAAAATTATAGTGAATGCTCGGACTAGTTTTTGGAAGAACTATTGTCAGCCAACCATTGGAACCAGAATTAATTATTATAGGATACCATGAAAGGAAACCTTCACAAAAGGTTTTATCCTCCATAATTTAAGGAGGATAAAATGAAATCCACCTTTGAATAACCTAGTCAAGAATGCAAAACCATCCTCCATTTTTAAAGCCATGGTTATGGCAGGAGGATTTTCCAAAAGTTATTCCAATAGAAGCTATTCAAAAGGATACCACCCCTTCCAAAAAAGGTCCCCTTTCTTAGTCTAGAACACTCATGACTAAGTCAAAATCAAGAATCAGGGATAATTAGATCAGAGAGGGGCATTTTTCTCAAGAATATATCATAGATGTGCCCTCTCTGAGCAATGCATCAAATCTTTTTAGAGAAAATAGATGGACGTTTAGATGCTAGAACTGGATCATTATATGAAGAATTACCCCAACCAACTAGGATCATCCCTAACTAGACTAAGAGGGAGGCCATTAGAAAGAAGAAATTTATCTCCCTAACTAGACTAAGAGGGAGGCCAACAAGAGTATCATCAGATGAATAATTGCACCAACCAACTAGGATCATCCCTACTAGATTAAGAGGGAGGCAATAAGTAGCCTTCAAGAATAGACATGGGGAGTGATGCAGTTAACTTTTTCATAAAGATAAATGCTTCAGTGCCAACAACAAGACTATCTAATGAAAGACTACCCAAATTAACCAAGGACCTCTCCTCAAGCTTGGGAGGAAAAAAAAGCTCAAAAGTATGGACCCATATCCAATCAGCCACTTTCAAGATTGATACTTTTTCTAATGTAATAAAAGAAGAGAAAATCTAAGCTTCTAGAGCTAGATCTCATCGTTGTATACAAATAGTGATAGAATAAATAAGATAAGTTATATATTCTTTGGTAGAGAAATATATCACGTGAGTAACACCCGCACATAGGGTGTAAAGAGCTCGAGACAAGGACCTCTCAAATTTTTTAAAGGGGGCGAGGATATAAGATACCTCCTATTATTTTGATAAATAAATAACTATATAAAGTAAATGTGTGGTTTCCATGGAAATATGGGCTTGAAAAATAAGATATATCCAAACTTAATATGAAGGGAACATTTTAAAAGGGTAAAAATAAGAAAATAAAAGGATCTACAATATGCATTTCCAGACTCCACTTAACTTAAAATAAATGGAGGCTCTAACATGAGTTGCATGGAGACTAACGTGAGTGCATGGAGGATTACATGAGATCCATTTTTTACACTTTGAAGTCCTTCTCATGCATGGTGGGCTACCCCTTTGTCTATATAAGAAGGCTAGAGGGAGGGCAAAAATATAACATTCTTCATCTCTAGAGAATGTTGTTTTGAGACACACCTCTATTATTGTACATTTTATACCTTCATAATCCTTTAGTTTGATCTGGGCCCAAACTAGAAAGTTGTATGGCTACACAAAATAGTTAAGTTTGGGAGCTCTAGTTATGGGCAAAATAGTGATTCAGATTGTTTTGTAAATTTTTGCAAGGTATGATTTTAGTAATACTTCAAATATTTATCATTATTGGTGGTTGAGATATAGCCCTAGCTTCTCTATTATTTATCAATTTTGAGCTAATTTATTGATTAAGTATTAATTAAAAAATAATATAGGAGAGATTATGCTAGAGATCATAAAAGAGATTGTGATAGGGAGTGTAATAGGGACTATGATGAAGATAATGAAAGGGATTATGATATGAATTAGGATGGAGTTTTGTTAGGAATTGCAATCCCTAAATAAGGACTAAACGTAATTGATAAGAGAAATAGAAAGTAAATGAAACGCCTAGTAGGGTGTGGTATCATCCGTGTCAAGAACCTCATATGTTATCACTAGGGGAAATTCGGGCTCCAAATGGGCCCTTTAAAGGCTTTCTCCATCCTAGAATCCCAAAAAAGTGTAAAAATAATATTATTATATTGGGTTTCTCTCTTCTTTTCGAATCTAAATTTTTCTTTTTCCATATTTTCTAAAGAGATTCAATGCTTATTTTATTCTAATGTTCTTAAATTCTATGTAACTTCAACCACTACGAGTGGAAATTCATGTGTGAAAAGCTAGTACTCTAAAAAGTAAGAAAACAAGTACAAGGATATTTCTTACATATGTAACTATGTAACTATATTTCTGACATAAGTACAACATGGAATTAGAAGAGGTTGATTGGAAAGAGGGGCATTTTTTTAAAAGGACTCGAATATATCTTTGGAAGCGAACTTAGTATTATGAATAGATCTTTTTTTCAACGCAATAAATATGCTTAAGTTCTATTCTAGTGCATTTTCATGAAGTTATGGTGGTTATCATTGGGCAAGTTATCCTAATTCAATAGCCACACTTCTCCATTTGAATTTCCCTCCATTCAAATCTTCAATCTCTCAAGGAAGCCTCTAAGCTTTCGCCTTAATCTCCTCTTTCCTCACATACTATTTATGCATGGACAACAATGAAGAGAGATTTGGCTTTCTGGTGCCTTCAAGTGGAACCAAAAATTTATATTTGCCTTCATTAATTTTCTATACTCAATTATTTGCCTTCATTAATTTTCTATACTCATTAATTTATATTTGCCTTCATTAATTTTCTATACTCGATTATTTTGCTACCAAGAAGTATTATTGCTTTAAGAAGGGCATCAAGAAGTGTTGCTACAATGCTCAATGGAGGTACTATGGCATCAATTTTTTATGTTATTTGAAAGCAAACTTGTCTGAAATTAATGATAATGTTTTATTGCACAGTATATTTTTGCAAAGAAAGGAGTTAGTTTCAATGTCAGTATTGTTTTGTGGTTTGTAGAACATCAGAGATAATTCTAAGAAGCTCAGATCAAGCAGATAAAGGCTTGACTGTCTAACAAGGAGAATGAATACAATGGGTTGGTAAAAGTTGTTCATGCTCAGCATTTGTAGAACCATGAATTGGATAAAAAAGCAAAGGATCTAGAGACCAAGAACAATAAATTAGAAGGAGTGTTAGAGAAGACAGTCAAATATGATCCCAACTCTAATTTAGATGCACGTGAACGAGTAAGAGAACAAAGACTACTTATTGCATCTCCTGATCCTGCTGAATAGCATCCTCTGGTGCGTGAAGGTTTTCCCTCTTTGCAGATGGCTCGGCATCATCTTGCACTCATAGAATTAGTGGAACTCTCGGTCTTTTAAATTTGAGAAGCTCCCTTTTGCCATATTCACTTAACATCTTGGGATCCCTGATCCCACATGTTAATTTATATGCAATGTAGGCTAAGTAATATTTGCTCCTTAGAGCATACACTCCGAGGCCCTGCCCGAAGGTTCACACCACTACTTGCTTCTCAAGAAGCATGATTTTATCTGCATTCCACCTGACGGGGTATCCCCCAAGGCATCTAGATAATGTTTTGATTGCAAACAATGGGAATTCAGCTTTATTCTTTGAAAACTTTTTGTGGAAGATAATGACCTCTGGAAATTTAAGCCGATTAATGTACTCCCCTACTAGTGCTGACTTCATTCCAAGTCCTCCCACTCGTGATCCTAATGCGCGTATGAGAAAATAATTGCCATAGACCACCAGCTATACAAAACAAAATTGTCCATAAGCCAACAAAACAAATGGAGTATCCAGAAGCTTCATCACGATATTCAAAATTATTATAATCAGACCTTCTAATTCTCATCATTAATAAGTAAATCGTTTGTCCATAAGTTGATTGATGACTCAATAGCTTCAACAATTGAACACTCCTCTTCCCTTTGCGGACTATTAAGTCTTTGCTGAACATCTTGAAATTCCTCTTTAGTGGGAAGGGTGGCTTCATAGTAGCGACAAGCATCCTTATACATCATTGATAATATCTGAGCAAGAGTGCAAATGAGCCACAGAAGACTTCCTGCCATGCCAAGCTTCATAAGGAGTTTTATACTGCAAGACCTTGGTAGGGCATTTGTTCAACACATAGTTTGCGCACATAGTTGCCTCTAACTAAAAACCATGAGGTAAATCTTGGGCTTTTGCCATACATCGTGCCATCTCCATGAGAGACATGTTCTTCCTCTCAGCCACACCATTTTGTTGAGGTGTGTATGGCACTGTACATTGATGCCTTATGCCTTTTTCAGCCATATATGCATGAAATTCCTTGGACTTATACTCCCCCCCTCGATCTGAACGAAGAGTGCCAACTTTACATTCACATGAATTTTCAGCCATGGATACAAAGTGCCTAAAACACATTAAAACCCCTGACTCGAGCAAAACCAATCCAAAATGACGCCTCTCCAGAACGTCTGCAAAAACCTTGCGGTGCCCAAAACGCGCCTGAAACGTGCCCGAATCAAGCCACAGATCCCAAAAATTTTTGTATACAATGTATACAACAAACTACAGTATACACTTTCTTCTCGTAAGAGAGTATCTCAATCGGAGACAGAAAAATAGGGTCGTGTGAGGAGGGAGGCAGACTACTAGATTAAGTGTCAAGGAAACTAGCTCTGATACCAATTGTTGGAATTAGGGTTAGGGTTGCAACAATGCACACACACAAGATAGAGAAGCTTGAGAGAACACAAACTCACTAGATTAGAATGAACAAATGTATGCCAGATACAAAAGATAAGTACACACCCCAAAATGAGTAGTTAAGAGGGTGTACATACGCACGGGGGAAAAAACCTCCTAGTGAGGGAAAAAGTGCCCCGGTGGTCCTAAGTGTGTTCACACACATCACTACCATATAATGCTACAATAATAATGTCAAAGGACATGTACTCGTACGGCTTCTTAGGTTCAGATATGACAAGACCCTAGAGCCAATGAGCCTCACTGACACAAGGATGAAAGATATCGTGTAGATCTCCCCCGAGGCAAGGACATAGTTTTGTCACTAAAGAGACTAAGGGAAATCATTCGCATGACACACGACAAAATGTACAAAAGACTAACGAGACAAAGCCAGAAATAGGAAGGCTGATATGGAGAGAATTAAAAGGGCAAGGAGAGAAGCTAAATTTCAAGAATTGCATAGTTCTAATGTCCAAGCTTTGAGTTATTTTGCCCCCTCCTTCATTGTGAGGTTGCCGGTGTGCGAGACACTCCTCAATACTTCCCTTTCGAGGTGGAAGAGATTGAGGTGTTATGCAGAATACACAAGGAGGTCAATGATAGAGTGATGAAGGCTGTTTTAAGATTTGTTATGTTCCATGCCCTAAACTTTAATTTAAAGTGTTATTCTTTCTCGAAGTAATACGATGTTAATTATCTATGCAGTCTCGTTTTGTCAAATCTGCCATGGGAAGCTCAACGCAGGATCGGATTCTCTTATATCCCCATTTCTGGTTTCAGAGGATGTTTCCTACATGGATATCTGTCCATGGTTTAGGCATGTAGATTTGGACCATGCCCAAATCTTTGTAATGGCCTACCATGAAGCGTAAGTGTCATGTGACCTAAATTGTACTTGTGGTATTCTGACATAGATACTAGGTTTATAGTCTTATACTGTTTATTAACTTTTGTAGTAGACACTGGAGTTTGATTATTGTAGATATTGAGGCGAAGCAATGCTATCTTGCCAATTCAACTGCATGATCTCATGGCAACGTGAGGCAATAAGTCCACATGATCATTTTTTATATTACTCTGAGAGAGGGGGGAGGGGAGATATTTGAAAAATGGTGTGCAGATCTATTAAAAAGTTAATAGCTAGTATTGAGGCCCTTACCCAAGAGGAGATTTTAGATTCAACGGAGATCATCAGATATGCAAAGTCCAAGAGCAACATGATGGCTTTAGCTATGGTTGGAGAGTGTGCTACAACGCCATGTTGCTGCTGCACGTAATGGTGGCACTACCCTTAGAAAATGTAAGCATGCACTTCTTCTTCTAATGATACCTTAAAACTTTTCTTTTTACATTCACTGATAGCACATATGTAATTTTTTGTATATGTAGAACCTAAGACTCAGTTTATATAGATTTGGATGTGTGACTATATAGGGCCACAACAATTGAGACTCTAATTAACAATATTGGGAAACGAGAGCCTGATATGCCATATGCATTTGTACCTCCTCCACAACGGCCAAGACCAATGCCGCCCTGCCATGACAGTATCCAAAAATGCCAACTGACAGGGAGTGGATCCATCTTGGAGATTCGCCATCCCCTCAAAGAAGGGAGCAAGCACAGCAAGAGCACTCCCCTGCCCAACGATAATATTCTGCGTCAGCCCATTCACCTTTGACGCAAAGTGTAAATTTATATTGACAATGTGTAAATTCTTTGTATTAACTGCTCTAAACATGTAAAAAATTTGTCATGCCAAATTTTAACAAGGCATTTTTGTATCTCCATGTTGCAATGATGATCTCTAAGAGAACTCGCTTTACGGTGATGTCTTTACATTAAATGTTTCTTTCGTTCTCCACGATTCTAAATTCAAGCTATACTAAGTTTGCATTGTTAAAATTTCAGCAAACACAACTAGGAGATAGAGATATGGAATAGGGTTCCATATTTGAGCTAAAAAGAACTTGTATATTGCATGTCAGTACAACACGATTTACATTGGGCGTTAGCAAGGGGAAGCCTTATATCGCGTTATACTGACTTGCACTACACAAGGTCTATATTGCACTGATATGGGCTTATATGTAGAATTCAAAGTAACGTATGTAAATAATAGCCTATTATTGCTTAATGTTGAAATCTAGACATTTTCAAGGTAGAGGAGCAGGGATGCCCAAGACGTGTGGTTGCCATAGAAAGAAAAAAATGTAAAAAAAAGTAACATTCATACAACATCATGTAGACCAAAGATAACTCTTGAAATTTTATTATAGCTGGAAATGTTACAATCTCAAGGTTTCCACAACCTCTAGGATATATGGTTCGATACAAACTGATCAGGTTTTGGAAGCTTCACTCCTGCTTCCGATCTTCCTACCATCTAACTTAACATCCCTCAATACATCACTACACATCAATTGGATCTCTTGTCGAAGAAAGGCCAATGGTGGCCAATGGCTTTCTACATTGACCACTAACGGGTCTCAACCTTGTAACTGGATGACAACATCGATGATGGAAGAGTGTGTTCCATCATGCATGTCTTGATTCAAGCTTTGCCAGACGTCTCTCCTTAGTCACCATCTTCTGTAATGAAATCGCATGCATAATGTTTGCCTCCCAATGAAATACCTGGTCATAGAAACAATCAATGCTTAAAATTAACAAATGCCGCCCTAGCACAATTTGCTACAAACACAAAAAAAACTTTATGTTTTAATTTCACCTGAATGTAACATCTTGTATTGTTACTTTACATTCAATGGCATCTTCTACAGAGGTCCTCTTTACATCCCATCCCTCCGCCAAAATTTGGTTCATCCAATCACTATCAAGGGACCTCACTTGATATGTTAACTTGTTTTCTTGGCACCCTCACATGATGCAAACATTTGTGCAAAGGCACTAAATGGTATAAACCAACTCAAATGTCCTTAGAAACTGTTGATGGTTTCATTGCTGTATGCATATCTGTTCTTATATTATTCTTGTATGCTGCAATGATGTCTGTGCAAGAACAAAACCATTCTTGGCTAGACAATGGTGGTAGTGGGATAGACTCTGGTCTACCAACATTATCATTTGCATTAGCCAAAACATACATGGAATTATAAAAGAAGATTCCTTGTGCAGCTAAATGGCTGGATGGGTTATCATATAGTAATATGCCTATCTCTATATGAAAGACATTAAATTTTCCACTGATGCACTCTACATTCTGCCACTCCTCCACATTCAATTGATATAAAGCTGCAAGAAAATTTTAATGCTTAGCTATAAAGCACAAAACAATCAGGCATTAAACACAAAAAACAAAGACTACTTATTGATTCTTACTATTTATCTTAGATCTTGTACTTTCATCGTGGTGATGTAGCATTATGTTCGTGTGCATATAAACATGCTACACAAGGACTTTGATTGCACCATTTGGTCGCCTTCAAAACTCCACGATCCTACCTTTCTAATGCTTTGTTAGGATCACCAATGTCTTTTTGTTTTACCTTAAATGCTCCTCAAATGCTGGGTCTCATCGCTCGTGATCCAGTTTGACTTCCTAAACCGCTAAGGGATCCAGCTACCATTAGCATCCTTCTTGTTAAAAAGCTCCACACTTTCAATGTCGCAGATGTGTTTTCTCCTAGAGCTCATCTACAAAGGGAAAAGAGAACATTATTACCATTTCGTTGAGCTCAACAATCTAAATAACGAAAATAAAAATTTAAAGAAATGTTGTGAACCTTGCACTTCATTTTCCTTCTAGTCGAGTTGACAAAAAACCCTGTAAGTTTTCACAAATGACATACATCATGGTCAGGAAGATTAACAAACATAACAATCACTCTGGCCTCTTTTCTTGATATTTCTTCTGACATACATTTTGGTAGGTGGTATTCAAGGATAACATTCTTCTATTTTTTAGTTTTATGCCAATATATTTTATTCCTTTTTTTTTAGCTTGAAATTTTGGGGACCACTCTTACAAAAAAGATCCGTGTTACATGGATCTAGAATCCAAGCACTCTCATTAGCTAGCCTTATATTATTTTAATGGGATCTAAAAGGGCCCATTTGGAGACCGAATTTCCCCTAATGTAAATTATAAAAGACAAGAATTGTGTTTATTAGTTTGATTACCCATGATGATGAATGGGTTCCCAAAGCATCATGCACACGTGGATGAAGTGTAATATAATGGGAATGACCCCTAGCATTGTCTATAAGGTTGCACACATGTTTAAGTGCACAACTACATCATAATAAAGATTATATACGTGATGGATTAAAGACAGTCTACTCCAACATGCGTTTCCATGAGTAAATATAAGAACATGGGTGCAAAGTTTCTTTTGAATAATACACAAGATGATATGGATGTTCTTGCATACAATTAATTATATATGAAGTTGCAGAGGGATGTGATATGCATATGTAAATGTATATATACGTGGGTGATGTAGGTATTTATATAGAGTCATGGCGTTGACATAGAGAGGTGGACATATGAAGGATTCAGTATGCCATAAATGATAACTCATATAAGAGGGAGAAAATCCTTAACACTGTGTTGTATGCCTTAATGATGTGATCCATTCTATGAGAATAATTATTTGAGATGATGATTGGAATGATTGGATATACATGATCCTCATCATATGCACATACATAAGATATGAGGAATGATGATGTATGCGACTTAATGATGTGATCCATTCTATGAAAATAATGATTTGAGATGACGATTGGAATGATTGGATATGCATGATCCTCATCATATGCACATAAATATAAGATGTAAGGAATAATGATGTATGCGATGAATATGTTAACCCTAGGGGATGATGCTAAGATTATGCATCTTGTTATTTTAGGTTAAATTGCTTAAGGATTTATCCCCTTACATTTGTTTATGATAATTTTTGGTACTATAGTACATGGGGATATGAAGCAAGGCGTCCTTAAGCATGATTAAGAATAAATTTAAGGCATGATTTCATATTATATGGATAGTGTATATGGATGCATGAACTTAAGAGAATAAGGCCAGTTAACTTTAGAATAATAAGGCTATTTTGGGAGCTCAATTTTAAGAGATATACTTAGAACCTATAGAGGTCCATGTAAATGATATTCCCTTGTGACTGCAACTGGTTTTCTCTATGAGAACATCAGACCTAATGTTAGTAAATTCTTCTATAAGTAGACTAGGCCATAAGGCCATGATTAGAGAGTTTAAACACAAGGATTCTTTGTAATTAACCCAAGAGCAAAGGAGTTAATTGTATTAACTTCCAACCATAGGAGCTAAAGAGATAAGCTCCTTGTAAACATAAGGGTAGAATCACTAAAACTAAGATTGGGCATCTAGAGAGAGAAAGAAAAAGAAAGTAGCCTAGATAAAAACACTTAAGTTACTCCTAGTATATTCACACTCTAGTAAAACATAGATCAATTGAGCATGATCTTCTTAAGAATGTGTATAGGTTAAGAAAGGCTTATGGAAGTTAAGCAAAGAAGATTAATCACAACTACTCCTATGTGAGACCTTAGTAAAAAGAGATAACTAAAGCAACCCTAGAATTTTTACTAAGCATGGGTCCTAATAATAAGAAATCTGCTAGAACTTCATGTGGAGAAGATTGAGACCTAGGTATCTAAAGGTAGAAATCTTAGTTTAGAAATTTTATTATACCTTCCTTAGTATTCTAGGCTAAACAAAACAAGAGTGCTATTTGAAAGAGGTTGAATCTACTTAACCTTAGGAAATTATTTCTATGATTAAAGTTCTCAACATAAGGTAAGACTATGTGAGCTATGTGATCTTTAGGTAGTCTAATCTCTTATGGTTTAAGGGAATTTCACCTAGGAGGGCATGAATTGATGGTATCTAAGGTTGGAGTTAGTCTTGAGAGAAAGACATATGATCATGGCAAAGATCCTTAGTGCTCTTCATGTTAATAATTCAATTACAAGATCACTGGAGTATTGTGGAATGTTTCACGGAATATAAGCTTAAAGATTAGTAACTCTGAAAAATGTTATGGACCTAAACTTGGATTAAGTGTCTTGTTAATTAAGGATTGCCTTAATTTTACCTAAATGGGTAGGAATTGATGGTATCTAAGGTAGGAGTTAGTCTTGAGAGAAAGACATATTATCATGGCAAAGATCCTTAGTGCTCTTTATGTTAATAGTTCTATTACAAAATTGCTGGAGTATTGTGGAATGTTTCAGGGGATATAAGCTTAAAGAAACCAAAAAGATTAGATGGAATATAGTCCCTTGTTATGTGATTGAGAAACTGTGAAGATATCCTTAGAAGAGGGATAACCTTGGAAAAGATTAAGGTAATCTTGATAGACCCTTAAATAAATTAAGATAATTATAACTAAATTGAATCATGTGGATCACAGTAGAGACTCACCAAAAGGGATGTTATTGTGTCCGATTTGTGATAGTTTACTTGGTATAATTGTGGATAAATCGATTGATGAAAGTGCTCAATGAATTGTGTTATTGTAGCACATAGTAAGTATGATATGTTGTGAACTCTAATAATAATTGGGTAATTCCCAAGTGATATGGAAGGGTAATTCCCCGGTTATGAGAATATTGAACTCAAATGGGTGATGCTCAAGTGACTTGGAAGGGTAATTTCTAGGCTACAATGGTTATGTTCATGATGTTTTCTTTTGTTAAGTGTATTTTGTAATAGATTTAAGCAAACCAAGTTAACAATATAAATTGTAACGCTAAAATTACGAATTATTTTAAGAGGTGGGTGTAATACTAAAATTATGAATTTTTTAAAGACATGGGTGTGCTTATATATGTTGAAGTGTTCTCACGATACTCAAGTGTCTAGGGGGCTTGGGAGTAAAACCCCATGTCCCCGGATACAAACAATAATCTTTAATTGAAACACCAAATCCATAGATCCAGTGGTCAAGCAAAAGGCTAGATGGAACTAGTCTAAGTAGAAAAGGATCTCCCACTGGAAAGTGGGCGGTAGAGGGGACTCAAGTTTATGGTGGGTAATTTCCGAATTGAGACCAAATTGTATTATAGAATGAAAAACTTGGGGTAGAAAAGCTAGGTTAAGAATTATTTTAAAAAGAATAGAGAAGTTGGCTTCATAATTGAGGAGTCGACGTTATGTTGAGCCTTAGAGGATCCCCACATGATGGGGCATGCTTGTGAGAATTATGAAGAGAAACACGTTATGGAATCATACACATTTCCTTGTGCAAGGATTGTTTCAATTAGATATTGGATAGCCAAGGATTGTTTCAATCAGATATTGGAAAGCCAAGCATTGGGACATTGTGATATGAGGCCCCGAGTGAGTTACTTTACCCTTAGTTTAGTTTTTGCTGCAATATTATTGTGTATATAAAGGGGTAGGAGTCTCACATGCCATACCTCTACCAATTAGAATCAAGTATTGCCTTGATGTACTCCTACCCTCACATGTTGTCATTTTTATTTCTAAACTTGGACTGTCCTCAACATTCTTCCCACATTATAGAATGCCCCTACATAAGGATTATAGGCATGCATCGTGGCTTGTCTACAAGAATTCTTCTTTTCACACTTCCATAATTGTGCTTCATAAAAGCCCACAACGATTTGTGAGTTCTCCTAATGAGTGTATCACAATTAAATAGAGCAACAACCACATTGCACCATGCATACTTGGTACGCAGGGATATTCATGAAGAATAGACAAAATCCCCCCCCCCTTTTCTTTATTATGCACATTACATAAAGTACCCTAAACATCACTCCTTGTCATCACTTGCACATGTTCTACTTCTGCACCTTGATGAATGGATGATACTTCTACATCTTGGTGAAGAATTTTTGTTTTTCTCTCCTCATGAAGATTTTCCCTTGTTGCCTGAGCATGCGCTATGTCTCTACTCTGATGCACAAATGCAACTTCTGCATCTTGGTGCAAATTTGGCATTTCTCTTTGCTCATGAAGATCCCTTGTCACCCTTTGAGCACATGCTACTTGTTTGTCACATCGCAAAAAGATGCTACATATGAGTCGTGATGAACATTTATCATTTCTTCATCCTCATGAAGATCATCCCTTGTTAACATGTCATTAAATTCTTCTCTTTCAGTATAAGGACATATGCAAGTCCTATTTCATTGTGAGTATATATTCTCCCTTGTTATCATCATATGAATGGAATTCACAAAAAAGGTATATCCATGGCAATCTGTCTCGACGCTCATCCCTGTTCTAATCTCATTGCTAGTGACATAGTGTTATTTCTATCTTCTTGTCTATATCCAAGCAAGCTCCTTGCTTTCAAAGAAGTCATATTCCTAGCTCTCGTCGACTACTTTTACTAAGTTTTATTCTTATTGCTAATGGCAAACCATTATATTTATCTCCTTCCTAAAAAGACCTTGATGCATTTTTACTAATACGATTCTCATGTATCAACACATCAATACTAGAGAAAGAAATATTAGCATGCATTCCTTTTGAAAAAGCTCTATCCCTCGCAATATGTCGATGTTTATCCTTGCTAAGCTTTAACCTTATTACTATAGTTATGCCCAACATCTTGTCAATATATAGGTAAGCTCTTTGCTTTCAAAGAAGTTCTATTTGTAGCAATGTCTCAATGATTATGTCTACTAAGTTTTTATCTTATTGGTAATGGCTAAGCTTTGTGCTCATCTCCTTGATATCATCTTGATGAACTCTCCCCCATATCCCTAATATGCATCCCATGGATCGACACATTACCAGTGTTATAAGAAACATTATATAAAGCTACATTCAAGCAATGAGAAATATTTTCTTGAGAAACAGATACATTTTCTCTCTTAAGATTAGTTTTCTCTCTTAGTCTCTTATCCCTTGTAGCATTCAAGGAAATTGTTTGGAGAGGATGCCTCAAAGTACCTGATCTTACCATTTCTATGAAACACCTATTTTTGCATACTTTCAACTATCAGATTCTCTCTCTCTCTCTCTCTCTCTCTCTCTCATACTACACATCATCTAGCATGGCATGTATTACCACTTGTTACACTTCAATTAGCATGGCACATCATTTGCATAAACCACTTGTTACTCTTCGACCATGTGCAGTTGTCTAGTGTAGTCCACTTGTTACTCTTCGACCGTGTGCAGTTGTCTAGCGTCGTCCACTTGTTTCACTTTGACCACAAATAGTCGTCAAACATGGCACTGCTTGTTACACTTCAACAACAAGCATCCGTCAAGCATGGTCTTAAGCTATACCAATAACACTAGGTACCTAGTATTTAATGCGAGGTCACTCACAATACCAATTCACTAGCATGGGGGACTGACGTCCGACGTCCCTGTTGAGCTAAAGGGTGGACATTATGTAACACGCACGCACCATTGATTTTCATGGCAATGGTATGATGTTGGGGTGCATCTTGGTGGATAGGCTTGGTAATGTTGCTCAATGGATGTCAAGGAAGTGGTTGGCCAAGGATTTTGTATTGGAGAGGGATCGTCTCGATGATAAGATTATAATTTTCTTAAGAGGCAATTGTCTAGTGTGAGGCTTTGCAATTCCTTGGCAAGGTTCATTGAGGTTCGAGGAAGGATTTATCTTCATTTTGGGAAAAGAATGTCAATGTTGAGGATGAGACTTTAGTGTAAATGGCAACCGTTTGTGAGGGTTTAGAATCTCCCCCTTGCCATGTAAGGTACCACGTGTAACGAGGGTTTACTGTATTTTTGTTTTTTTCGAGCCGAAGTCAGAGACAAGCAAGCTCATTCTTAGACTTGAACATAAAAACAGACAAGCAAGCTCATTCTTAGACTTGAACATAAAAACGCTTTTGTCATTAACTTCATTGCCTCCGATCTTACATACGGTTTCACTACAAATAGATGGATTTTACAAGGTTACGTCTTTGAACGTGAATTGACTAAGAGCTATTTATTTTATTAAATCAAACTTGTACAATTATGAGAGCTCTCGAAATGCAACATCTGCTTCATGCCTCGAACTGGCGACTGTCAACGATGCGGTTACCGTCGTCATCGCGCCATCAGAATCGTGCCGTTCGCAGTGGCGCTCAGCCCCAGCCTAGCTCCAGCCCCAAGCATCCCTGGCTGTTGGTAGGCCTTGGCAACCCAGGGAAGCTGTATCAGGGTACCCGCCACAATGTCAGTCTCTCTCCCCCCCACGCGACTTCCTAAAATTGTTTAGAAAAGACATTCTGCTAGAAAAGTAAACGCTCCCTGGGCATGAACCCCTCTGTGATGTTTTTGCAGATTGGTTTTGAGATGATTGATGCCATAGCGGAGGCAGAAGGCATCAGGCTGAGCGTAAACCAACATAAAGCACTCGTGGGAAGGGGTATCATCACTTTCGCTTTTGGAATTTGCTCTTTGACATTTCGAGTTAGTAGTATAATTTATTTGTAGTTCTTTTCTTTTGGGCCCTGCATAGGAGAAATTGGTTCCTCACAAGTGCTGCTTGCCAAGCCGCAGACTTATGTCAACTTATCTGGAGAATCGGTAAGACTCTAGCTTGTCACCCGCATCCGTGCGTGCATGCGCGTGCGCGCACACACACACACATAATGTATATTCATATAATATTACAACAGGCAGCCTGTGAAGGGAGAAGAAGACATTAATCTGGTTGCAAGGTCTTGCTGTGATGTCATGCCTTTCTGGTTGTTGAAACTGACTGCTATAGATGAGTACTGCTCAAAGGACGTGGCAGAAATGAGGGTAGTCGGTACAGGTCTTGGCAGCAGTACTAGAACCCGGTGGAGATGATCATTTTCTGCACTCCAGTTTCAACCTTCTCCCGACAGTCCGCCGAGGGAATACCTCCATGCACCTTGGGACACCCAGTGACGTATGCTTTCTTCAGGTGCCTCTCGCTGGACTCCAGTCCCCTAGCGGAGGTGGTGGGACCTCTCATTGTGTGTGTTGTTCTCCACCACTCTCACCCTCTCACCTTTCCTTCACAAATGGTGGTGTGGTGGTTTTATCTTTCCCTTTGAGTGTTGTCCTCCCCAAATGGGAGTGGGACAGAACCTCAGTGGACAATGCTCTTAGGAGTGAGGCTATCGACTTCTTGCACATTCTGGATGACCTAAGGATACCAGAGGCTATCAGCCACACATGGTTGATAGCTGAGATGGATCTTGAGGCTTTTGAGGCATAGTTATGGAAAACATGGAAACCGAAACAGAAACGAAAACGGCAAATATGAGGGGGTCGAAAAGGGGAAATGCCACATGAGCAAGGGGGATGCAAAATAAGGGGGAGGGGAAAGAAGAAGAGGGATAGAAGAAGTACATGGAGATGCAAGAAAATACGAGAGTCTATGACCCTAAACTAGGGAAAAGGAGATTGGTGAGAAGAAATAACAAATGAGCAATTTATATTGCCTTGAAATTGGGGTTTTGCAAGGGAAATGAGAGGTGTTGTTGGGGAAACGGCACAAGGAAATGGGAAATGCTGAGACATGACGTTCGGAAAATGGAAATGGCCAAAACGGTTGAAATGCGTTTCGGATCTTTGGACCCCCCTAAAATTGCTGAAACAGCCCAAAAACCGAGAGTATTGGGAGTTCCCCACAACTATGCTTGGAGGTGGGTGAAGGTTGCAGTTTGATTATCTTATTGCGTTTCAGCTCTGCTATTGAGAAGGAGATTTTTAGGTACATTCACAACGATGTGCCAACATTAATGACGCACTCAATCCTACACGAGCGTGCCAAGTGGACCTTCTTGTCAACACGCATCCGTGCTCACCTTGAGCGATTTTGGGCCTGGATGGATTGTGACTTCCCCTTCCAAACTCTCTCCCAAAGCCTTGCATGGTGAGGAGAGGTATTTGAGGGCTCATAGTTTGTTCTTTTAGTTGTGTGGAGTGGTCTTTGGCCTGGAAGGTGCCATCTGCACGTAGTGCAAGATGGTAGTGTGTGAAGACCTTTAACAAATCCTCATCGTAGGCGACTAGTTGTTCTCATGATTTAAGAGCATTACTTGAAAATTGGGTAGTAGACTCTAGCACCATCATCTCAGGTAGAGCTAAGTGGGTATTGCTTTCACTTGGGGAGGACGTTGTGGGTGTCAACATTTATGCCCCAAATGAGGTGAGAGATCAGATTGACGGTTGGATATAGTTGCAACAGGATTTCCTCGAGCAGATTGCCTACCCATGTTGGGGGGGGGGGGGGGGGGGGTTTCACTATGAATGAGGCTCTAGAGGACGGTAGTGGTGGGAGCACACACACCAAAGAATGGAGTAGTGCCACCATGTGCGAGCTTCTTTTGGACCAAAGCCGGAGACAGGGTGACTAGGAATTTTTGCTTCGATAGGTCTACATTTCTATTGGGATGATGTTTACCGACTTTGTGGAGTAATGGGCTGGTGGCATTAGATCCCCTTGAGTCTACAGTATTGCGATTGATCTGTACTTCCTGCTCTTGGTTGACACACATATGGAGGAGGCCGCTTGTAGCACGTGAGGTGGTTCCATCGACTCTCCGGAGCTTCTTGATGACACCCTTCTCCTCCGAGGAGATTGCAGAGGCTTTGCAGGCGCTCCCGAGGGGCAAGTGCCTAGGTGAGGATGGGCTTTCGATTCCCATGCTCTTTCTTCGTCATTGGGAGCTCATGTAGGGCGTCTTCCGTGTGGCCTTCGATGAGATTATGATTTCCGGATCTATGCTAGAGAGATTGCTAGTGGGTTTGATTCATTTGATCCCCAAGGAGGGAGCTAACAAGCTGGAGATTCTATAACCCTCTTGGAGATTGCCTACAAAATCCTAGACAAAACCATCAGTTGTTGATTGTTGCTCTGCAACTCCAAATCCCAGATCCGATCCATGGTACATAGACAGGTTTTATCTAGGATAGGAGCATCCTCGATAATGTCTTAACCCTGTGGGAGGTCGTCCGCCACCATGGCCCATCTACGGTAACATGACTTAGCGATTCTCCTTTTGGATTTCAAGAAAGCCTACGACAGGGTGGATTGGGGCTTTCTTGAAGGGATTGTGTAGGATGGGTTTCCCCGCCACTTGGATCCGAGGTGTCTTTGCCCTCTACTCGGCTTCGCACAGATCCAGGGTGGTTGGGGCAATAGGTTTTCACTTTCTTGTTTAGTACGCGAGGGTTGTCCCCTTGTGCCCTTCCTCTTTTGTTGTGGAGGTAGTGAGCAATTTTTTAGCTTCTTATTAGGAGACTAGACTACAAGGCCTTAGTCTTCCTATGAGATCTTCGGAGGAGCTCCTTGATTTAGAGTTTGCAGATGACAATAGCTAATCTCCAAAGGTTTGCGGCTTTTGCTGGGCCTTAGGAGCACATGTCAACTGACACTAAATAGTGTGGATTTTGGGTTAGCTCATCCCCTACTTCGGGTTGGTGACTAGTTGAGTCCTTCCAGGGGATTCCAAGAGGTGCCCCAGTGCGTTACCAATGCGTTATCTTGGCTACCAAGTCGGGGTCGACATGTCACGTGCATCCCGCACTTTGATGCCACGTAGACATTTCTGTACAGAAGGTGCAGGACCTGGGATGGTGAACTGGTCCCATGTGAGCCCAGTCCGGGACGAGTCAGCCAGGGATCCATCTCAGTCGTCCGAGGTCAGGTGTGCATTGTCCTGCACATGAGTCCAAGGTCAGGTGTGCACTGTCCTGCACATGAAGCAGTTCCAGTCCGCGCTGTGAGTCTCCCTTTGGAATGATGTCAGATGTTCTGTGTATCTGGTTTGCAACTAGATGCCAGACCTCTGTAGGCATGTAGGTTTGCATGTAGAGATGGGGCCAGCCCATAGGGCTACCCCAGTGCGTAGATTTGCACTTGCACTCTTAGTGTGGGCATGGGGGGAGGTGTAGAACCACCCCCAAGGGGCCAGGAGGGCCCAAGCTGTGCCCACCAGCCATGGCTTGGGCTGGAAGGGCTGTCGGCCAGCCCTAGGGCTGCTGGACAGGCAGCCGACAGGGTTAGAAACCCTACCCAGCAAGTCGGCCAGGTGTAGGGGGCAGTCCCACACCCATGCGCATGGTGCCCAGCAGCTGGAAACTGTCCAGCAGGCAGGCGTAGAGTGGCCAGCATTTATTAAAGTGTGAAAGCATTTTATTGAATAAGACCGAGTCGTGGAGCTTCATGAAGCTGGCCGACTGGATGCAAAAGGGAGTATAAATACTCCAGCCAATAATCATTGAGATCATCTCATAATTCACCAAGTGCATCAAGCAAACAAGGGCCAGGACAGCCAAGAGGTTGCTAACGCAAAGGGGTGAAGGACTGAAGGTCAAGGGCAGGTTTTCCAGCCAAGAAAAGGTCAAGTTTCTGTATTTGTTTTCAGATTTACATCATTCTAATAAAGCAAATACACCATCCGTGGTGGGGGCCCTACAGAGGGTAATTGGGACCCAATACTGTGTCCTCTCCATCTCCCCCTTCTCTCTCTATTTTCTGCAGATCGTCTTTCAGTTTGTGCGTTAATTCCGTCGCGAAAAGAGTGCTGATTTCTGAGTTTTGAAGTACCGATCCTTCTCTGAAGCTTCCGCATATTACAATGGTATCAGAGCTCACTTCAAGGACAAAGATTCAGCAAAGAAAACCAGAAATTTTTTTTCGCTCGTGTGGTTGGTTTTTGGACGCCGGTGGACTACCCCTTTCGGAGTGACTCTTGTCCCTCGAAGGACGGTTGGTTTTTAGCCTCCGGAAGCCTCCGGAAGTCCCACACAGATAGTGGATGGTCAGATTGCGTTCCGGAAAGGAATTGCATTTTCCCGCTATGGCGAGTTTCGGCGACGAGAGAGAACCAAAACCATGGGACCAGAGTGCACCAGGCAGCCCAGCTAGGGCACCCGGCTTGAGTGTCACAGACATGTTCCAGCAGATGATGCGAGCAATCGCAGACCAGACAACCAAGTTGGATGAGCAGAAGGCGCGGATTTTGGCTCTGGAGGAGCGTTCTCGCTCTCCAGCGTCGCGTTTTCCATCTTCTCCTCCCTCTCCTTCCGTATCCCAGGTACCAGATCCTCGTCACAGGGACCCTCTCACGGGGTCATAGCCGCAGCCAAGCTCCTTGCTTGAGATGCAGATGCGTGCATTGGAGATTCGACAACGAGAAGACGACGCCATGCGACGAGTGGAACACGAGCGTTACCTCGGAGCTTTGGACGCCAGATTGACACCGGCGGCGCCCTCGAATCATTTTCCCGAGAAAATGAATTTCAGTAAGTATAATGGTAAACTCGATCCCACTACTCTTTATTCATGGTTACATCAATTTGAAGCTTACTTTGCCGCAGTTAGGAAAACAGATATTGACAAAGTGATCTTAGCTAGTTGGTACTTGGAAGGTGAGGCCATTCCTTGGTGGACTTAGTGGGCTCATGCCCACACCAGAGTAGGTATGGCAGCTTATGTGTGGGACGAGTTCGTCCGCGACCTTAAGCAGCGGTTTCTACCGCCCCACTACCTTGAGCGACTCGAAGACGAGTTCAGGGGAGCGCGTCAGAACCCGCAACCAGTCCTTCAGTTTGCCAATAAAATTTCGACCTTGTGTCTGCAATTAGGCTTATCTGATACGGACAAGAAAGGGCAGTTTTTGTATGGCCTGGACACGCAAATCCAATGGGAGGTGCGTATGTTTAGGCCAGTCACCTTTGAGGACGCACTCTCGCTTGCGCAGAGTGCAGAAATGAAACACAATGGTGGCAAGCCCAAGACTTCCCAGCCGGCTTCTCCCAAGGCTAACACCTCGGGGGGCAAAAGCCAGAACCAGACGGGGTCTTCCCCAGGACAGAGCCCGGGAGCCTCTGGCTCCAAGAACTCGAACAATGCGTCTAAGCTTACTCCAGACCAGAAAGCGGAGGCAGGCAAGACAGGTGGCAAGTTGAGTGCTGAGGAGCTTTCTCAGTACAAGAAGGAGGGTAGATGTTTCTTTTGTCACACAAAAGGACATACTTCTCGGGATTGTCCGAAGAAGCCTCCAAAGGCCGCCGCCGCCTCCACAGCTTCCGTGGTGAGCACAGCTCCCACACAGACCCCAGCAGCTACCCCTAGTTCTTCAACCCCCGGTGCTTCAGTTGGAGCAATAATTAGCCGGGAGCTCGGCCCATGACCAGGAGTATGAGCGCAACGAATTGCTCAAGTCCTTTGGCTACATAGGTGGCCAGAGAGTCGTCGTCTTGTTTGACAGCGGCAGCACGGAGGATGTGATCACGGAACAGGCCGCTAAGCGTGCCCGTTTCGAGTTGACTCCGGTGGACAAACAAGTTGAGGGTTTTAGCACAGGTATGACAACGAGCGTCAAGTATGAAGCTCTAGGTGCTAAGTTAGTGATTCAGGGCATAGAGTTTGTGCGTGACTTTATGGTTGCCCCTCTTGTAGGAGCAGACATAATTTTGGGTATCCAGTGGTTTCACAAGTTTCTTCCTGATGTCAAGTGGGACAAGCACACGTTCCAGATCGATCGGAATGTGTCAAACACCCCGGTGACCATTAAGTGTGAACCAGGTATTCCAAACTTTTCGCTCATAAGCCACTTGCAGGCTAAGCGAGCAGTCAGGAAAGGCGCACAGTGTGCGATGATTTACATCCAGACAGCCCAGACAGTGGCCAGTGCTTCCGAGAAGTACTCGGTTCTCCATGAAAAGTTCCAGAAGATTTTTCTTCGGGACAGTCTCCCTCCCCAGCTCCCCCCGTCCAGACCGGAGGATCACAAGATTGACCTCCTCCCAAGCTCGGAACCCCCGAGCAAGTTTCCGTATCGCCTTTCTAAGGCAATGGAATTGGAGTTGGACCGCCAACTCCAAGAATTGTTGCAAGCTGGCTTCATCTGTCCCAGCGTGTCGCCATTTGCAGCACCGATCTTGTTTGTCAAGAAGAAAGATGGGTCTTCTCGGTTGTGTGTCGATTATCGTGCACTCAACAAGCTGACTATCAAGAGCAGATTCCCGATGCCTCGAATTGACTATATTCTCGAGAGGCTGAATGGAGCTAAGGTGTTCTCCAAACTGGATTTAAAGAGTGGGTACCACCAGGTACGGATTGTAGAGGGGGACATCCCCAAGACAGCCTTCCATACAGAACGGGCCCACTATGAATTTGTGGTTATGCCATTTGGATTGACGAACGCCCAAGGTACATTTAACCGCATGATGATACGTATTTTCCGGGAGTTGATTGGAGAGAGTGTGTTCATATTTCTGGACGACATACTCATATTTTCAGCTACAGTTGAGCAGCATGACATTGATGTGGAGAAAGTCCTTAAGTTGCTGGAAAGCAACGAGCTCTATGTCAATGAAAAGAAGTCAGAATTTTATCTGTTCCAGGTACATTACTTGGGATATATAATTAGTGCTGAAGGCATTCGACTTGATCCGGCTAAAGTGGCCGAGATTGTTAACTGGGAAGTACCTCAGACCGCTTATGACATTAGATCATTTGTGGGTATATGCCAGGCATATTCCACCCACATTGACAAGTTTTCTGATCTCTCGGCAGACCTCACCGATCTGCTAAAGGGAGTGAAGACAAGAAGGCAAAAGATTCGAATGACTCCACGAGCGTTGGAGGCATTCCAGAACCTCAAGGTGGCTTTATCAGAAGCGCCTTGTTTAGCCCTTGCCTCGTGGGATGAACCATTTCAAGTGATCACCGATGCGAGTAACATCGCAATTGGAGGTGTATTGCAACAGAATGGTCATCCGGTAGCTTACATGTCTCGTAAGTTACTGCCCGCCGAAAAGAACTACTCAGTCTATGATCGTGAACTCCTAGCAGTTATACAGGCCTTGAAACATTGGAAACATTTCCTGTATGGCCGTGACTTCGAGGTTCGCACTGACCATCAGGCATTGCACTGGATTCAGACGATGCCAAGTGCACAGTGGAGTGATCGACAACACCGCTGGAGTCAGATATTCCAGCAGTTCGGTGGTATGATTGAGTACCTTCCAGGAAAGGCCAATCCAGTGGCCGATGCTTTGAGCAGGAAGGGACAAGTATCTGCGATTTAGACCACTAGACTTGACCTTGTTGGTACAAGACTAGAAGACATGAAGCACACGTACGCGGATTCCGAGGAATTCGGTACACAGTGGGAACAGGCATTGGATGCCACAGGACCATGCCATTTTCTGATACGCGATGGTTGGCTTTTCTACAAAGGCCGACTATGTGTCATGAAATCATTCCGGGCAGCTCTTCTCCATGATGCCCATGACGCCATTACAGGTGGTCATAGGGGCATGAATTCGACTCTGGAGAAATTAGAACGGCAATACTATTGGCCAAAGATGAGGCGTGATGTGTTTACATATGTACATCGCTGTGACATTTGTCAAAAGGTGAAAGCTCCTCGTGGAAAGAAGATAGGGTTGTTACAGCCTTTGCCAATTCCTGAGGGTCCTTTCCAGGACATTTCGATGGACTTTGTTACAAATCTGCCTCCCAGTCCGAGTAAGCGTAATACACAGTGTTTAACTATTGTTGATAGGTTCAGCAAATTTGTTATGCTTATTCCTTGCAGGGCCAATGTGACCGCCGAGGATGTTGCCCAGCTATTCATTCGGCATTGGTACCCGATTGGTGGGATTCCTAGGACCATAGTGTCAGACCGAGATGCCAAGTTTACCAGTCATTTTTGGAGGGCATTGTTTGATAATTTTGGTACTAAGTTGAATTTTTCCAGTGCATTCCACCCACAGACAGATGGCCAGACAGAGATATACAACCAGTTGGCCTTTGATGTGCTGAAGTGTTATGTCCACGATCAGCAAGGTAAGTGGGAATCGTTTTTGCCTTTAGTTCAAGCTGTTTTGAATGACTCTTTTTCTTCAGCTATTGGTAGGACTCCATATGAGGCAGCGTTTGGAAGGCCTTTCCAGTCGTTGTTAACCAGGACTTCGCCTTCAGTACCGGAGGCGAACAGAGTGACGGAGTCTTACCAGGAGATCCTAGAGTCCGTTAAAGACAGATTGGCTAAAGCGCAAGAGGCCTATGCTCGACAGGCCAATAAAGACCGAAGGGACATGAAGTTTTCAGAAGGGGATTGGGTGTATCTTTGGATTATGAAGCAAAGATTGAAGCAGGTGGGCAAGCGATGCCCAAAGTTGTCTTTCAGGAGCTTCGGACCATTTCCCATCCGGAAAAAGATTAATGAGGTGTCTATGCAGTTAAAGCTACCTCCGAGTTGAACTATGCATGATGTATTTCATGTCAGTTGGTTAAAGCCATATGCAGGTCCACCCCCTTCAGAGGTCAAAGACGAAGCGGAACCAGACATTATTGATGAAGCAGAAGTAATGGTTCCAGAACAGATCCTTCTGCACCGTTTCAAGCATGGCTCAGGCCGAAGACTACGACAGTTTCTCACGAAGTTTCAGGACCGAGGAACTCATGAAGCGGTATGGCTCGACAAAGAATTTTTCGAAGACTATCCGGCATTATTGACGGATTATTTGGAGGCTATGCAGCTTCCGTCAAGTTAAGCAGAAGGGGATGTCACGTGCATCCCGCACTTGGATGCCACGTAGACATTTCTGTACAGAAGGTGCAGGACCTGGGATGGTGAACTGGTCCCATATGAGCCCAGTCCGGGACGAGTCAGCCAGGGATCCATCTCAGTCGTCCGAGGTCAGGTGTGCATTGTCCTGCACATGAGTCCAAGGTCAGGTGTGCACTGTCCTGCACATGAAGCAGTGCCAGTCCGCGCTGTGAGTCTCCCTCTGGAATGATGTCAGATGTTCTGTGTATCTGGTTTGCAACTGGATGCCAGACCTCTGTAGGCATGTAGGTTTGCATGTAGAGATGGGGCCAGCCCATAGGGCTACCCCAGTGCGAAGATTTGCACTTGCACTCTTAGTGTGGGCATGGGGGAGGTGTAGAACCACCCCCAAGGGGCCAGGAGGGCCCAAGCTGTGCCCACCAGCCATGGCTTGGGCTGGAAGGGCTGTCGGCCAGCCCTAGGGCTGCTGGACAGGCAGCCGACAGGGTTAGAAACCCTACCCAGCAAGTCGGCCAGGTGTAGGGGGCAGTCCCACACCCATGCGCATGGTGCCCAGCAGCCTGGAAATTGTCGAGCAGGCAGGCGTAGAGTGGCCAGCATTTATTAAAGTGTGAAAGCATTTTATTGAATAAGACCGAGTCGTGGAGCTTCATGAAGCTGGCCGACTGGATGCAAAAGGGAGTATAAATACTCCAGCCAATAATCATTGAGATCATCTCATAATTCACCAAGTGCATCAAGCAAACAAGGGCCAGGACAGCCAAGAGGTTGCTAACGCAAAGGGGTGAAGGACTGAAGGTCAAGGGCAGGTTTTCCAGCCAAGAAAAGGTCAAGTTTCTGTATTTGTTTTCAGATTTACATCATTCTAATAAAGCAAATACACCATCCGTGGTGGGGGCCCTACAGAGGGTAATTGGGACCCAATACTGTGTCCTCTCCATCTCCCCCTTCTCTCTCTATTTTCTGCACATCGTCTTTCAGTTTGTGCGTTAATTCCGTCGCGAAAAGAGTGCTGATTTCTGAGTTTTGAAGTACCGATCCTTCTCCGAAGCTTCCGCATATTACACGACATCACCTTAGAGTAGTAGCTTGCCCTGCTTCTTCTGAGCATTTGGAAGAAGCATCTATATTGGAGCACGACCATGCGCTCACTTGTTACCTTGGTCCTTCTCGCTAACATGTGGTACGTTGCCTCTTGCTAGGCCTTTTCCAAGGCGTGAATTGGCCACGTACAGTGGTTGATATGTAACTTCTTGTAACAAGCCCACAAAACCTATCTTGCCAAGAATCATGTAACACAGTCCAACACAAGATTAGGGTTAGCCAAACATAAAGAGTGCATGATAGCTCACCACCCAACCATAGGGCTAAGGCTCCACACCATAGATACATGCCAGTCAGCCCTGGCGTCCCATACCGCCAGTGCTTGCCCACAGGGGCCCTCCACAAGACTATCTATGCTCTGCCATGTTTGTGGGAGGAATAGAAACTCTGATCCAGCCACAGACGTGTTAGAGTGCACTGCACAACTGACTACCTGTCACGTGCATCCCACACTTGGATGCCACGTCGGCATATCTGTACAGAAGGTGCAGGACCTGGGATCGTAAACTGGTCCCATGTGAGCCTAGTCCGGGAGGAGTCAGCCAGGGATCCATCTCAGTCGTCCAAGGTCAGGTGTGCATTGTCCTGCACAAGAGTCCAAGGTCAGCTGTGCACTGTCCTGCACATGAAAGAGTGCCAGTCCGCGCTGTGAGTCTCCCTCTGGAATGATGTCAGTGATTCTGTGTATCTGGTATGGTACCGGATGCCAGATCACTGTGTAGTTAGTTAGGGTTTGCGTTTAGAACAAGGGGTCAGCCCATAGGGCTACCCCAAGTCTTAGTGTGGGCATGGGGATGGTGTGAAACCACCCCCATGAGGGCCAGGAAGGCCCTGGCTGTACCCACCAGCCATGGGTAGGCCATGGAGGGCTGTAGGACAGCCCTAGGGGCAGGCCAGGGGTGGTACTGGTTATCCAGCCCTAGGTGGGGTGTAGGGCAAGTATGGGGCAGCCCATACAGGCTGCCCAGCCTCCAGAACAGAGTGTAATCAGTGCCCAGCCTCCCAGGCAGCAGGCGCACAGTGCCCAACCACTTTTATCCATGCGCATAGGTGCCCAGGAATAGGAATGTGAGTTAATTCTGTTTTATTCAGTCGTGGACTGAATATATGACAGCCGACTGCGATAATACTGGCCGACTGCTACACTGGAGTAGTATAAATACCAAGGCCCAGATCCATTTGTGTTATCTCATATTTCACCAAGTGCTCAAGCAATCCAAGGGGCCAAGACAGCCAAGGGCTTGCTAATGCAAAGGGGTGAAGGATTGAAGGTCAAGGGCAGGGATTTCTCAGCCAAGAAAGGTCAAGATTTCTGTATTTTCTTTTCAGATTTACATCATTCTAATAAAGCAAATACACCATCCGTGGTGGGGGCCCTACAAAGGGTATTTGGGACCCAATACTGTGTCCTCTCCTCTCTCCCTCTCTCTCTCTCTCTATTTTGTGCACATCTTCATTCAATTTTGTCCGTTAATTCCGTCGCGAAAAGAGTGCTGATTTTTGAGCATTGAAGTTACCGATCATCTCTGAAGCTTCCGCATGTTACAGTGGTATCAGAGCCTACTTCAAGTGCAAAGATTCAGCAAAGAAACCAGAATTTTTTTCGCTCGTGTGGTTGGTTTTTAGACCCCAGTGGACTACCCCTTTCGGAGTGACTCCTGTCCCTCGACGAATGACGGTTGGTTTTCAGCCTCCGGAAGCCTCCAGACGTCTCCCACACACATAGTGGATGGTCAGATTGCGCTCCGGAAAGGAAGTGCGTTTTCCTGCTATGGCGAGCTTCGACGATGAGAGAGACCAAGAACCATGGGACCAGAGTGCACCAGGGAGCCCAGCTAGAGCACCAAGCTTGAGTGTTACAGATATGTTCTAGCAGATGATGCGAGCAATCGCAGACTAGACGACCAAGTTGGAAGAGCAGAAGGCGCAGATTGCAGCTCTGGAAGAACGTACCCGTTCCCCAGCGTCGCGTTTTCCATCTCCTCCTCCCTCTCCTTCCGTATCCTAGATTCCAGATCCTCGACACAGGGAACCTCTCGTAGAGTCACGACCGCAACCGAGCTGTTTGCTTGAGTTGCAGATGCGTGCATTGGAGATCCGACAAGGAGAAGACGAAGCCATGTGACGCGTGGAGCACGAGCGTCACCTAGCAATATTGGACGCCAGATTGACATCTGCGGCACCCTCGAATCATTTTCCCGAGAAAATGAACTTCAGTAAGTATAATGGTAAACTACAACTCTTTATTCATGGTTGCATCAGTTTGAAGCTTACTTTGCTGCAGTTAGAAAGACAGATACTGATAGAGTGATCTTAGCCAGTTGGTACTTGGAAGAAGGTGAGGCCATTCCTTGGTGGACTCAGTGGACTCACGCCCACACCAGATTAGGTATGGCAGCTTATGTGTGGGACGAGTTTGTCCGCGATCTTAAGCAGCGGTTTCTACCGCTCCACTACCTTGAGCGAATCGAAGACCAGTTCAGGGGAGCGCGTCAGAACGTGCAACGAGTCCTTCAGTTTGCCAATAGAATTTCGACTTTATGTTTGCAATTAGGCTTATTTGATTCGGACAAGAAAGGGCAGTTTTTGTATGGTCTTGACACGCAAATCCAATGGGAGGTGCGTAGCTTACTCCAGACCAAAAAGCGGAGGCAGGCAAGACAAGTGGCAAGTTGAGTGTTGAGCAGCTTTCTCAGTACAAGAAGGAGGGTAGATGTTTCTTTTGTCATACAAAAGGACATACTTCTCGGGAGTGTCCTAAGAAGCCTCCAAAGCCCGCCGCCGCCGCCTCCACAGCTTCCGTGGTGAGCACAGCTCCCACACAGACCCCAGTGGCTGCCCCTAGTTCTTCAAACCCCGGTGCTTCAGTCGGAGCAATTATTAGCCGGGAGCTCGAAGATAAGCTGAAGGGCGTCTATGACCAGGAGTATGAGCGCAACGAATTGCTCAAGTCCTTTGGCTACAGAGGTGGCCAGACAGTCGTTGTCTTGTTTGACAGTGGTAACACGGAGGATGTGATCATGGAACAGGCCGCTAGGTGTGCCCGTTTCGACCTGACTTCGGTGGACAAGCAGGTTGAGGATTTTAGCACAGGCATGACAACGAGCGTCAAGTATGAAGCTCTAGGTGCTAAGTTAGTTATTGAGGGCATAGAATTTGTGCGTGATTTTATGGTTGCCCCTCTTGTAGGAGCAGACATAATTTTGGATATTCAGTGGTTTCACAAGTTTCTTCCAGATGTCAAGTGGGACAAGCACACGTTCCAGATTAATCGGAATGTGTCAAACGCCCCAGTGACCATTAAGTGTGAGCTAGGGATTCCGAACTTTCCACTCATAAGCCACTTGCAGGCTAAGCGAGTAGTTAGGAAAGGCGCACAGTGTGCGATGATATACATCCAGACAGGCCAGACGGTGGCCAGTGCTTCCGAGAAATACTCGGCTAAAGTTCCAGAAGATTTTTCCTTCGGGATAGCCTCCCTCCCCAGCTCCCCTCGTCCAGATCGGAGCACCACAAGATTGACCACCTCCCAGGCTCGGAACCCCCGAGCAAGTTTCTGTATCGCCTTTCCAAGGCAATGAAATTGGAGTTGGACCGCCAACTCCAAGAATTGTTGCAATCTGGCTTTATTCGCCCCAGTGTGTCGCCATTTGCAACACCGATCTTATTTGTCAAGAAGAAAGATGGGTCTTCTCGTTTGTGTGTCGATTATCGTGCACTCAACAAGCTGACTATCAAGAGCAGATTCCCGATGCCTCGAATAGATTATATTCTCGAGAGGTTGAATGGAGCAAAGGTGTTCTCGAAACTTGATTTAAAGAGTGGGTACCACCAAGTGAGGATTGTGGAGGGGGACATCCCCAAGACAGCCTTCCGTATGGAACGGCCCACTATGAATTTGTGGTCATGCCATTTGGCTTGACGAACGCTCCAGCTCCATTTAACCGCATGATGATGCGTGTTTTTCGGGATTTGATTGGAAAGTGTGTGTTCATATTTCTGGACGACATATTGGTATTTTCAGCTACGGTTGAGCAGCATGACATTGATGTGGAGAAAGTCCTTAAGTTGCTGGAAGCAATTCATAAGAAATGAAGCTCAACGGGGGCAAGTCCAAGCAGTCATCACAGTCCAGTACTAAACCCCAACAGGGGAAGGGTAATTCGTCTTCTAAAGACACTAAGACAGACAACAGTCCTAGCTCTAATTCAGGGGGTAAGGAATCCAAGCCTAAGAAGACCCTTGAGGAAAAGGCTCAAGCAGGCATCACTGGAGGCTATCTTCCTCCAGAAGAGCAAAGACAGTATCAGTCAGAAAATCGATGTTTTTTTTGTCATACCATTGGGCATGGTAAGAAGGATTGTCCGAAAAGGCAAACGGAGCAAGCCTCCAAAGAGCCTTTTGCCACAGTTGCCGTAGTATCCCCCGCTCCTCCAGACCCGCCTGCTACCACCAATGCAGTTCAGATCTTACCTTCTATGCATTCTATGCTATCCGTGGTACTTGATGCTAAGCAGAAGGACGAGGCAACAACCACACACAAAAGCCTGATCCGAGCTTATGGCTCTGCCAAGGGCCGACAATTCATAATCCTTATTGACATGGGCAGTTTTGAGGACGCCATCTCTCCCCAGTTAGCTACCAACATGAGTTGTACCTTAGTGCCCTATCATTTGGAGGTAGACGGGTTTACACCTGGTCTCCGCACCTACATATCTCAACAGGCACAACAGTTTTCTTTTCAAGTTCAAAAGGCCTCATTCCAGCGAGATTTCATTGTCTCTCCTCTTTATTCCCAGCCGGCTTCTCCCAAGGCTACGGCCTCGGGGGGCAAAGGCCAGAACCAGACGGGGTCTTCCCCAGGACAGAGCCCGAGAGCCTTTGGCTCCAAGAACTCGAACAATGCGTCGAAGCTTACTCCAGACCAAAAGCGGTGGCAGGCAAGACAAGTGGCAAGTTGAGTGCTGAGGAGCTTTCTCAGTACAAGGAGGGTAGATGTTTCTTTTGTCATACAAAAGGACATACTTCTCGGGATTTTCCTAAGAAGCCTCCAAAGCCCGCCGCTGCTGCCTCCACAGCTTCCGTGGGGTGAGGACAGCTCCCACACAGACCCCAGTGGCTGCCCCTAGTTCTTCAAACCCCGGTGCTTCAGTCGGAGCAATTATTAGCCGGGAGCTTGAAGATAAGCTGAAGGGCGCCCATGACCAGGAGTATGAGCGCAATGAATTGCTCAAGTCCTTTGGCTACAGAGGTGGCCAGACAGTCGTCGTCTTCTTTGACAGCGGCAACACGGAGGATGTGATCATGGAACAGGCCGCTAGGTGTGCCCGTTTCGACCTGACTTCGGTGGACAAGCAGGTTGAGGGTTTTAGCACAGGCATGACAACGAGCGTCAAGTATGAAGCTCTAGGTGCTAAGTTAGTTATTCAGGGCATAGAATTTGTGTGTGATTTTATGGTTGCCCCTCTTGTAGGAGCAGACATAATTTTGGATATTCAGTGGTTTCACAAGTTTCTTCCAGATGTCAAGTGGGACAAGCACACGTTCTAGATTAATCGGAATGTGTCAAACGCCCCAGTGGCCATTAAGTGTGAGCTAGGGATTCCGAACTTTCCACTCATAAGCCACTTGCAGGCTAAGCGAGCAGTCAGGAAAGGCACACAGTGTGCGATGATATACATCCAGACAGCCCAGACGGTGGCCAGTGCTTCCGAGAAATACTCGGCTCTCCATGAAAAGTTCCAGAATATTTTTCTTCGGGACAGCCTCCCTCCCCAGCTCCCCTCGTCTAGATCGGAGCACCACAAGATTGACCACCTCCCAGGCTCGGAACCCTCGAGCAAGTTTCCGTATCGCCTTTCCAAGGCAATGAAATTGGAGTTGGACCGCCAACTCCAAGAATTGTTGCAATCTGGCTTCATTCGCCCCAGTGTCGCCATTTGCAGCACTGATCCTATTTGTCAAGAAGAAAGATGGGTCTTCCCGTCTGTGTGTCGATTATCGTGCACTCAACAAGCTGACTATCAAGAGCAGATTCCCGATGCCTCGAATAGATTATATTCTCGAGAGGTTGAATGGAGTAAAGGTGTTCTCGAAACTTGATTTAAAGAGTGGGTACCACCAAGTGAGGATTGTGGAGGGGGACATCCCCAAGACAGCCTTCCGTATGGAACGGATTCGAATGACTCCACGAGCGTTGGAGGCATTCGAATGCTATCTGTATGCTGAAACGCTGATGTACTGATGCTGAACTGATGCTCTCCTTGTTGCCTCGGAAGGAAACGCTGAGGAGATGGATGATCTATGAACTGAAGTGTGATCATTCATCAGTTAATCAATTTATTCATCAGTTTAATGTTCATTTTCCTTTGTCTACGGTCACAGACCCTCAAGACAAAGTCCACTTAGCGGCTCCCCATCTCACTGGTGAGGCAGTCACTTGGTGGCAGCATTGGTCTAGTATTCATACAGACCAGGCCAGAGGTGTCACAGCCTTTGACTGGGACATCTTTGTCCATGACTTGAAGACCGGATTTCTCCCGTCCGAGTACATGACCGGTCTGAAAGACGAGTTCTATGGACTCAGACAGAACGGATCCCCAGTGCTTCAGTTTTCCGGTAAGGTTATTACTTTAGCACAACAGTTAGGGTTATCTAAGCAGGCTAAGATGGAGCAATTCATTCGTGGATTGGACTCTACATTCGGTTCACAGTTCGTAACTTTGAACCAAGTACATGTGACCGGGCCCTGACTCTCGCTCAGAATGAAGAAATGAAGCTCAACGGGGGCAAGTCCAAGCAGTCATCACAGTCCAGTACTAAACCCCAACAGGGGAAGGGTAATTCGTCTTCTAAAGACACTAAGACAGACAACAATCCTAGCTCTAGTTCAGGGGGTAAGGAATCCTAGCCTAAGAAGACCCTTGAGGAAAAGGCTCAAGCAGGCATCACTGGAGGCTATCTTCCTCCAGAAGAGCAAAGATAGTATCAGTCAGAAAATCGATGTTTTTTTTGTCATACCATTGGGCATGGTAAGAAGGATTGTCCAAAAAGGCAAACGGAGCAAGCCTCCAAAGAGCCTTTTGCCACAGTTGCCGTAGTATCCCCCGCTCCTCCAGACCCGCCTGCTACCACCAATGCAGTTCAGATCTTACCTTCTATGCATTCTATGCTATCCGTGGTACTTGATGCTAAGCAGGAGGACGAGGCAACAACCACACACAAAAGCCTGATCCGAGCTTATGGCTTTGCCAAGGGCCGACAGTTCATAATCCTTATTGACATGGGTAGTTTTGAGGACGCCATCTCTCCCCAGTTGGCTACCAACATGAGTTGTACCTTAGTGCCCTATCATTTGGAGGTAGACGGGTTTACACCTGGTCTCCGCACCTACATATCTCAACAGGCACAACAGTTTTCTTTTCAAGTTCAAAAGGCCTCATTCCAGCGAGATTTCATTGTCTCTCCTCTCTTGGGATGTGACATGATCTTAGGAATCCAGTGGTTTCGTCAGTATGAACCTATTCCCAATGGGGGGCAAGACACCTTTATTATCTCTAAAGGTTTTCCTGAGCCTATCATGATTCGGGGCAATAGGAGCATTCTTGGCGTTCCTATGATTTCTCATCTCCAGGCCCGACGAGCTATGTGCAAGGGAGCAGCAGAAGGAGCATTGATTTATGCTTAGACAGCTTCTATCTCATCGATAACCTTTGTCTCATCTTCTTCAGTCCCTCAGTTGGCAGATCTCCTTTCTCATTCAGACTTTTTTAAGGATGATCTCCTACCCAGTATCCCACAGTTAGCAGAACCTCCTAGCAAGTTTCCCTCTTGTCTTTCCAAGACTTTCAAGGGCAAGCTAGAACAGCAGTCAGTTCTCAAACATTTGAAACATGTTCCTTATAGACATATTTTCAGAGTCACCACAGACCACCAAGCACTTAAGTGGCTCCCGATGATGCCAAGTGCCCAGTGGAGTGCTCAGCACAGTAGACAAGGTCAGCTCTTCCAACAAGTTGGAGGAATGATTAAGTACATCCCTGGTCAGCATAACCCAGTAGAGCAGATGTTCTTAGTAGAAAGACCAGCATCCAGACCAGTCCGGAGTCTACCATTTTCAACATCCTTGGAAAAGACTTAAATAGCATAAAAGATCAGTATGTCAATTCCGCAGAGTTTGGTACTCAACCCAGTTTGGCCCTCAATTTTGAGCGTGGCCATTATTCAGTTCACAGAAAGACATGTAAGTTTAGACGAGATATCCACTTCAAGGAAGGGGATTGGGTCTATCAGTGCATCATGAAACAAAGATTGAAACAAGTGGGCAAACATTGTCCCAAGCTTTCATTCCGTAGTTTTGGTCCTTTTCCAGTAGTCAAAAAGTTAAGTGATGTCTCCATGAAGTTAAAGTTGCCTACCAGTTGGACAATGCGTGATGTTTTCCATGTTTCTTGGCTAAAACCATATGTTGGTCCAGAAGTGTTTGATGTTTCAGATGAACAGCAGCTAGACGTGGTAGACGAAGCAGAAGTTATTGAGCCTGAGCAGATCCTTCTTTATCGATGGACGCATGGTTCCGGTCGACGGATACGTCATTTCTATACGAAATTCTGAGATCGAGGCACCCATGAAGCCGTATGGCTAGACGAGGAGTTCTTCCAAGAGTACCCCCAGTTGTTGGCGGACTACTTGGAAGCCATGAACTTGCCGCCAAGCTAAGCAGGAGGGAATGTCACATGCACTCTGCACTCAGTGCATGGTGACAAGATGGCTCATCATCAGCAGTGCAACAGTTGTACAGTATTAGAACCTAGTAGGATGATATTTGTCGTACGCCGTGACCCCATTGTACATCCTCAGTCTAGGATAAGTCAGGCACGAGCTACGTAGGTCATTCCTCAGCCTTAGCGGGTCAGTCAGTCAGTCAAGTCCCTTAACCCACTTGGAGAGAATCATTCATGCATGTAGAGTCAGTTGAAGCCTTAGGGTTTGCATCAGAAAGCACTCTGCATCCTGCATAATATGCATTCATATGCCTGTGCATCATTTAGAACATCCCAGAAGCCTTAGGGAATTTACTAGGATTTATTTGGTATTTTTCCATATTTTTTGGTATTTATTTAGCATTTATTGTCATTTATAAATATAAACTTTTTTAAATAAATGACCAGCCAACTTGACCAGCCTCTAGTTAGTATAAATAGGCTTGCATAGAGGGCTTAGTTTCTCATTTAGTCTTCAGTGTGCTAAGAGCTTTCCTCCTCAGCCCTAGGAGTTCCCTTGCCTTCAGCACTAGACTAGTCTCATCCAGCCCTTGGAGTGCTTGAGTTTGCTTCAGCCAACCTTGGTTCTCCAACGCATGCATCTTCAGCAGCCCTACAGCCATAAGCGCATCAGATCAGCCCCAAATCAGCATAAGATACTTGCCTTTTTTTGCATGTGAACAGTTGCTTGCTTTCAGCATCTATTCAGGCCAGAATTCAGTCTACAGCCCTGCGTTTTCTGTCCAGCATCAGCATTCAGCCTGCGTTTCAGTCCAGCATCATCCCTACAGGTCTGCGTTTCAGTCTACAGCAATTCTCAGCCCTGAATCATCAGTTTACATCAGTATCCTGCCTTCAGTACATCATCCAGTCATACACCAGCCCTTTGGTGAAGGTAACATAGCATTCATAAGCATTTACAGCATTCTAACATAGCTTAGAACAGTCCACCATCTTCTTTTCTCAGCCTCAGGTGTGCAGCCCTTCCTCATGCCCTTGGGAAGAGTGCATAGGCTCGAGATCAGTTCATCGAGGTGTTTCTAAAGTCGTGTACACTTCAGCCAGCTTATGATCCTCCGAGATCTTGCGTTTGGCTTATCTACAGTCCAGAGTCATTCTCTCTAAAGAAAAAAAGCAAATACTATCTCGTTATCAGGATAGGGGGCCCTTCAGTGGGTAATTCGGGACCCAATCTGGTGTACAGTTCTCATATCCCTCTCTCTCATATCTCTTTAAAGTTTGAAGTATTAAAGTGGATTGCTAAACTCACGAAACTCAGGATACAGAAGACGGTGTGAGCATTTGTGTGACAGGATCTTCCAATACAAAGACTTCCGCTGCATATCACAACTGCTATGCAAGCCATGTGCAACCCTATATGTTGTGCAAGAATGCAAATGGATGGGCTACTAATGCATGCCTAAGGGAAAATCCCTAAGGATGGCTTGCAAGATTTTGAGATCTAGGTTTAACTGTGCTAAAGCGATTAACATGATGTCTGACTGAATGACTGATGGAATGAAAATGATCTAAGGCTGGTTATCCTGTAACGCTCTGATACCAATGTGACGTGTGGGATTGACCGTCGTAAACACAACCTTAGGCTTACTAAACTTCACTTAATGATGTTTAAGAGAGAGACAAATAGTGTTAATGCAATGCAATGCAGCTATATTAGATGAATGGGTTTACAATGAGATCTAAATAGATCTATGATGCTGTCCTAGATGGAGATCCTTTTTGGGATGAGAGGGATGGGCTGAATGCTGATGATGAGGACTGTTCCTTGCTCCAATGCTGAGGTCCACCCTTTGATGCCGGCTTCCCTCTATGTAGGAGGTAGGAATGATGAACTATATGCTGAATATGCTGCCTATGGTGCTGAATATGCTGATTTGATGACTATATGCTGGATGAACTGCTGTCCCACTGCGAGTCATTTCAGGTGATCACCGATGCGAGTAATATCGCAATTGGAGGTGTGTTACAACAGAATGGTTATCCAGTAGCTTACATGTCTCGTAAGCTACTGCCCGCCGAGAAAAAATTACTCAATCTATGATCGTGAACTCCTAGCAGTTATACATGCCTTGAAACCTTGGAAACATTTTTTGTATGGCCGTGACTTTGAGGTTCGCACTGACCATTAGACATTACGCTGGATTCAGACAATGCCAAGTGCACGGTGGAGTGATTGACAACACCGTTGGAGCCAGATATTCCAGCAATTCGGTGGTATGATCGAGTACCTTTCAGGAAAGGCCAATCGAGTGGCCGATGCTTTGAGCAGGGAGGGACAAGTGACTTAGATTCAGACCACTAGACTTGATCTTGTTGGCACAGGACTAGATGACATGAAGCGTACGTACACGGATTCCGAGGAATTCGGTACACAGTGGGAACAGGCATTGGATGCCACAGGACCATGCCACTTTTTGATACGCAATGGTTGGCTTTTCTACAAAGGCTGACTCTGTGTCATGAAGTCGTTCAGGGCAGCTCTTCTCCATGATGCCCATGACGCCAGTACTGGTGGTCATAGGGGCATGAATTCGACTCTGGAGAAATTGAAACGGCAATATTATTGGCCAAAGATAAGGTGACATGTGTTTTCATATGTACAACGCTGTGATATTTGTCAAAAGGTGAAAGCTCCTCGTGGAAAGAAGATAGGGTTGTTATAGTCCTTGCCAATTCTTGAGGGTCCTTTCCAAGATATTTCAATGGACTTTGTCACGAATCTGCCTCCCAGTCCGAGTAAGCGTAATACGCAGTGCTTAACTATTGTTGATAGATTTAGCAAATTTGTTATGCTTATTCCTTGCAGGGCCAATGTGACTGCCGAGGATGTTGCCCAGTTCTTCATTCGGCATTGGCACCCGATTGGCGGAATTCCTAGGACCATAGTGTCAGACCGTGATCCCAAGTTTACCAGTCATTTTTGGAGGGTATTGTTTGATAACTTTGGTACTAAATTGAATTTTTCCAGTGCATTCCACCAACAGACGGATGGCTAGACAGAGATATACAACAAGTTGGCCTTTGATGTGCTGAAGTGTTATGTCCACGATCAGCAAGGTAAGTGGGAATCTTATTTGCCTTTAGTTCAAGCTGTTTTGAATGATTCTTTTTCTTCAGCTATTGGCAGGACTCCATATGAGGTAGCATTTGGAAGACCTTTCCAATCATTGTTGACCAGGACCTCGTCTTCAATACCTGAAGCGAACAGAGTGACGGAGTCTTATCAAGAGATTTTGGAGTCAGTTAAAGACAGGTTGGCTAAAGCGCAAGAGGCCTACACTCGACAGGCCAATAAAGACTGAAGGGATATGAAGTTTTCGGAAGGGGATTGGGTTTATCTTCGGATTATGAAGCAAAGGTTGAAACAGGTGGGCAAGCGAGGCCCAAAGTTGTCTTTCAGGAGCTTCGGACCTTTTCCCATCAGGAAGAAGATTTAATGAGGTGTCTATGTAGTTAAAGTTACCTCCGAGTTGGACTATGCACGATGTGTTTCACGTCAATTGGTTAAAGCCATATGCAAGTCCAATCCCTTCAGAAGTCAAAGACGAAGCGGAATCAGATATTGTTGACGAAGCAGAGGTTATGGTTCCAGAATAGATCCTTTTGCACCGTTTCAAGCATGGCTCAGGCCAAAGACAAAGATAGTTCCTCACGAAGTTTCAGGACCGAGGGACCCATGAAGCGATATGGCTTGACAAAGAGTTTTTCGAAGACTATGTGGCATTATTGACGGATTATTTGGAGGCTCTGCAGCTTCCGTCACGTTAAGCAGAAGGGGATGTCACGTGTATCCCGCACTTGGATGCCACGTCGACATATTTATACAGACGGTGCAGGACCTGGGATGGTAAACTGGTCCCATGTGAGCCTAGTCCGGGAGGAGTCAGCCAGGGATCCATCTCAGTCGTCCAAGGTCAGGTGTGCATTGTCCTGCACAAGAGTCCAAGGTCAGCTGTGCACTGTCCTGCACATGAAACAGTGCCAGTCCGCGCTGTGAGTCTCCCTCTGGAATGATGTCAGTGATTTTGTGTATCTGGTATGGTACCGGATGCCAGATCACTGTGTAGCTAGTTAGGGTTTGCTTTTAGAACAAGGGGTCAGCCCATAGGGCTATCCCAAGTCTTAGTGTGGGCATGGGGATGGTGTGAAACCACCCCCATGAGGGCTTGTAGCCGACTGGTTATCCAGCCCTAGGTGGGACTTAGGGCAAGTATGGGGCAGCCCATACAAGCTGCCCAGTCTCCAGAACAGTGTAATCAGTGCCCAGCCTCCCAGGCAGCAGGGGCACAGTGCCCAACCACTTTTATCCATGCGCATAGGTGCCCAAGCCAAGTAGGAAAACAGGCGCAACATTTAATGTGAGTTAATGCTGTTTTATTCAGTCGTGGATTGAATATATGACAGCCGACTGCTATAATACTGGCCGACTGTTTTATTCAGTCGTGGATTGAATATATGACAGCCGACAGCCGACTGCTATAATACTGGCCGACTGCTACACTTGAGTAGTATAAATACCAAGGCCGAGGTCCATTTGTGTTATCTCATATTTCACCAAGTGCTCAAGCAATCCAAGGGGCCAAGACAAGCAAGGGCTTGCTAACGCAAAGGGGTGAAGGAGTGAAGGTCAAGGGCAGGGATTTCTCAGCCAAGAAAGGTCAAGATTTCTGTGTTTTCTTTTCAGATTTACATCATTCTAATAAAGCAAATACACCATCCGTGGTGGGGGCCCTGCAGAGGGTATTTGGGACCCAATACTGTGTCCTCTCCTCTCTCCCTCTCTCTCTCTCTCTCTCTCTATTTTCTGCACATCTTCATTCAGTTTTGTGCGTTAATTCCGTCGCGAAAAGAGTGCTGATTTCTGAGCATTGAAGTTACCGATCTTCTCTAAAGCTTCCGCATGTTACACTACCATTGGTCTCATAGGTCATTTTGTCCTTTTGAAGACGGTAATACAACTTTTTTTCTCTCTCCCCCTCTCTCTTGCACTCTTACTTCCGCTACATTGTGCAATCATTAGGAACCAAGGTGCTGAATATTCAGTATCTGAAGTATAATCCTGTCTCTGTAAGCTTCCGCATGTTATAGTGGTATCAAAGCTTTGCCTTTTGGTAAAGAGATTCAGCCAAGAAAAAGAAGATTTTTATTTTTTGCTTGTGTGGTTGGTTTTCAGACACTGGTTATACTCCCATTTTGGTGTGACTCTTGTTCCTCGAAGGATGGTTGGTTTATAGCCTCTGGAAGTGATTAGGAACGTCTCCAACACACACAGTGGATGGTATTGTTGCGTGGGAAAATCCTGACCACTCCCACTATGACGAATTCTGACGATGAGAGAGAACACCAGATCCTTGCAAAATTTGTTTCCTCGACAACGACTACGGGATGTGCACATGTTTGAACCAGAAACTTTTGATTGGGCACTTTTGCTCGCGCAAAGTGCCGAGATGAAGTACAACGGGAAACCAAAGACCTCCCAGCCCGGAGTAGACAAGGCAGCCACTGTCTCTTGCAAGGGTTAGAACTAGACCTCGTCAGGGTCGCTCCAAGAACTCGAACAACGGACCTCACCTTACTCCAGACTAGAAGGCGTAGATTATCAGGCGCTCAACAAGTTGATGATAAAGAGCAAGTTCCCTATGTCTCAGATTGATTACATCTTAGAGAGGCTGAATGGAGCAAGGGTGTTTTCAAAAACTGACCTCAAAAGTGGCTACCATCAGGTAAGAATTGTGTACGGCGAGATCACCAAAACTGCATTTTGAACTGAGTGGGCCCACTACGAGTTTGTGGTCATGCCTTTTGGATTAATTAATGCCCCAGCTACGTTTAACCGCATGATGATTCGTGTATTTAGGGACTTGATAAGAGAAAGTGTCTTCATTTTTTTGGATGACATACTGATTTTCTTAGCTACAGAAGAGCAGCACAGCATTGACGACGACACAATGATGAAATTGCTGGAAAGCAATGAGCTTTATGTCAATGAGAAGAAATTGGAGTTTTGTTTATATGAGGTTCACTACCTCGGATTTATAATCAGTGCCATAGGCATGTGATTAGACCCTGCAAAGGTTGCAGAAATGCCTAACTAGGAGATTCCGGAAATAGCATATGACATTAGATCGTTTGTGGGTATTTGCCAGGCATATTCTATCAGAGGGCAGCGGAAAGATGTAGACAAATGACAAAAATGCTGAAGCATCAAGTGAGAGATGAGAGAAAACAGCAAAATGCTAAAGCACTAATCCTCAAGAAGAAAGATGGATACAACCAGCCCGTAGGAGAGGAGTGGACTCCGTAAGCAGAGGGCTGAAGGGTGCTCGCCAAATGACCAAAAGCGATGATGAAAGTGAGAGGGAGGGACATCATACATATAATCTCCATATGAACTAGCCGACTCCCTCAAGACTCCTACATGACTTGAAAAGGATGGAAAAAATAGGCATAAAAGTCAAAAAAGGGTGGGCAGCCCACATCAAAGTAGGGGAAAAATAGGGGGATTGCCTGAGCATGGGACACCAAAATAGCCACCAATAGGAGATGATATATGCTAACACCCCCTTTGAGGTCCTGGAAGTGGCCCTAGGCCCGAGCTACCATAAATGCAAATAGCTGACTGAGATAATCCTTTGGTGTGAATAAGTCTGCAGTGTCGTTTTGGGTAGGACAATATTCAACGATAATGTCTCCCTCCAAGATCCTTTGTGAGGTATGTGTTTAGAGGCACCATTGTCAAAGTAATGTGTTTAGAAGCACCATTGTCAAAGTACCATGTGTCATGTCTTTCATTGACACTGAGAGACATATGCTCTAATGATGCATCATAACTGCAAGTAAGAAAAGTCCCACTCATCTTGCACAAGATTTACTGAGCAACCCTGGCCTCATTCTTTGATTGATATGTGGTTTGCAAGACCTGATATGTGGTATGATTGATTGCTTTATTGACAAAGCAATCAAAGCCATCGCTTGGGATATGCAACCCTGGCCTCATTCTTTGACTGATACATGGTTTGCAAGACCTGATATGCGGTATGATTGATCGCTTTATTGACAAAGGAATCAAAGCCATCGCTTGGGCATCACGAGTATCGCATCTCTTATGCTCTTGTGAGGAAGGAGTGGGTACTGCAGCTTGCTGAGCACCACGGCCAGGTGTGTTAGGTGCTGTCTGTAGGGTGTACATCTTCACCTAATACATAACCCCATAAACCATTGGCCACAAGAAGGTTTCGGACCATGAAACTACACTTGCAACCAAGTATGCTGTAAAAAGCACCTGCAAGAAAAAACCCAATAAACCGGAGTGCTATGCCAAGCAATCACAGATTCTTGAGGCAAACTTTTTGCCTCAATACAAGGCCGTAGTAAATGTTTGGAGTGTCTTGACAACACAAGCAATGCAAATCTCTGCACAATAAGTGCATAAACATCCAATCGAGGCTTGTAGAATGGAAAGTCCCAATTTTTGCAAAAAGCCCTAAATTTTCATGCATCGTTGGGCTCAGTTTTGTGCCAATTGCATGTAAATTGCAAAAGCCTTAAATCCTTGTGTACCCTGTAGCTGCAATTGTGCAAGTAAGCACGAATTTTCAAACAACCCCAAATCTTACTAAACCTTGCTATCGTAATTTTGCACTGTAATGCTGCCAGCTGCACTGAAGTAGTAATTCATAAAAAAACCCCAAGAGCAAAAGCCAAAAAATACCTCTTAGTCATTGTTGGCCCATTGGGAAGACCGGTTGTCAAAAGCAGCAATGGAAGAGGCAGCCATCGAAATGGGAAGGTGGGCGATGGGGGCCTTGAGGCCTGCTTGCAGCGAAGACAACAATTGGAGGTTCGCAGAGGTAGTGTTGGACAAGGAAGATAGTATGTAGAGGCTTGCGTGGGTGCCAGAGCCGAACAATGAAGTCAGCAACAGGATTGGAATGGCCAAGGTGACCGAGCATGGGTGATGGACAACGAGAGCATAGAACGGCGAACCAACGGCGGTGTCGATTGGCGAGCAGAGTGGACGAATCTGCGAAACGACGACGGCGAGCACGACTGATGATGTCAGGCGGCAACGACGAGCTGTCGGACAGAAAATCTATCCAATGCCACATCAGCCACAAAGTGGGCCGAGCTTCGCCCACTGGTGCGAGCACCACGCCTGCGGGGGGGGGGGGTCCTATGTGCACTAGCATAGCCGGCAGTTGGGGCACGAGCAGAGAGAGCCAGACAAGGTAGCAGACAAGGCAATAGAACAGGTGCACACAAGTCGGCCGGAGACAAAGACGGATGGTTGCAGTGTCGTCAGACAACTACAGTCGGGCGTGGTGAACGGATGAACGCCTGCACAAGAGGAAGCAGGAATTAGTTCTGATACCACTGTTGGCCGAGGAGGGGAGTTGCATGCAACAACTGAATTAGGGTTAGGTACAGTAATAGCACACTCATAGGCAAGCACACTCATAGGCAAGCATACTCAAGTGATGAGAGATGCAAAGAATAGATTGCATTGGAATGTGTGGAGCTAGAAGGTCAACTCCATAATATGATAATACAACTAAAGTAGAAGGTGTCCTTTCACACCAGATCGCCAAGGGAAAAAACCCAAAGGGAGAAAGTGCCCTTGGTTCATATTAACAAAAAACGGCCGTTTCAATCCCTAGAAACGCGTTTCTCCGTTTCAGGACCCCATTCGTTTCCATGGCCGTTTCTCGTTTCCGTAGTGATATTGTCACAGGAAACGGCCGTTTCCACCCCTAAAAACTCGTTTCCCTGTCTCCATTCCTCGAATTTTTCCGTTCTCGTTTCTCGTTTCTGGTGAGTATGCCTTGGTTAGCCCATGTTCACATGTGGCACTACTCATATCATATATGCCAATAAAATCTAGCATGCCAAAGATCGCTTGTGCGGGTACCTGTGTGAGAGTAAAGAGCTGTGAGTTTGTAAAGGCCATGGTCCACTTAGCCTTGCCATAGGATCTTGTTAGTGAGAGGGTCACAAATGACCACAGAGTCCCCCATAAATTCCACCTTAGTGCCCAATTTGCAAATCTCATGTACAGAAAGGAGATGGAATCCTAAAGCTAGCACATATAGCATTCTCGAGGTATACTTTGTCCGGAATGAGGGGCATTGTCGCCAAGAATGGGGATAGTAGAGTTATCTCCAATAGGCAACTCTGGCACAACGTTGCTGCAAAGCATCAAGCCAGTCCTTGCAATAAGTCATGTGCTATGTGGCATCACTGTCCAAAATCCACTGAGATGAGTTGGAATAATTAGGAAAAGCTTGCTCCACCACTGGATGGGGAGTATCGAACTGGAGATCAATCAGGGTGACGAAAGCTGACTCCTTCACAAATTTGGCAGATGAGCTCACCCCTTTGTCGTTCGACTTCCCTGTCAAGTCCCACATGTGACTCCGGCATTGTTGTCATAAGTGCCCCTGTTTGGAGCAATAATTTCGCCAGAAGATTAGGAGCTGAAGACCCCTTCGGCTTAGCATCCTTAGAGTCCTTGGAGTCCTTAGAGTCCTTAGAGGGAAGTGCAGCCTTTGTTAGGCTTCCCCCCTCTATGTCTAATGAAGTGTGGTAACCTTTCTTTGAAGAAGAATCCTTGAATCTGCTCTCCTGATCAAGGACCATAGGCATTGGCTCATCCCAAGTAATGATTTCGGTCCGTTCTGAGGTAACAAGTGAAGAATAGAAGCTCTCATATTTTGGGGGCAACTGAGCAAGTAGCCGGATGGCCATATCCTCAGTGGAAATCTCCTTCTTGCACCCAGATATCTTAGATCGCAATGACTAGTTTGTTGACGTGATTCCGCATGGAAGTAGAATCACTGGGTGAGAGCTTTGTGGCAGGGCGGTGGCGCCAAACAAAGCAAGAGAAACATCACACAAATCTTACTGTTGAATCTGAAGGGGAACCTAATGAAGAGGAGAAGATAGTTGTAGCAATGGCCCAAGTCTCCCTTGATGAGATAGACGATGAGTGGGCATTCCAGCTGCCTTTATGTATTTGTGAGTTAATAAGGGTTCTTTGCCCAGTTTAGTCTCTTGAAAATATGATTGTATCTATGTTTTCCTTTCTTGTGTGTAACAAGAGCCTTGATGCTATAAAGGGTTCCTTTTTCTCATTTACCCTAGTTAGGAGCTAGGGGGTGACTGAAGTGCTAGTCTTGCTACCTCGGTTGCATTATGTGATTAGAGGGCTATCATAACACTGGAGGTGTGCATGATGAGTCAACTCTGGCATAGCATGTGATGGGTTAGAAGGTACTATCTTTCTTTTGCATTCAAGTCTCACCACCTTTGCTCTGAAGGGGGGTTTATTGGGATATTTGGAGCTTCATCCATGTGATACAGCCCTTATATGTGTTATTGTGTGTGCGCGCGCGTGAACTACCTCTTATGAGGTGATAAGTGTGCCATGTGGCAACACGTGTGTGTGTGTGTGTGATTGTGTTGAGTCATAAGATAAGGTTATACCTACAAAAAGGCATTGTACTCATCAATCAAGATCATCAATCAAATCAGCATTGAGTCGTGCAATCACTTGAGCATTACATTCTCTTCTCTCCGTCTTTTTGCACTCTCCATTATGGAGCTTTATCCTCTATAGTCTAACAGCTAGCAGCCTTCATCTATGAGACCAAAAGTGATACAATAGTGTCTCATCATGGTACGAAAGAAAACAAAGACTAGAGCTATGAGCTGGGAATGTCAAATCTGAGCCATATGATACAAAATGGGATCATCATCATCATTATGCTGCGAAGCCACAATCAAGTGGCCCATCACCATTGTGGAAGTGAATCTTCGATGGAAGCTCCGTGGGGAGTAGCCAGGTCCCCTGAGTGAGATTTGAGAGAGAAGGAACTTCTGAAAAAGGTAAGATTTTCTTGAAAAAGCAATTTTTCCCCTTAGGAACTGGTTGGAATATGAGCACGGCATGCCTTTTCAAACGCCAGGCCAAAATCCATATTCTCTTGAACTTCAACTCTATTGCTAGGTACTAGGGAAAGTGTTCCCCTTTCACTTCAATGCTCCATTCATACATTTGGTATGATATGTTGATGGTGAGTAGGTCAAAATCTTTCTCAGGTTGGTGCTCCACAAAGGTCTTACTAATTGAAAGAGGACTTGCTTTGGGCTCTCTCCGGCTATTTGCCACACCTGCCTTTGGGAGGCATTTCTCCCTTACCACTGTGTGGTTATTTTCCAATGTAAACCTTTTAGAAAGAAAATGTATGATCAAGCTTGGTGTGGCTTGTTTTATAGTGACCCGGCTCCTTGGAAATCTCACTCACAAATTTTTGTTTTGCTGTACCTATCTAGAATTTCCCTATGGTCATCTTGGACCTAGAGTGTAAAATCAAGCTTGCGTAGCCTACTTAATATAACTTTCCTCTTGAGAGGAAGTTTTGTAGGTAATAGTTAGCATTATTCATCTCCTGGTAGTGTGCCCAAGTTGTGTATCAGGGGTGCCCAGATTTATCCCAGGCAGCACCATATTTTTCCCTCTATTCAGGGCCCTTGGTTGTAGGGTTGGTTGGCCACCCATTTTCACATGTTTATGATTTGCTAGTCGTGAGTCCTTTTCTAGAGCAAGTTGGCGAGCTCCTGTAGGGGCTATAAAAGCCAGGCTCTTATTTCATTAGTTCTCACCTTGACAGGGGCTTCTAGGCCCAGGTCCTCCCTTACGGGAGTAGTTGTTCATCATGCCCTCACCTACGGGACCACCCCTTGCACAGGGCTGTTTGTATCATTGCTTCTTCATCATTATGTAGATTCGTTTTCTTTCTTTCTGTGCCTATGTCTCACGCTTTCTGCTGCGAACTTTTGACATGGTATCAAAGCACCAGGTTGAAGCTCTTCTACAGAAAGTGTTCTGACGTTTTTTTTGAGAGAGAAGGAATCTGCGTTTTTCTCTGAAGGAGGGCAGCATGGCTGCGTTTTTCTCTGGAGAAGGTGCTGTGGGCAGCCCCTATAGCTACGTGTCGGGACCTTGTGAAGAGGTGAAGGGGCAGCTAGCTATAGCTACATGTTGGGACCTTGTGAAAAGGTGGAGATCAGCCGCCTACAGGCTGCGTTTTTTTTCTGCCCCCAAGTCAGAGGTGGAGGGTAGCCCCCTATGGCTGCGTTTTCTGCAGATATGGGGCAGCGAGTAGGGGAGAGACACGTTGCGTTTTCTGCAGAGAGTAGGGGAGATACACGTGCTGCGTTGTCTGCAGATCTGGGGCAGCCAGAGGAGGTGCTGAAGGTGCTGTGTTTTCCTCTTCCCTCTCTTCTTCGTGGTACACGTGCTGCCGGCTGGTTACAACAGCATTTTTTGCATTATCTCATCTGCGTTTTGGAGGCAGTGAAGGCAGGTGTTCTTTTCCAGGAATGGTGCCTTCCCACATGGCCTTGAGCCCTTGAATCTTTGCTTTGTTAGAGTTTTCAGACTCATGGGTGCACACTTGGATTCACATCCTCGAGGTGTGTGTGGAAGACAGTTAGTCCTTTCTCAATAGTAGAGGGGGTCTATGAGTTTGTGCCAGTTCAGCATAGTTTTGCTGGTGTACAGGTGTTTCCTTTAGGTTCTCAGGGTGTTCACCTTGAGAGGGGGATGTGGTTACTTGGCAAGGTGAGCCACTCCTGTTCCCCAGGCAGATGGCCTTCTGGATAACAGGGTACAGGCACATGAGCCACTCCTGTTCCCCAGGCAGATGGCCTTCTAGATAACAGGGTACAGGCACATGAGTCTTCATCCCTAGGATGAGCATTGATTTGGGAGCTTGGTGTACAGGTTGATATTGGCATTCATGCAGAGTTAGGCTAGGTCATTTGGTGACGAGAGCTGTTGTCGGAGGTTCACAAGTACTTGCTCAGTTGCAAGATGGGAACAGGATGCATGGCATGTGTACAGGTTCATTGGGTACACGTAGGTACCAGTGGAGCAGCAGTTTGGAGCAGATGATTGACATCAGATTGTGCTTTGGGATGATGAGTTGTGGAAGTTTGGTTCCACATGGACACGTGACTAGTTGGTTGGGAGCTTGCCAGCTAGGGGTGTCAGGTTTTGGCAGGAAAGCTTTCTTGAGCTCAGTGCCATAGTTTACACCAAAGAGCTCAGGGGGTGTTGCCATGTGATCGGGTGACTCATAGGGGTGTGTGAGTAGTAGTCCCATCACGCGACGACGAGTTATGGATACAGGTTTTAAAGGTCAGGAGCCGGTAGGATTGTCAGCTACAGTGTTGGAGGTATGTTTCTTCCACTTGGAGTATTAGCAAGACAGAGCGGCGTTCTTGGACCGAGGGATACATGGAGATCCGGAAACCTTGTATTTGGAGATTGGTGCTCAACAAGCTCAGAGTTGGAGGCTTGAGTACCAGGGCTGATGTACATTGTGGGCCTCTAGGGTGTCTAGAGGGGGTGCCAACAGGGAGACAGTTTGGCGGTGTTCTCTAAGGAGCAGATTTTTTCTTGGAGGTAGAGAGTCAGACGACATCCTTTCTTGGTTTGAAGAGGGAGCACATTGTGTGGACTGGTGTGATACAGATTGGGTTGGAGATATGGACATCTGGTGGTTCATTTTTGGATTTTGTTGGACTTCTGATTGGGAGCAGTTTCTTGGAGTAAGTGGCAGAGGCGGGAACAGATCGACTTCTCGACTTGCTTTGGAGGTTTCCTTTTCCAACTCCTTGGATCGGTTTCTCCTAGGATCTGAGAGGGGGTGTTAGCATTATTCATCTCCTGGTAGTGTGCCCAAGTTGTGTATCAAGGGTGCCTAGATTTATCCCGGGCAGCACCATATTTTTCCCTTTGTTCAGGGCCCTTGGTTGTAGGGTTGGCCACCCATTTTCACATGTTTATGATTTGCTAGTCGTGAGTCCTTTTCTAGAGCAAGTTGGCGAGCTCCTGTAGGGGCTATAAAAGCCAAGCTCTTATTTCATTAGTTCTCACCTTGAAAGGGGCTTCTAGCCCCAGGTCTTCCCTTACGGGAGTAGTTGTTCATCATGCCCTCACCTATGGGGACCACCCCTTGCACAAGGCTGCTTGTATCATTGCTTCTTCATCATTATGCAGATTCGTTTTCTCTCTCTTTGTGCCTCTGTCTCATGCTTTCCGCTGTGCACTTTTGACAATAGTGAGGTCTTTCAAGGCGAAGTTTGTACTCTCAATTGGGCTTACTACTGGTTAATAGTTTTGAGTAGGACACGGCAAAACCGTTGTTCCCCTTTGCCCATATTTACCTGTCACCAACTTGGACATTTTCCAGTATGAAAGGGGTCTGGTGGACTCCAGGATGTCTAAATATTTGGAAAGTACAAGCTTTGGGAATGGGGGATTATCCTAGAATACAAAGGACCACACTCCTAAAATCTAGGAGAGTTACTATTTTTGGCCCGACTCCGATGGAAATTCTGTTCGCGTCATTACATCTGGAATTGAGCAGATACCAAGAGTTGGCAAAGTGCCTATGATAGAATGTCTACCAATTGGGATATTTTTAGAGATAAAGTTTATGGAAGGACCCATCTCTTAGATTGGGACATGTGACAAGAAAGTGGACCAAAGTGAGACAAGTGGCCTGACACTTGTTAGAAAGTGGATCAAAGTGAGACAAGTGGCCTCACACTTGTCTCTTCAGCTATTGTGTGGCTCTCCACTTGTCTCTTCAGCTATTGTGTGGCTCTCCACTTGTCATTGTAGCCTTCTCTTGCCATTTTAGCTCATGGGAGGCCCAAATCTATAAATTGGAGCCCCCTCTCTTCATTAATGGAGGCTCTCTTGCTGCACACTAGCCTCTACCACCATTACAGGCTGCCCTAATGATGGCTACCCATGAAGAATACCGGCGGTTGGGGACTGTTTTAGAGGCTTCCATCGCGAAGAAATACTGAAGGCAAGGGTATTTAATCATTTATTATGATTTCTAGCCATTGTACTTCTTGTATACCAGCCTTTGTATCTGCTGTACTAGCCATTGTACTGGCTGTACCAATCCTTGTACTTGTTGTACTTGCTATCACCCATTGTACCGGCTGTACCAGCTTTTGTACTTGCTGTACCAAGCACTGTACTTGCTATACTAGTCACTGTACATGTTGTACCATCATTTATACTCGTTGTACTTGATGTACCAGCCACCACACCGGTTGTACCAGCCACTGTACCTGAATCAGTACCCACACAGAGGTATATGGATTATATTGTTGGCTCGTCATTTCTACAGCCTATGTTCCGGCTTGGTAGCCTCGTGTTGGATTGTGTTATGGCATTTGTATATAGATAATCCGGCATCTCCCGTGGGGAGAGTAAGGCCCTCAAAGCTTGTACATGATATTAATCTCATTGGGTAATAAAATACTCCAAGGGCCCCGGGGGGGGGTCGGCCCATTTCGGCCTGTGTGGTGTCACATGTGCAGATCCATTTTTCAGCATTTGTGGATGTTTTGTCTAGCTTTTATGTTTTATGCAAAGTGATGATGGATGTGTTAAGGCTATGGCCATGTTTAAGTGTTTTAATATGCATTGATGGTATCAACAAGTGTGTCAAAGACCCTAGTCCCCCGGGCACCCGCCGCGAGTCACATTGGTATCAGAGCATAGGCTTTCTTGGAAGTGGAGGCTTCCTTCTATCAATAAGGAAGAGAAAAGATCTCAAGTGGGGACCACACTTACCATCATTGTTGTTAAGCATGGCCAGCCGCTTCATAGCTTATGAAGCAAGAGCATGAGCAGTAGACAGCTTGTTGGTCTAAGGATTTATGAATTCACATAATTTATCTTGGAAGTATGGAGTTGGCTTTATGTGCACACGTTTAGCACTCTTTCCATATGGATATTGTGGATTATATTATCAAGCTTACAGGCAAGCTATATGGAGATATATCTCAAGATATCTCAAGGATATGGTGACGAGATATTTCTTTTGGCTTCATGATCAACGTGGCAAAGAAAAGCTAAGTATACTTTGAGTTTGCAAAGTTGGTGCTTTGGCTATTTACTATGAAGTGTTTTTGATGTTCACTAATCCTTGCATAGCCATGCAAGAAGAAAGGTGGTGTTGTTTGCCTTGAGATGGTTTCAGGGAAACATTGTTTATGGCTCCCTTTATTGGGATGGATTATATCTATGGAGATTTCTTTCTTGGACGAGATTTATATAGATATTGGGCTTCACAAGCAATTTCTATGGAAGAATTTGTCCGAGTTTATAGAGAAGAAATCTTTGGATATCTCATGGATATGATGCTTTTATGGAGAAAAGTCCATCTCTACTCCAAGGTGTGTGGTTAGCACGGAGTATGTGGTAAGAGTTATGGTATACAAGGATTATGGTATACAGGTCTATGGATTCCAAGACTTCTTTTCTAGGGATTTGGATCCATCCTCAGGTTTATGGATTATTCTTTTTGGCTCCCTTTATTTGGGATGCATTGGACTTATGAAACTCATGGTTCACATACCCTGTGTAGTGTTCTCTTGTCCTACGTGCTCTCTTGAAGATTGTTTCTACCATGTGTGGGTGGAACAATAGAGAGCAGATGGAAGGGAACATGGGCACTTCAGAGGGTAGTGTCGAGCACAACATACCATGTGTAGTGTTCTCTTGTCCTACGTGCTCTCTTGAAGGTTCTTTCTACCACATCTGGGGGGAACAACAGAGAGCAGATGGAAGGGAATATGGGCACTTGAGAGGATAGTGTGAGTTGGTGGCCGAAATGCCTATAAACTATGTGTAGCAGAAATGCTTATGATTATCTTGTTACTTGAGCCCACCTCTCATCCAAGGTGTGTGGTTAGAGTACCAACACAGAGTGCAAGTGGTAAAGTGGACATGATGCCTGGTTGGCATGGGACTTATGTCTATGCCAAGAGTCATGTGGACCGATGCCTTGTTGGCAGGAGACTTATTTTGTCTCTCCCATTTACTTGGGACATGGATTATGATATCTGGACTTATGGGATTGTTTTGTCTCGCCCATTTATTTGGGACATGGATTTATTTATTTATCTTAATGCCATATTAGAATCACTATCTCCCCATACAGAGGCCAAGAGGTTCATTGTTCATCTCACCATGCATGTGGATTCATGTTGGGATTGTGAAAGGGCAATTCAATGAACACTCCACCATACACGTGGATTCGTGTTGCGATTGTGGAGTGAGTGTTTCATTGTTTCCACACCATGCTTGTTGATCAGAGTTGGGATTGTATGGGAGAACATGGGAACTGTTGGGATTGGGAGAAAGGATTGCCAGAACTATGGAGAACCAGCTTTTCTGTCACCATGGTTGTTGATCAGAGTTGGGATTGTATGGGAGAACATGGGAACTGTTGGGATTGGGAGAAAGGATTGCCAGAACTATGGAGAACCAGCTTTTCTGTCACCATGGTTTGTGCTTTTGAATGGCACCAGTTTGTGTGCATAGCACATGTTTCTGTGCGAGGCACTAGTTTCTTGTGCATGGCACTTATTTGTCTTAGCACCTGGTTGGTGATTTTCATTGGCATATGATTATCTCATTGATATTGGTGATTTGAGACACAATTGGCTCTTGTGCCTGTGTCTAGCATATCTTCCATGGAATTCTCGCCCATTTATTTTGGGACATCATTTTGGTATTATGGAGACTTATTTAGTCTCACCCATTTCTTTGGGACATGGATTCTTCAGATGTATTGGATTTTTGAGACTGTCTCGTCTCGCCCACTTGATGGGACATGATTATATATTGAACATATGGCTTGAAGCTTAAAGTTGCGGACAACTTTTAAGAAGCTGGGGAGGATGTCACCAACTTGGACATTTTCCAGTATGAAAGGGGTCTGGTGGACTCTAGGATGTCTAAATATTTGGAAAGTACAAGCTTTGGGAATGGGGGATTATCCTAGAATACAAAGGATCACACTCCTAAAATTAGGAGAGCTGCTATTTTTGGCCCGACTCCGATGGAAATTTTGTTCGCGTCATTACATCTGGAATTGAACAGATACCAAGAGTTGGCAAAGTGCCTATGACAGAATGTCTACCAGTTGGGATATTTTTAGAGATAAAGTTTATGGAAGGACCCATCTCTTAGATTGGGACATGTGGCAAGAAAGTGGACCAAAGTGAGACAAGTGGCCTGACACTTGTTAGAAAGTGGATCAAAGTGAGACAAGTGGCCTCACACTTGTCACTTCAGCTATTGTGTGGCTCTCCACTTGTCATTGTAGCCTTCTCTTGCCATTTTAGCTCATGGGAGGTCCAAATCTATAAATTGGAGCCCTCTCTCTTCATTAATGGAGGCTCTCTTGCTGCACACTAGCCTCTACCACCGTTACTGGCTGCCCTAATGATGGCTACTCTCTTTCTCTGTCTCTTGAAGACTGCCCATGAAGAATACCGGCTGTTGGGGACTGTTTTGGAGGCTTCCATCGCGAAGAAATACTGAAGGCAAGGGTATTTAATCATTTATTATGATTTCTAGCCATTGTACTTGTTGTACCAGCCATTGTACTGGCTGTACCAATCCTTGTTCTTGTTGTACTTGTTGTATCACCCATTGTATCGATTGTACCAGCTTTTGTACTCGCTGTACCAACCACTGTACTTGATGTACTAGTCACTATACATGCTGTACCAACATTTGTACTTGCTGTACCTACTGTACTAGCCACCGCACCAGCTATACCAACCATCGTATCGACAGTACCAGCCATTGTACCAGCCATCGTACCTGCTGTACTAGCCATTGTACCTATTGTACCGGCTGAATGGAGAGTTGTACTTACTGTACCAGCTCTATTGCATGAAGACCCATGGTTTTTGGGGAAGAATCAGTACCCACACGGAGGTATATGGATTATATTGTTGGCTCAGCATTTCTACAGCCTATGTGCTAGCTTGGTAGCCTCGTGTTGGGTTGTGTATGGGATTTGTATATGGATAATCCGGCATCTCCCGTGGGGAGAGTAAGGCCCTCAAAGCTTGTACATGATATTAATCTCCTTGGGTAATAAAATACTCCAAGGGGGGGGGTCGGCCCATTCCGGCCTCTGTGTGGTGTCACATGTGCAAGATCCATTTTCAGCATTTGTGGATGTTTTGTCTAGCTTTTATGTCTTATGCAAAGTGATGATGGATGTGTTAAGGCTATGGCCATGTTTAAGTGTTTTAATATGCATTGATGGTATCAACAAGTGTGTCAAAGACCCTAGTCCCCCGGGCACCCGCCGCGAGTTTCATTACCAACCGTACTCCCAACCCATCTACTAAGGTAGTTCAAGCATAGTCCGAGTGAGAGAGTAACCCATCTACTAAGGTAGTGCAAACATAGTCCGAGTGAGAGAGCAGCCACCTTCACTTAAATGAAAATTGTCTTCTAGACTAGGCTATTGAACACAACTAGATTAGCATTAGTATCATCAAACTAGTACAATCCTTGGTATTGTCAAATTACCAATTTTATCAGACTATTTTCTGAAGTAATAGCATTGGTATTATTTAGCAGTACCTGCTAGACTAACATATCCTGAAAAAAGATTAGCATTAGTATCATCAAACTAGTACAATCCTTGGTATTGTCAAATTACCAATTTTATCAGACTATTTTCTGAAGTAATAGCATTGGTATTATTTAGCAGTACCTGCTAGACTAACATATCCTGAAAAAAGACCATGTGCAGTTTAGTTTCGGTATCACCAATTTGAGATACCCACTGCAATAGCCTGCAACAAACAAATAAAGCGAGTGTATCAGAAATATAGAGCTACGTACTTGATTAATACTCATATACATGAACATGCATTTTGTTTGGAGTGGTCTTAATATTTTGTTTAATCCTTTGTTTGTTCTAATATAGAGGAATTCTTTTTCCTTTATGCTTTGGGAAAGGTTGCTTCGTTGTTTTTAATGACAGTATTTTAATTATCTTTACATTTCTTAGATAATAAGAAAGCATTTGCCAGCAAGTTTTTTTAACATAGCTTTCATTATGCTAAAAAATTGTGCATGCATGTGCTGGAAAACAATAATTGATTAAGCATGTTTGTTCTCATAAAAAGGTTGGGCCGCTTGCAGCGTACTATCGGATACCTATCCAACAGATTCTTGTGGTATGCCATTGATCTCGTCACCCTTAAGAAAAAAATGTCAGCCCAGTGACGGACGATATTTTTTTGAATGATTTGTTCTTTAGTTTTCATCAAAGTATGGCTGATTATGTTGTAAATATTCTTGTGTTTTGAAGCTGTAATGTCTTTACATTGTGCCCACAGAGAAGAATTTGTTTTCATTTTTGTTTATAATGAGGCTTCAAAAATTCCAAGAAGCTAAGGTAAGGGTTATATTTTGATCTTACTTGTCCCCCATGGAGAAGACTTTGTTTTCTATGCTTTATTTCATTCTTTTTTTTTTTTCTTTATCTGATCTTAGAAATCCGAAGGGGGAGATGCCCTGAGACCGCCACCAAGAGGAGGCCATGGGAGTGCCGTCTAACTCTTGGAGTAATGTGCAATGCCCCAATCTGGCAGCGCACTGGAAGAGGGGGATTGTGCCTCCGACCTGCTGCTGAAGGGATTGTGCCAAGACCACTCCCCGGGATACCACTGTAGTTAGGCTAAGGGGAGGTGCTCCCAAAGCCACAGACGCCTAACCTAGCCCATGATGATTGGGCATTCTAACCACTAACATAAGGCCATCCCCACTTCCTACCTTGTGTAAAACATCACCCAAGCTAAGATGGAAACAAAATAGGTCAAATCCATATATGCTAGAGGGATGGATATTACTTGAGGAGGAGATTGTTGGGAAAAATCAAGTAACACCTATCTTAGGGGGAGCCATTTAATTGTCCATGTTGCAAAGCCCAAAACCTTAGAAATGAAAGCCTTGTAATAATGAACCTATAAAGAGTGCACCTTAGAGTAAATCCAAGCAATGTAAAAGCCAATGAGAGGTGAAGGAATCCACGCCCACTGCAGGGGGCCCTTGGCATTTACCAGAGTTTGGACGTAGCCCCGGGAGCTTGTGCTTTCGAGGTCTGATAGGAGGACCACCGGCCCCAATCTTTCAAGACGCAGCACAGAGCAAATCGACTGGATTCGTGAGTAGGAGAGGAGCATTTGCTGAGACCTTGCTTCTCTTCAGCAACTTCAGGTGAGGGTTAGTTAGCTGCCGCCTGTATTGAGCTCATATCCATAGAGGAGCAGAGAGTGGAGTACAGATACCATGCCAAGGCTTCCTTTTGGATGCAGGCGGGAGATTGGGTCACTGGGGATTTCTTTGAGATTGTAGGTCCCCACAGGCGGAGAGATGGTATCCATAGGATGGATCTATCGTTTCGAAAATCCCCCCATGTGAGAGCCATAGCCACAGATTGCTTCAAACCCCTTCTCACGGGCGCTGCCATATCCTTACAGGTGGTGGATGCACGAGAGTGGGTCTGGTGGCATACGAGAGAGGTGGTTCTCTTGCTCTCTGGAGTCTCCTATTGACTCCCTTCACAACTTAGGAGCTGATGGAGGCCTCGGAAACCGGTCCTTTCTGGTGTGAGGCACAGCTCCTGTGAACATGATGGTGTATGTCTTGAAGTGGACCTCTCTAACCGGTTGGGCCTTCGATCCGCTACGGCCGTCGGCCATTCCTAGTTTGGCTTTGATAGTGCTATCCCAAGGGGCGCGAAAATAAGGATTATTGAGAGATCTCGTCGAGACCAGGTTGCCGTGCATCGCCCACGTCAATCCGCCGCTAGCAATTGTCTAGCCTTGATGACACTTCCTAGGGGCGAATGCCTGGGAGCGGACGGGCTTCCAGTCTCCTTTTTTCTTTGTCATTGGGATCTCATGGAAGGCAGCCATAGAGAAGCCTTCAACAAGAGTGATTATGGTGCCATGCCAGAGAAGCTTTCAGAGAGTTTGATCCACTTAATTCCCAAAGACGGTTGTGACATATTGGAGATTCAGCAGTGGAGACCCATCACCCTTCTTGGGACCGCTTACAAGATTTTGGCCAAGGCCATCAATCGGAGACTTTAGCCTTTCCTCCATGACTTGATTCATGATACCCAAATAGGTTTTGTTTAGGACCGAAGCATTTTGGACATCATCTTCACTTTCTGGGAGGCACCTGCTTCGGTCAGGATGTGCCATCAGGATCTCATTGTGCTCCTGCTGGATTTTGAGAAAGCCTACGATAGAGTTGATTGGGGCTTTTTGGAGGGGATGATGTGCTGGATGGGATTTCCAGAGGAGTGGATCCGTGGTGTTTCCGGACTTTACTTGGCTTCTCACAGTCAGGTTCTCATTCAGGGAGTTAGAGGTGACATATTTCCCCTTTCTGGCTCGGTCCGGTCGGCCTGCCCTCTAGCACCGTATCTCTTTCTATTTGTTGCCGAGGCCATAAGAATTTTTCTCTCAATTGAGGAGACTGGGCTTCAAGGATTGAGTCTCCCCATTCGTGCTCAGGAGGAGCTACTAGACTCCGAGTTCGTAGATGACACAACAACATACTTATCAGGAGATGGGGGGAACCTTTAGAGATTTGTAGAGGCGATAGAGATCTTTTGTCGCGCATGTGGAACGGAGATCAACTGACACAAGTCGTGTGGATTTTGGGTTGGCTCTTTGCTTGCCCCGACTTGGCGTCTAGTTGAGGCTTTCGTGTGGATTCCGAGGGGCACTCCAGTCCGTTATCTTGGATGCGAGGTGGGCATCGATATCTCCCCAAAGCAGCAGCTAGCCCCTCTTCTTCTAAGCATTCGGAAGAAGCTTCTATACTGGAGTTCAGGGAGGAGGCTTTCTTAGCCGGCCGAGTAGTGGTGGCGAACTAGGTTTTTCTTGCCACCATGTTCTTGCTGGGCCTTCTCACGGGCTTGCATCGGTTAGGTCCAATGGTTGATCCGCAACTTTGTGTGGGCTGGCAGCGACGGGAGGCATACTCGGGCCAAGGTGGCTTGGAGAGTGATCATACAGCCAGCAATGGGGGCTTGGGCATTATCAACCCTGCCATTCAGAGCCGTGCACTTCTGGGCAAGTTGATTGTTAGAGGACTTCTTCCAAGTAGCGAGCCTTGGAAGGATTTCTTCCTGGCCAAGATTTCAGCCCGTACAGCGAGTCTGGGGGGCCATTGGCCGCAGAGCACTAGATGGATCTTCACGGAGATGTGGACCCTGGCTTCAGCTTTTGAGTGATGGGAGAGAATTAGGGTTAAGAGTTATGTGGGAGACATACACAGAGAAGCAAGGGAGAGAGAGAGAGAGAGAGTTGTGGGGATAAGTCAACTCATCAATCATGAGTGTGTGACTCCCCTATCACACATGTATATTGCACTAGTACACATAGTGCACTTAGTACATTAAAAGTACTAAGTGTACTATGTACTATAACTTATGGGCTTGTACACACTATAAGGGTGGGCATAACGCCTTTACCCCAACAACCTCCCACTTAAAGGCAAAGTGCCCTTAAGTAAAGAAAAAAAAAAAATCAGCATGTACATGATAATATACAAGGCCATATCAAGGCTGAAAATGGCCTCATCCAATGCCCATCAAGTGTCTGCAATGAGCAAACCGCTCCGGAGGCAAACTCTTTGTCAACAGATCAGCCGGGTTGTCATCCGTATGAATCTTAACAAGCTGAATTGGCTTGTTCTCTATCACCTCTCTGATGAAGTGATACTTCACATCCACATGCTTCGTCTTTGCATGAAAGACAGGGTTATTTGCCAACTGAATGGCACTCTGACTGTCACAATGCAACAATGGAATATCCCCTGTATAACCCAAATCAACCACTAACCGAGATAGCCATAATGCCTCCTTGCAAGCCTCTGTGGCTGCAATATACTCGGCCTCTGTAGTAGATAAGGCAGTGCACTTCTGCATCCTGGATATCCATGACACAGCACCTCCTGTGAATGTAAACACATAACCGGTAGTAGACTTCCGGTTATCTGGATGACCGGCATAATCCGAATCCGTGTAACCATGCACTAACGCATCCTGTTTGCCAAAGCAAATGCACAAATCCTGTGTGCCCTTCAAGTATCTCATGACACCTTTCACTGCTTCCCAATGCTTCTTGCCAGGGTTGGCCATGTATCTAGGAACCACTCCCACTGCAAATGCAATGTCCGGCCTAGTAGCAACCATGGCATACATGAGACTGCCACAAGCTGAAGCATACGGAATCTTGGCCATATCAGCCCTGTCTCTATCTGACTGTGGGCTGTCCATAGCACTGAGTTTCACATATGGAGGCAAAGGAGTACTAGTCTTCTTCCCCCCGTCCATATTGAACCTCTGCAAGACTTTGCCAATGTATTCCTTCTGAGACAAATACAACACATGCTGATTTCTGTCTCGAAGTATCCGCATACCCAAGATGTGATTTGCATCACCCAAATCCTTCATATCAAAGGTTTCATGCAACCTCTGCTTCAAGGTATCCATCTCCTTACGAGATTTCCCGGCAATCAACATATCATCAACATACAAGATGAGGATCAATAGACTGCCATCCAAAGCTTTCTTGGTGTACAAGCAGTGATCTATGTCACTTCTCTTGAATTTCTGAGATTTCATGAATGTATCAAATTTATGATACCATTCTCTTGGTGCCTGTTTGAGCCCATAAAGACTCTTTTTCAGCTTGCATACAAGCTTCTCCTTTCCACTCACTGCATAACCCTCTGGCTGCTGCATATATATCTCCTCATGGAGATCACCGTGAAGAAAAGCAGTCTTCACATCCATCTGAATCAAGTCCAGAACATCATGCGCAACCAAAGCCAACACAGCTCTAAGTGTGGTCATTTTGACCACTGGAGAGAAGATCTCCTCAAAGTCCACACCATATTCCTGCTTAAAGCCCTTAGCCACTAACCTGGCTTTGTATCTTGGCTTTGCATCTGGTGCAACTTTGAGCCTGTATACCCACTTGCATGGCAAAACCTTCTTGCCTGCAGGCAAAGGCACCAACTTCCATGTTCCATTTTTATGCAGAGAATCCATCTCTGACTTCATGGCACGCTCCCATAGAGCCTTGTCTGCCCTCTGTAAAGCCTCCTTATAACATGAGGGCTCCCCACAGTCAGTAAGCATCAAATAGTCAACCCCTGGAACAAACCTGTCAGGGACTCTGGAGGGTCTAGTGGACCTCCGTACCCAATGACCATCATTTGCAGGTTGCTGTCCAGCCTGCATATCACCCATTGGTGGCTCCTGTTCCATGCCATAAGGCTGAAATATCATGCCCGGTATCTCCTCCAACTGTGGTATATCCATAGGGATATCTTCTGCCATATCTGGCTGTCCATTTGGACCATTTTCAGCACCATTTAAGGGCTGGTTTTCCTGCTGTAATGGCTGATTTACAGCCCTTTGTTGTTGTCCATGATGTCCATCATCATCAAAGATGACTCTGCCAGGCTCCTGTTGCCTTGCAGGCTCCTTATACATGCATGTTTCATAAAAAATGACATCATTGCTGCGTATGATCTTTCTATTCATGGGATCCCAAAGTCTATACCCCATTTCACCTCTGTCACCATATCCTAGGAATATGCATTTGTGAGACTTAGGATCAAGTTTGGTGCGCATTTCCTTGCGTATGTGCACGTACGCAACGCAACCAAACACTCTCAAGTGCTTGTATGACGGAGGCTTCCCTGTCCATACTTCCTCTGGCACTTTCCCACCAAGCCTCGTGTTAGGTGACCTATTTATAAGGTGAACGGCTGTCATAACAGCTTCAGCCCAAAAACCATGAGGTAATGCAGCATGTGACAACATAGAACGGACCTTCTCCTGTATGGTCCTATTCATCCTCTCTGCTGTCCCGTTTTGTGGAGGATCATAAGGAGTAGAGAGCTCCCTCTTGATGCCTTTAGCATCACAAAAGTCCTGAAACTGTTTGGACATGTACTCTCCACCATTGTCGGAACGCAAAGCCTTCAGTGTTTTGCCAGTTTGATTCTCAACAAGAGCAACAAACTTCTGAAACACTGAGAATGTATCACTCTTTAAACGAAGAGGATAAACCCACACCTTGCGTGTGGCATCATCAATAAAAGACAAAATATTTTGCCCCTCCCAAAGAAAGCTGAGGCATCTCACATACATCTGTATGCACAAGCTCTAACTGAGCATCTTTCTGTCCAAGAGCTTTCTTGTGGGGGCACTGTAGTTGCCTACCATATATACAATGCTCACAAAACTGAAAACTTGAAAACTTTAGAGAAGGCAAGTAACCCAAACGAGACAATTGCTCCATTCCCTTGACACTCATGTGTCCCAACCGGCTATGCCACATAGAAATTTCCGGCAGCTCGGTTGCATTTACATTAGCATGGTGACAAACACCTGCATGCATAAAGTAAAGAGTGTCCACCTTAGAGCCTCTGGCAACAACCAGTGAGCCCTTACTAATCTTCCACTTTCCACTACCAAATGTGGTAACATAATCAGCATCATCAAGCTGTCCAGTAGAAAGCAGGTTCTTCTTGATCTCAGGCACATGCCTGACATCATGGAGCATAAGCTGTGAGCCATCTGAAAATACAAGCCTTACATCACCTCTGCCAAGAATCTTGCATGCATGGTTATCACCCAAATAAACCACTCCTTCATTGCCAGCAGTGTACCTGACAAACAAGTCTCTGCAACCTGTGACATGAAAGGAGGCACCTGAATCAATGATCCATGAGTGCATACCATGACCACCTGTAAGAAGTGAATGGGCATCAAGTGAAGACGTAAAGAGGACCTCATCCTCACTGCCACCTGCATGTGACACATTGATTTCTTCAATCTTGACTCCACTTTTGCCCTTTGGCTTTACATCTTTGGCTTCATCTTTCTCTTTGTCTTTGCCTTTTCCCTTTTCCTTTTGATCATTTTTCCATTTGTAGCATTGTTTTTTGATGTGTCCCTTCTTGCCACAATAATGGCATTCCAAATCCTTTTTGGAGCGAGACTTGCTCCTTCCCCTTTCTTGGCTTTTCCCCCTTTGCTGGGATCTCCCACGTGCATTCATTGCATTGGACTTTCCAACAGAGTTGTTCTTCGTGTTCATCTCTTCTTGAAGAAGAGCACCCTCAACATCTGCATATGACAGCATAGCATGCGAATTGCTAGTGGCTGTCCTGAATGTGTCCCAACTCTCTGGCAAAGTGCATAACAAAAAAGTGGCTTTGAACTCATCGTCCATTGCCAACTTTTGATTAATGACCTGGCTGACAATACCATTAAACTCATTTAGATGGGCTGTCATAGATGCCCCTTCCTTCATCTGAAGGCCTATGAGTTTCTTCAACCAATACACTTTGCTTGAGGCACTTTGTTGGGCATACAAGTCCTGCAATCTTTGCCACATTCCCCAAGCTGTCTTCTCTTCACGAATGCTGAAAAGTAATGAGTCTGACACAGACAACATGATAGTAGATCTTGCCAGCTCATCCATATCTTCCCACTCTTCAGCAGTAAGAGAAGCGGGCATTACACCCCTTTCTTTGATAGGCTTGTGCTGCTTTTTCTGGAGCAACACATTGTAGCACTGGGTTTGCCAAATATCATAGTTATGCGAGCCTTCAAGCTTCTTGATGTGAAGCAATGAAGAGCTCTCACCTGTGGTTGCCATAGCAAAATGCAACCTGTCAATGCCTGACTCCCTGCAAATGTGCAAACACTGCACCCAAAGCACACAAAGTGCTCACAAATGTTCTCCCAAGCTTTATCTCCCACTGCGGAAGCAAGAATGCAACTTTTCTCCCACTTTTTGTGATGAAAACACCAAAATCTGGTTGCTGCAGATTTTGGACAGCACCTTAAATGTGCTCTTTTGCCCTTCCAAAGTACTGTACAGCAGTACTAAGTGCTCACCTGTAATGTACCAAACCTGTACCGGCAAGTACAGCAGCTGAAATTGAACCTTTTGGTCACTCAAAACAGTGTACAGCCATGCCAAAACATGCACAAAGCTGTGCCAAATCTGTACCAGCAGGTACAATAGCAATAAATGCTCTCCTGGCTGTCCAAATGAGTGAAAATCAGACTTTTACAGTCCTGTACATTGCATAAAACAGTCCCGAACAGAAATTGGGCAAAAGCCCCTTGACTGCAAGCTGATTTCTGAGGATTCAAGGCATATATGTCTTGCCTGCTGCTTTGCCAAGCTCAACAAGCATACAAACTTGAAAAGCCCCTTGATTTGAGATCAATTTCTGATCATGCATGGTACATTGACGCACATGAAGGCATTTAGAGTGTTCACGATGCTTCCCCCTGGCCACATATACATCAAATACATGAAAGCCCCTTGATTTACAGGCACATTGAGTGCTTGTAAGGCATCAACACATTATCCACAGCATCAAATGCGATTGCCTGCATGCAAATCAACCAAATCGGCACAAAAGCCCCTTGATTTGCACTGCAATTTGCTGCAATTTTGCCCAAATGTGCGATTTTTCACATCATACAGCATGTATGAGTGCTTAATTGCACAATTACATCAAAAGCCCCAAATTTCGACATCCAATTTCCTGCAAATTGATCCTGATTTGACCAATTTCCTGCAAATTTATCCTGATTGTGACCAATGTCACCCAATTTTGCCAATTTTGCTCAAAAATTGAGCAATTGGGCACCTGTACCTGCTCAATTGATTTAATTGATAAGAAATTCGCAAAAAATTAAAGGCAAGTACCTATGAAATTCTGAATTTCTCTGATTTGCAGGTTGATTTCTGTTGCAGGAGAGGGGGGGCGTGATGAATATGCTGGTGCTGTATTGATGCAGATGCTGATGATCCTGCAGCTGTGCAGGTAGGGAGGACGGCTGGGTGACAAACTCCTGGTTTCACCTCTTCTGCAGAGCCTCAAGAGATTCCAATCGAAGAATGCACACGGTTCACCTTCAATCGAAGGAGTGGCGGGGTATCGAAACGAGAAGGGTGAAGCGGACGATGAAGCCGGCAATGTTCGCCTAGCGCCAGCCTTCGCATATGTTTCGCCTGTTTCTTCGCTCCACGCTGAAGTGCCTTAGCGACCACAGCCGAACGTGAATGGGAGACGCCTGGTTCAGTTGCCTACGTATTCGCCTTCGCTCAAGCCTGCTTTCGCCTAGCGCATCTACGCCCAGCGCTTGTTCGCTCAACGCCGGGCGCTTCAGTTTCGCCCAGCGCTACACGCCTTTGTTGCAGTAGGCGCCTGACACGCCTTGTGGCCACCAACGCTACACGCTCACCGCACTGTCTCTGCCGGCTTGTGTCAAGTCGTCCTTCGCTTCACCCACAGCTGTACGACAGTTCTCACTGTCTTGCAGCGCATGTGCTCCTTGCTGAGCACCGAAAGCTCCAAGCAATCTCTTCTGCTCGTGCCAAGCTCAAGGCTCCATAGCCGAGCTTCTTCTTCTTCGCGATGAAGATGACCCGCACACCCGCACACCCGCTCTGATACCAGTTGATGGGAGAGAATTAGGGTTAAGAGTTATGTGGGAGACATACACAGAGAAGCAAGGGAGAGAGAGAGAGAGAGAGAGTTGTGGGGATAAGTCAACTCATCAATCATGAGTGTGTGACTCCCCTATCACACATGTATATTGCACTAGTACACATAGTGCACTTAGTACATTAAAAGTACTAAGTGTACTATGTACTATAACTTATGGGCTTGTACACACTATAAGGGTGGGCATAACGCCTTTACCCCAACATTGAGGACAGATTTGCAACTAGTTTATTACAAGCTTGGGATCCCCTCAGCTTGGCCCTTTAGCAATTTGTTCCGGTAGCCTCCAAGGAGCGTCTCTCCAACAACCCCTGATTTGGAATCCCCTGATCCATTTACCTAGTGGTCACATGTTAGGGACTCGCCCTCATGTATCCTGGGGAGCTTTGAGCACGGGCCCTGCTAGGTCCCTTGGAGATTGGCTTACATTCAAACAGCTCACCCCAGCGGCTCAGGAGAGGGGCCTGATTGGGATCCGGGGTAGGGGCAGACTCAGCCTCGACATCGACTTTGCCATTCCTCCGGAGTGGCCGACCCCGATCCTTGACCCTGTTCCCCCGCAGTGGTATGGAGTGTTCACTAGGCATGATATTCTCCTGGCAATTCATGGCCCGGATGAGAGCTCCGCCTTGCTCACCTTTTCAATTGGACCTCATGGCATATAGTGAGATCAGACTCCCTTTGCAAGACTTCAAGGGATGTACGTTACAGAGGGTGAGGGTGATCGGATTCCATGGACATGAGTGCCACATTGACCCACCACTGACCAAGGTGGCCACGGAGAGACTCTGGTGTTTATGGATTTGGGAGAGCCAACCCATCACGCGCCTCCAGTGGGACCCCAAGGAAGTGGACTTGGTGTGATCCTAAAGACAGGGAGGAGATCTGTTGGAATATATCATCTCCAAATGGTCTACTGCATCATTTTCATGCTTGTACTGGCCATTTATGAGGCCTTGCATGTGCATATTTATTTAGGTATTTTCCCTATTTTTTAATGCTTTTATAGCATTTTTATGCTATTGTGATGCTGTCGGCCTGCTACAGCTAGCCGACCAGCTATCATGGGGAGTATATAAGGGCTGTCCCCCTTTCCCCCATTTTTATCTCATATTCTTGCATCCACTTGAGGTCATTAGCAGCTGCTTCTGCTTCTTATCATTGTACAGCACCTACGGGCTTCCTTCGTGCTCAGTTTTTAGCAATAAACATCAGTTTCCAGCATTTACAGGTCTTGTACTTGGCCTACATCTGTGTTTTCTATTTGCTTCACTTTCTTTCATGGTATCATAGAAAAACGTTGACCTGTAAACAGAAGAGAGCTGCGTTTTCTTCCGGGAGCAGAGGCTTCCTCAAGATTGCTGCGTTTTCTTTATCTGATGCTTGGGACTGTTGTATTTCTGAATTTTTAGCAAAGATTGCTGATTTTTCTGCTGATTGCATTGCTGAAGCCCTCTGCTAGGTACTGAGGGCAGGGATCTACAGCTTGGAGAGATCTTCCTTCTTCCTTTGCTTTCAGTTTACCCCCCTCCCTCCCTTTCTTCTTGCTGTGCACAACTTGAGAGGAGGATTTGCTGATTTTTTTAAATTCAGCCCCTTTCTTCAGAGAACATAGCTTCAGGAGATTTCTCTCCTGCTTCTACAGTTTCTTCTCCAATGCCTGGATCTTCCACCCACCCTCTCTTCTAGTCTTTCTTGAGGAGGTTTGGATTCTTGGTGGTGATGGCTTTTGGAAACCCTCCCCTTACTTCTACCAACTATTAAATTTGGTCATACTGGACTCAGTTAACTTTGGAGGCTTCTCCTCGGTTATTGGATCATGTTTATCGTGGAGTTTATGATGCTTGTGCAAGGATAGTTATCATCCAATCTTTGTCACCTTCCATACGGGTGGAATTTTTATATACTTCTTATGATGCCTCTCAGCTGTGCCTTGAACTTCAAAGGTGGTATTCGGACTTAGGCATTGCCTCACAACATCAGGAGACTAGGGCCAAAGTGCCCCCCTTGTCAGTTTCAGATTCTCTTTCTCCCTCTCCACATGACACAATCCTAGTGACCACAGCTACGACTTCTTCAGTAGAGGTTAGGGTCACATCAGATGAGGTTGAGGATCATCCAATGATTTCTTCCTCCGTTAACATTGCAGATGATCGTGCCTACCCTCTCCATGGTGTTGATGATATTTCTCTGGGTTTCCCTCCTATGCTACAAGATATGCTTTCAGAGGAGGATTCCGCTTCTAATGTTCCAGAGGAGGCACCTTCAGAGGGTTATATGGAATTCTCATTGGTGGTTACTTCTACTATTTTAGAGTCTATTTTGGTTCAAACTTCAACCTTGTCGGATTTAGTTATCCATGATAGAGGTTACTTCATTTCCTCCTTCTCCAGAGAAGGATTCATCGTCTGAAGATCATCTTTCTCCTATTGTTGGAGAATCTTTAACCTAGACAATATTTTCATCTAGCGTACCTTTGGTGGATTTTGGAGTTGCTACCTGTGCGGTTTCTCCAGTGATTGCTCTATTGGTGGTTGTTCCTAGCCCTTCTCCAAGCATTTTGGTGTCACCGACTCCTACTTCACCAGTTGTTTCTTCTTCTTCTTCTTCTTCTTCTTCTTCTTCTTCTTCTTCAGAGGAGTCCACTACGGTACCGATACTTGTTATACAGATACAGAAGAGGTACCATTTTCCTTGGAGCTATCAGTGGTTCCCTTTCTTGAGAACTTCTTCTTTTGGATTGATCCCGATGCTGCTTCTACATCACCTGCTTTGGATGTGTCCATTACTTCAACTTGTACCTCTTCCTTCCGATTTGAGAGGAGATGTTCTTCTTTGTCCAGTGTTCGTCGATCCTTTTCAGTTCTATATGCTTTACAGGATCCATGATCAACCAAAGGATCCCCCTAGACCAAACTTCGGCTACTTTTGGAGTTCTTACGTCAGCGTGCTGGTATTGGACCGACCCTCTGGCGCAAAAGAGGAGGTGTTGGAATATAACATCTCGAGATGGTCTACTACATCATTTTCATGCTTGTATTGGCCATTTATGAGGCCTTGCATGTGCATATTTATTTAGTTATTTTTCCCTATTTTTTAATGCTTTTATAGCATTTTTATGCTATTGTGATGCTGTTGGCCTACTACAATTGGCCGACCAGCTATCAATGGGAATATATAAGGGCTGTCCCCCTTTCCCCCATTTTCATCTCATATTCCTGCATCCACTCAAGGTCATTAGCAACGGCTTTTGCTTCTTATCATTATACGATACCTACGGGCTTCCCTCGTGCTCAGTTTTCAGCAATAAACATCAGTTTCCAGTATTTACAGGTCTTGTACTTGGGCCTACATCTATGTTTTCTATTTGCTTCACTTTCTTTCAAGATCTGGGTACCCCCATTTTTTGCATACACCGCATGGCTTGGCCATAGGATTTAGAGGCCCGAGGTCGAGGGCACTCCGGCAGCAGCAGGATACTGGTAGTCTCAGGGCCTCTCACCACACTTTCTCTCACATTTTTGGAAGAGACTCTGGGACCTCGGAAGATCACTCTCTTTTTGTGGTTGCTAGCACATAGGAGTTTGGCGATAGGCACGTGGTTGGCCATTTGAGGTAGACTAGCATCATGTCCGAGATGTGGTCATCCCCAGGAGTCTCGGCGACATTGTCTTTGGGAATGCCCGAAGGCTCAGCAGGTTTGGCAGTGGATTCTCCGCATCTTCACTATGGGTAGGGATGCGTCCCATACTATTCCTTGCGGCATTGTCGCTTGGGTCATTAAGGCCGAGGTCGTCATAGCTTATGAGGAGGAAGGTGGGGGACTAGCTCTTCATGTCTCTCACCTTCGCGTCTTGATAGTGCCAGTCCCAACCCCATCTACTGGTCATTGGACTCCTGGTTTGAGCGAGAGATGGGAGATTTGTAGCAGCATTGCCGCATGGCACATTTGGAGAGATCGATGTAGCAAAGCCATCAAAGGCACCCACACCCTGCCTCTGGAGTCCGTTAGGAGCATCTGGCTCGACATCATTCATACCCTCCGCATTCAGTGGGCGGAAAGCTTCAGGGTGGCTCTGACTGTATGCGGAAGCGTCGGGAAGCCTTCCTGAGGCTCTAGTGACCTAGTTCTTTTCTCACAAATAGTGGTGGTAAGTCCACTTGGCACTATAGACCACCCGTGTGGTTATTCCCTCCCCCACCCCTTGTATGAGATAGCCTTCTCCTCATAGAGCGGCCAGCTGGAGGAGAAGGGGATGCTTCCTCTCCCTTTTTTGTTCTTTGATCCTTGCTCTGTAAATGGAAGCGAGTTTGTACTTACCCTTTTAAGGCTGTTTTCTATTAACTAATAGAAGAATCTTGTTTCGGGGGGGGGGGGGGGGGGGGGGGATCCATGCCTACTGCAAATGGACAAGAACCTTGAATACTAGCCACCAATGCTGACTCGGAGCATACTCACAAAAAAACACGTTCCTCATTTCGAAACCTTTGAAATGTTTCGAAGCGAAACATTTCTAAAAAACCTCTTAGCCATTTCGAAAAAAATAAAATATTTTTTTTTCTCCCTTAGAGTAGGTCCCTCTGTAGTAGCAACTCCTCTTCCTCTCCTTCTCCTTCCTTCTCCTCTTCTTCCTTCTTCCTTCTTCAACTTCCTCTGCTTTTCCCCTTTTTCTTAGTAGTCTTCTCCTCTCTTCTTCTTTTCTTTTCACCTCTTCTTCTCCCATCTCTTTTTCGCCCTAATCCCAATTCCTTATTTTCTTCATCTCCTTTAATCCCATAATTGCAATCCCAAATTTTACAATGCCTTGTGCTAACAAAAATCATAATGCCTGAAATGTGTGAGATGACATCATATTCTAGTGGTTTTTGAAAGATATATCTCTATATCTCCATCTATCTATCTATCTATCTATTTGTCTGTCTGTCTATATGTATATGTATATGGGTGTCACGAACTCCAGTGGTGCCGTAGACCAAAGTTGGCCTATGGCATATGTGATCCGGAGGTCACGTTTAAGGTGGGAGAAACTAGTTGGGTGGTCCCTCAAGGTGTGCTCCACTAACGTACTGGCCCACGCTATCTAGGGGGCTACACTAAGAGGAAAGGATAAAAAAACCACTCTTAACATTTGGGCAAATAGGACGGGAGTGGTGAAGGACAACACAAACCTAGAGACCCAAAGAGGTGTCACCACCTCCACAAGTGAATTGGCATTGAAGGGGAGGCATTGAAGAGAGAGAGAGAGAGAGAGAGAGAGAAATGAAATGAAATGATATATTAACGTCTTCAAAAGGCCAAAATGACCTATGAGACCAAAAAGGTTACAACAATTGGTGGATCTGATACAATGTCTGTGTAAGAAAAGCTAAAAACAACTAACTGAAACTGAAATAACTATGAGGAAAAGTACGGTACTAGGAGCTCCTAATGGATAACATCTGGGAGGAAAACTCCAGCAACAAAGGTAAGCATCATACACATCACTATCCAAAGAAGTCTCTCATTGGTCGATGGCGGATTTTATTAACGTCTTCCAAAAGACCGAACTCGGCCTATGAGACAAATCGGTGTACCTGTATGGGGTATCCTCTGTCATCCCAACAAAATGAAAAAGTACTGAACTAAAAAGCTGAATCTAGGTGTGCAATAAGTACAATGAGTGGTGGAGGGGATGGAGCTCTACTACTAGGAGAATGCAAAGCTATATGCATGGAGTATACAATCATGATATGCAACCTAGCTAGCTCCATCCTGTACCATACTGGGGGTATAAAATGGTATACATCAATGAAGGGGGTGTCCACAGCTCCCTGAAGAACATGCCTGGGTGTGCTCTAAAGCGAGCCAGTCGCTCCGCACCCCCTCTGTGAAACTGAGCTCTGATCTCTGTCATCTCTCTCTGGTATAGGCGTGGTGTCCGAAAGCAAGGTGTCCTCTGTCTCCTGCGGGCTCTGAGTGTCTCTGCTCTTTGGAGAGTAATTCCCTGCCGTGTAGGGGCTGGGAGTGGGATGGATCTCTGAAAAAATGTAGTAATCTGTGTCTGTTGTTCCCCCTCTGGAGCTATCTGAGCGTGTAGTGATGTCTCTCTGTGGCGCTGTATGTCTAGAATGAATCTCCCCAGTATGCGCTGGTCTGCTGCCTCAAAGATTTGGCGTAGGGAATGTGGCTCTCTGAATAAAATGGGATATCTCTCTCTGATAGCTATATATGCTCTGCATCTGCATACATAATGCTCCTCAGTCTCCACCTCCTCTGTGCACAATCTGCATACCCTCTCCTCTCGGGGGATCCGTGCTGCTCTGCCAGTCTCAATCTCCAATCGGTGTGATGAAACTCTAAGCTGACCAATAGCCACTCGGGAGCCATGTGGTAAAAAGCCCTCCATGTATCTAGGCCTCTCTATAAATCCATCATCAGTGATACTCATGAAGTAATCTCTGTAGTATAGCATCTTCGGTGGAAGAGGCTGTGTAGGCGATATCCATGTCTCTCGTGTATAGAGCTGCCATAGATCCTGTCTCAATACTCTATTCCTCTCACTATGAGAGAGACGGATATGTGGTGCATCCCTGTCATACTGGAATGGTGGTAGATGATCCATGTCTAGGCCATGTTGTGAGAACCAATGTGTGACCTGTGCATACCATGATCCTCTGTCTCCTGCCTCAGCCAGCTGTCTAGATGCCTCAAAAGCTCTGAATGACAATCTGTCCTGTGGCATCTCTCTGAATCTGTCTAGTAGGTATATAGATTGAAATATGGCCTCTACCATCATAGGAGGCGCGGCAAACTCTTGCTCGGATAATGTCATGGGGTACTGACGGTTTGCTACGTATCATGCGTGCCATCATGAGGGCCTGTGGTCTCTCTATCTGTGTCCACCAATGGGTAGCAAGGCCTGGCGCCCATACCGCTGCTCCATACATCAATGTCGGTGTGACTAATGTGTCAAATAGCCACCCCTTCGTCCGGGGCTCCTGAAAATGCGCCTGGTGGCACTGTCTCTCTAGCATAGCCAATGCTGCATATCCCCGTGTCAATCTAGCTCTTGCTGCCGAACCCATGGTGAAGCGTGTGGCTGCTGCAGAGAAGGTAACCCCTAGGTACACGTATGATGTCACCACCTCCACCTGGCGTCCTGCGAGAGTGAATGTCAGCTGACTCCTGCCCTGTCTTGATGTATGAAAGACCAAACCAAGGTTCACAGTAAGACCCCTCTGTGTGCAGAAATCATGGAGTGCATGTAGATGCTGCTGTAGACCACCTGGAGACTCAGACACTAATACAATATCATCAGCATAAAGCATAATATGTACTGAGGTACCTGCTAAATCAACTCCATCTCCGCCTCCCCGTGTAATGAAGTCAGCCACCTCATCAATGTATAACCCAAATAGCGTGGGGAAAGTGGGCATCCTTGCTTCACACCAATGGTGCTAGCAATAGTCTCGGACATACCTCCTGGGCATCTGACTCGCCCAAAAACCTGCTCATATAATGCTTAGATGCCCCATGTCATATCTGCTGTTATGCCAAGAGACTGTAGGCACTGAAAGAGCCTCTCTCATGGTACTGTGTTGAATGCCTTGCGGAAATCCACAAAGCAGCAATAGAGCTTTCTCTTCCTCACTCTGGCCTGATCAATCATACATCTCAAAGTGAATACATGGTCAATGGTAGAGAAAGCTCTCCTGAAGCCTGCCTGCCATGATGAGCGTAAACCTGCTCGCTTAGCATATAAGCTAAGCTCTTGCTCCAACACTACACCATAGAGTTTGGCCAACACGTGGCCAACCATAACCGTCCTGTAGTTGCTCGGATCGAGCATATCCCTTGTTTTGTGAGACGGCACAATGGTGTGCATCGTCCACTCCGCAAGCAAACCCTCTGCTAGTGCCCTGTTAAACAAGTGTGCAAGAAAAGGAGCCAAAGAATCTACTGCATATATGAGATGCTCACCCTGCAGGCCCATATGGTCGGCGGCGTGTCCATGCTGTAGGCGGCGGATAGCTTCCTTTACCATCGAGTGGGTAAAGAAGCTAGCTGTGGTAGGTCGAGGCTCCTGTGGCTGAGGTATAGGTGGCTGTGGGGCGTGGTATAGGCCCTCTGCATATGTGTGCCATGTCTGTGGGTCTGCAATAGGTGTTGGTGTCCGGGGCTCTCTGAAGTGCCGCCATGAGATAGGGCTATCTCTACTCATGAAGAAATGAAAGATCTCTAGCTCTTGTATCTCTGCGAAGGCCCGCCTTTTACGGCGAGTAAGTCTCCTCATCTCTCTCCTCAACTCCTGCTCTGTGATGGCTCCCAAGGCTCTCTGTATGCGGAGCCGTGAGTATAGGGCCCTGCACTCGTCATCATACCATCTGTTCTGGGGCATAGTCCCAGATCTCGAAGGCTCTCCTGAGTGGACACGATGTGGGAAGCTCTGTAATGCAGCCGTGTGTAGGAGTGATGCCAGCTAGGCTGTAATGGTATCCATAGGTGCCAGGGGATCCATGAGTAGGAGCCCATCCTCTAGAGAGAGAGAGAGAGAGAGAGAGAGAGAGAGAGAGAGCTGTATTAATGTGTACTAGAGGCCGAACTCGACCTATGAGACAAATCAATGTACAACTGTCAATGTCTTCTGGATGTTCAGGAAAAAAAAGGACAAAATGAACATGAAATAAACTATGAAAGTATTGAGCTAGTAGGGGGGTGATGGATGGAGCACTACTGCTAGAGGCTCAGTATGCAACCTGTATGCGCAGGGTATACAAGAATGCAATGCAGATCTGTCTAGCTCCAACCAGTACCATAATGGGGGTGTAATATGTGATACATAGGCGATGGCGAGGCAAAAATACCTCGGAGCATGATCTCCGGGTGTGAGTGTAAGTGAGCTAGCCGCTCTTGGATATGGTGCTGATGTCGAGCCCGTATCTCTGTGATCTCCCTCTGATGTAGTCTGGGAGTCTGGTAGCCTGGTGCTCTCGGTCTCTGTCTGGCTCGGAGGTCCGTAGCGCGCTGAAGTGTAACCCCCTCCTGTGTCAGAATAGGCACTGGGATAGATCTCTGGAAGAAATCAGTGAGCTAGAGCTGTCGCCCACCTCTCCCTGTGGTATGAGTCCATTGCAGTGTCTCTCTGTGGCATTGTGTCTCTAGCAAGAACTGGCCAAATCTGCGCTGGTTCGCGGACTCCATGATCTGGCGGAGTGAGGGATGTCCACCGAAGATAGTGCTGTATCTCTCTCTAATGACACTATATGCTCTACATCTACATACATAATGTTCCTCACTCTCAACCTCCTCTTGGCATAGTCTGCATATCCTCTCTGCTCTGGGGATCCGTGCTGCCCTACCTGCCTCAATCTCAAGCTGGTGTGATGACACTCTGAGCTAGCCAATCACCACTCAAGCACTGTGAGAGGCATGTACACATCCATGTATCGAGGTCTCTGTATGAATCCATCCGCTGAGATACGCATAAACTGATCTCTGTAGTATAGCATCTTCAGCGGTAGAGGCTGACTGGGTGTAATCCAAGTCTCTTGAGTGTATCGTGCCATAAATCCTGCCGAAGGACTGTGTTCCTCTCACTATGAGAGAGCTGGATGTGTGGTGCATGTATATCATATTGGAAAGGTGGCAGGTGATCTATGTCAAGACCATGCTGAGTGAGCCACTGTATCATCTGTGAATACCATGAACTCCTATCTCCACTCTCTGCGAGCTGCCTGGACGCCTCAAAAGCTCTATGTGAGAGTCGATCTAATGGCATATCTCTGATCCTCCGTATGAAGCAGATCGTCTGGAAGAGGGCCTCTACTAGCATAGGAGGTGCAGCAAACTCCTTCCGGACAATGTCATGTGGGACGGAGGGTTTGCTGCGGATCATCCGTGAGAGCATAAGAATCTAAGGCCTCTCTATCTGAGACCATGTGGAGGTGGCGAGCCCAGGTGCCCATATTGCTGCAACATACATCAAAGCAAGGGTGACTAGTGTGTCAAACAACTACCCCTTCGTGCGGGGCTCCTGGAAGTGTGCCTGGTGACGCTATCTCTCTAGCATGGCCAGAGCTGCATACCCTCATGTGAGTCTATCCCTGGCTGCCTGTGCCATAGTAAATCTTCCTGGCGGAGTCGTAAATGCAATCCCCAGGTACACATATGAGTCTACCACCTCTACCTGTCCTCCTGCTAGTGTGAAGATGGCCTGTCGTCGAACCGGCCCTGAGGTATGGAAAATCATAGCCTTGGTTTTCCCAAGGTTCACTGTAAGCCCCCTCTGTGTGCAGAAGTCATCGAGTGCATGGAGATGGTGCTGTAGTCCCATTTGCGACTCAGAGACCAGAATAATATCATTTGCATATAGCATAATGACCTGAGATGTCTACCCCGTCCCCACGACCGTGACCAATGAAGTCAGCCACCTCATCGTTGTATAGCCTAAATAGTGTAGGAGAGAGTGGGTATCCTTGCTTCACACCTATGGTGCTAGCAATAACATCAGATAGCCCCCCGGGGCATCGTATGCGCCCAAAGACCTGCTCATATAAAGCATAGATGCCCCAAACCATCTTTGATGGGATCCCCAATGACTGTAGGCACTGGAAGAGTCTCTCTCGTGGCACCATGTGAAATGCTTTGCGGAAATCCACAAAGCAGCAGTATAATCTCTTCTCCCGCGCCCTAGCCTGGTCAATCAGACATCTCAGAGTGAATATATGGTCAATAGTGGAGAAAGCTCGTCGGAATCCAGCCTGCCCTGGTGCTCGCAGTCCCTCCTTCTCTCCATATGAGCTCAACTCTGCCTCGAGCACTGCGCCATAAAGTTTGGCCAATGTATGACCAATCATGATAGTCCTGTAGTTGCTGGGGTCTAGCATGTCTCCCGCTTTGTGGAGAGGCACGATGGTGTGCATAGTCCACTCAGCTGGTAGACCCTCCACTAGTGCCCTATTAAAGAGGTGAGCAACAAAGGGTCCCAGTGTGTCAACTGCATAAATAAGATGCTCACTCTGTATACTTGTGTGGTCAGCCGATCTCCCATGCTGTAACCGGCGGATAGCTCTCTCTACCATCGAGGCGGTAAAGAAAGTAGAGGTGGTAGGGCGGGATTCCTGTGGTGGCTGTGGTATGGGCGGCTGCTGAGGGATATGGTAGAGGCTCTTTGCATATGTGTGCCATGTGTGTGGATCCTCAATCGAGGTACGAGGGCGAGGCTTTCTCATCCTGTGCCATGCAATGACTGCATCTCTGCTCATGAGTAGGTGGTATATATCCTAGTACTATGCCTCCTCATATGCACGCCTCTTACGGTGTGTGAGGATCCTCATCTGTCGGCTCGCCTGTCTCTGTATAATGGTCCCCAGTGCTCTTTGGGCCCGGAGGTGTCTATATAGCTCTCTGCACTCATCATCATACCACCGATTCTGGGGCATGCTCCCAGATCTATCTTTGTGTGCAATGTGTATGATGGGGGAAGCTGTGGGTGGCAGCCGTATGTAGTAGAGATGACAACTGGGTGGTGAGTGTGTCTTGAGGTGACAGGGGATCCATCTGGAATAGCCCGTCATATACATGATGCTCATATATGTCTGCCAAGTCATGGGTGAAGTAGAAGGTTGTATGCAATGCTTGTGTGGGCTGTGTGGGTGCTGGTGTGGAGCTCGCCAGTGACAGTAAACAGGTACGTGTGATCCGCACCAATAAGACAAGGGGGGATGGTGAAAGATGTCATTGCCTGTGTAGTCTCCATGGACCCCATGATGTAGTCCACTGTTCCCCCCCCCCCCCCCCCCCCCCCCCCCGCGATCGTGGAAAGCATGTCAGTGCTCCTGAATCCTGCCACTGTCTCATCCCGTTATAAATAACAAGATGGTGTCGCGCTCCCAGCTCAAGTAAGTGATGACCATATCTGGTGTTATCCGGCCCCATGTCCTCCACCTCTAGTGTGTGCATCACCTCGGGGTGCTCGAAATCATAAATGTCGCACTGTCGGCTATGTGTCCGTGCATTGAAGTCCTCCATAAGGAGGACTTCCCCCAGGTTGGAGTAGTGTATGATCTCATCTGAAAGGGCTGCATATGGTGACTCTCCCAATGGCCCTGTGTCCTCCTCCTCGCCTCTACTCTCATCCTCTGCTGTCATGGCATATCTCAATCCTCTAGGAGAGAAGTAGCATAGAGCAATGTATTATACTCTGTCTGCTGAGAGCTGCAGTCTAATCCACATGTATCTAGCCTCCTGGTCACGTGCTACCACGTGTAGGCGCTCCTGTAGCTCTCGCTTGAAGAGTACCGCTATACCTCTAGATCCTCTCGATGTGCTCTGCCGTGTGGTCCTCCTGTATGTAAACTCCCATTGATAGCCCTCTACTTTGGGTAGCCCCCTCTCTGGGCTCTGGTGTGTCTCTGTAAGTAGTATGATGTCCCGTCCCTCCATGACCTCCTCCATCCTCCCAGGATGTGTCCAAAGTGCTCCATAGCAGTTCCAAACTGCTGTCTGTATCTTTGAATCTAGATCCTCCATAGCTCAACCCATCCTGACTGCTTGGCTTCGAGTTTTCCCTCCATGTCCTTTGTGATCTCCTTGGAGATCTCTTCTTTGATGGCCGTGAGAGTGTTGTCATTGATCTCCCCTTCTTCCTTCTCGGTGTTCTTGACGGCTACCAGTTCCACTTTCAATGCACTCACCTCCTCCTTGAGTGCTGTGTTCTCTTGTTCAAGGTCCGTGACCGTGCTTTGAGGGCCATGATGTGCCGGTGTAGTTTGTTCTCCACCTCATTGAGGTTGGAATCGGATGTCTTCTTGTTCTCCTTGATTAGTGCCTTCATTGCCGTCTCGAGGGCCTCGAGCTTCTCTTGGAGATTCGGAGCCATTCCTCGAGCTTACTCTGCAGCTCGGGACATCAATGTGTGTGAACACAGGGCTGGTCATTATTTATGAGTTTTGGTCGCCCAAAACTTAATGAAGTGTGTACACACTCACTTATAAATTAGTGCTAATTCCTAAGGCTAGGTTATGAGCAATACTTACCACCTGTCACATGCCACATAACCATGTCAGCAGACAGTTTCACAGGTACGGTGCACGGGCGAGCGTCCCCTTATCCGGAACTACACATTGGTCAAGCAAGCATGAAAACAACATGCGATTTCAAGTGCAAGCAAGCACATAAAGATGCTATTCAATACAGCGTTGGTATGGACAATCCCCGTTCATGAGACTATACCAAAATAGATGTGCTCTAGGTAAGTATACGAGGTACCAGACCCAATGGAACAGCAATCCACCTGGCACTTCCAGGCATGTACATAGAGACACAAGTCCCAATGGAAAGCCAATTCCAGAGTATCACATGAGTGACATCAATCCCCGACATATACAACTGCCATGGACACCAGTCCAATGTACATACATGATGAGAAAGCACGGGTGGAACAATTGGTTGACCAAATGGTGATATCCCCCTTGACTTCTAAACAGTTGTCCGCTATTAAAAAGCATCCAAATGTCAGAAGCAAATGCGGCAATCTCTAAAAAACTCTTCATCTATCTCTTTAGCATCAATGGGAAGATAGTTCTTAAACTTCAGAAGGTAACGCCTGACAACTTTGCCTACAGCAAACTTGCGTTCCTTGTGACATACAATCTGCTCTGGCTACAAGATCTCCTCAAGCTCATCCACTTCTGGTGGATCCTCAATGACTGTTTCACTGGGCTCCGGCCCTACATACTTGCGAAGGAGACTCACATGAAAAGCATTGTGTATGTGCCAATGACTAGGCAATGCCGATCTAAAAGCCACTTCATTGATCTTCTCGATCACTCGAAAGAGCCCATAGTACCTAGTTGCAAGCTTAGGATATGCACCCTCTTTGCCAGGCCTTGCTTTCTCAAATTTCAGCAATACCCAATCATTCTCTTTAATATCCAATTGCCTTCTATGCTTGTCGGCAGCCTTTTTATGCTTGTCTTGTGACCTTGCAATGGCTGTCCGCACCTAAGCAAAAGCAATATCCAAGTCTCTTACATACTCATCAGCTGCAAATATCTCATTCTTTGTGCAAAGGATGGGTGGCAAAACCACTTTACCATAAATAATTTCAAACGGGACCTTTCTCGTAGATGCATGCACCGTGTTGTTGTATGCAAATTCCACAAGCGGTCTCCCAAGAAGACTTGTGATCCACCACATAACATTTCAAGAGATTCAACATGGCTGAATTTGCAACCTCACTTTGTCCATCCGTTTGAGGGTGATAAGATGATGAGAAGTTCAATTTGGTGTGCATGTTATCAAATAAGGCCCGCCAAAAGAGACTTGTAGTTCTTGGACTTTAGCATTCCATGATGCTTGAATACTTGTGCAAGATATATTTTAACCATATGCTCAGCTTTGATGGTCTTTTTGACTGGCAAGAAGTGAGCTTGCTTGCTAAACTTGTCCACAATTGTCTATATTGCATCAACACCCTATTGGGTCCGTTGCAAGTCCATAATGAAATTCATTGTAATACTTTCCCATGGCTGCGTGGGAATAGGCAATGGCTGAAGCAAACGTGGTGCCTTTTGCCTATCAAATTTCACCTTTTGACAGGTGATACATGCACGTACACGTGCCTCTATGTCCTTCTGCATACCTGGCCAAAAGAAATACCTCTCAATCATGTGCATAGTAGGCATTATGCCTCTATGACCAACATATGGAGCATGGCACTCGTCCAAAACCTTTTGCCTCATGTTAGACACCACACATGGGTAATTATCTTTCATAAGATAACCCTCTTTCATCACATACGAGACATGTGCATGACCTGCTATCAAATCAGCCCAAATAGTGGCAAAATCAGTATCCGTATGATACAAATCACGTATGGCAGACAAGTCATACGGCTTTCGTGACAATGCATCTGCCACTACATTCTTCTTCCTTGGGGTGTATAAGATCTGAAAATGAAACATAGAGAGGAAATTGGCCATCCTCATATGCTTCTCCGATAATTTAGTTTGGGTAAGAAAATACCTCAAAACTCTGGTGATTTGTCTTCACAGTGAAATCAGCCCCAAGAAGGTAATGTTTCCATATGGTGAGTGCATGAATTACAGCCAAGAGCTCTTTCTCATAAATGCCAAGAGAGAGCTCTGCATCATGTAATCTTCGGCTCTTATAAGCCATGGCATGTCCCTCTTGATTTAGGACAACTCCTATGCAATTTCCAAATGCATCACATTCCACACTAAAAGGCTTTTGCAAGTCCAGAATAATCAACACTGGACCATGAGTAGTTGCATCTTTTAATTTGAGGAATGCATTCCTCTCTACATTAGTCCATTTGAATGTAGCTTTCTTCTTTGTCAAATCATGGAAAGGAGAAGCAATCCATGCAAAGTGCCGAATGAACATGTGGTAATAAGAGCATAATCCAAGAAAACTACGGATCTCATGCACCGAACTTAATTCAGGCTAATTCCAAATGGCATCAACCTTTGCAGGATCCATTTGCACTCCATCTTTGGACACTATACTCAAGATAATGCATCTCTGACAAGAAAAACTCACTCTTCTTTGCATTTATGAAGAGTTTATGCTTACGGAGTTCTTCAAAAACAATAGCTAAATGAGTTCTAGCTCTTCTTCGGTCTTCGAGAAGACTAGGATGTCATCAAAGAAGACAACTGTAAATTTCCTGTACCCATGGAATATGCGATCCATCATTCTATTGAATGTAGTCGGGGCATTTGTAAGACCAAAAGGCATAACAAGATACTCATAAAGCCCAAATGCTGACTTGAAAGAAATTTTGTGTATCCTCAGGCACTACACGCACTTGATGATACCCGCTTTTGAGATCAATTCGGCTAAAGCATGCCAATCCATCCAACTTGTCAAGGATGTCGTTTATGCGTGGAATCGGAAACTAATTCTTGATGGTGAGCTTATTCAAAGCTCTATAATTCATACACATACAAAAGGATCCATCCTTCTTTTGAACCAAGAGGACGGGCGAACAATATGGGAAAGAGCTTGGCTGAACCAAGAAGCTCATTTAGCTTCATGATCTCCTCTTTTTGGGATGCACTTACATGATAGGCTGGCCTATTAGGTGGTGAGCTACCTGGCACAAGATCAGTGCGATGATCTTCTAGTCGTATGGGTGGCAACTCTTTTAGTAACTCATCAACAAAACAATCATTGTACTCTTGCAAGAATTTCAGCCTATCATTACTAAGAGTGTTTACATGCACATTATTTTCCTCAACATGATCGTGTACAAAAATCAAGTACGCAAAAATACTCTTTAACATTACTTTCTTAATTTGTACGAGATACAAGGGGAATGTTATCACCCTCTTCACCAGCGTCAATTACATGTCACTGGCAATGGCATTTGACATACATTTTGACCACTACCATAAACATGGCATCCTTCATGGGCTACATAAGGTACTCCTACATGGCGTGAAGTCGCCGATGGTTCCTCTCCCATAGCATGGAGATTCATCCTCTTAGACGTAAGTGGGCACTGATGACGTTAGTGGGAATGTCGTAGTATCTAGTCCATACTATGCATAATGGAGTTGATAGTTATATAGTCTTGTGGGTTAACTACCATGAGTATATAGCATGCACGTTCCTAAAAGGTGAATTTGGGTATGTTTCTGGACTCATATATATATATATATATATGGGATGGTTGCCTTTTCTGCATAGGCATGCTCGGTACAAGCCAAGTATGCACGTGATGCATTCCTCGGTTGCATGTGCAACTCTGAAGCAATCATTGCCATTGCATGATCCATATAAGATTCAGCTTTCTTGGCTTCAAACGGTCATGTACCAATGGATCCTCGCGGCGATATAGCTTCGATTCTTCTTGTTGTGCATAGAGAAGAGCCTGCGTACGAGTAAGTTCAGCCCTTTAGACTATGGACTCTTCTTCTTGCATTTTCTCTTTGCCACGGAACGGCTGTCCCACATATTCATGTTCCCTAGTGTGCACCACATGAGTTTGCTTATCTTGTAAAGCATTGGAGGCATGCATTTCATTGTCCCCGCCTCTTGTGTTAGCATCTCCAACATTCACTGTATGGCTGTCCATAGCGTTCTAAGTGTAGAGATAGCTAGTGTTCACGGTGATTATCTTTCACGATAGAAGTGAAAGAGAACCGTTTGCTCTGATACCAATGTAACTTGGTTGAACACAATGCTAATCAAAACACTTACATATACCAAGATTTAATGGACAACATACTTAATACAAGAAGTAATTTGTTGAATTAACAAGAGATGCACTATGAGCCTGAACGGTTGGCCCCTCTCTCAAATAAAGTATATTGATCTTGGGAGAATCAAGTACATAGTGTCATGGGCATTTCTGACCAGATTTCCATACCAATGCATATGAATACAATATTACAAGCAATGTGGTTGTCGGTGTAGACTTGCAACTCACACTACCCTCTCAAGTGTCCATGTTTCCTACCATCTGCTCTCTATTGTTCCACCAACACATGGTAGCAACAATTTGCAAGAGAGCCATAGTGGCATTCCGTACTCGTACTCATCCAATGTGTACCTTCAGTACTTTCGGTACCACTCCATAGATACCGTACCTCGTACGGATAAGATCTTCATACTAAATATGAGGTTCAATGTACAATACTTATTTGGCCCGTTTTTAAATTATTTTGCTCATTGGTCATTGCTCAGTAGTTAATAGATTAGTTTTCATTTCAATATTACCATTGTCTTTCATGCTATTTTTGTATGGATGCTAGATATTTCTTATTTTACACACACACGCGCGCGCGCGCGCACACACACACACACATATATAGTAAAAAAACGTGAACGTACTTAAAGTACTTGTCTTGATGCATACTTTACGTACTCGTACCGTACACGTACCATACCTCACGGTACCTAAAGTACTCACCCACTATGAAGAGAGCACGTAGGACAAACACTACACGGGGTATGTGATCTTGGAGTCCGGTTCCTCCCTCCTGCTACTTGCTTTCGTAATTAAGCATAAAAGCTTACCAATTGCAAATAGAGTCGATGATAGCGGAAGTTTTCGCGATGGAAGTGCTTGGAGTGATGAAATCTTCGATTTGTCACAATCCTTTGCGACAAAAGTCTTCAAGAGGATGAAGGGAACCCTGGGAAAGCTTCCCCTACGGTTCAACTTGAGAAAGGAAGGCTGAAATTAGGGTTTTCAGTAAAAAGACTAGAAATTATAGAAAAATAAGAGTTATTTGGTGAATTTCAAGCATTGGGAGTGTGCAGGAGAGTGTACAACACTTGGAAACACTCTTGGAATCTTGGAAAACACCCTAGCAAGCTTGGATATGGAGTTGAGAAGGAGAAAGTGCAGAAAATACAGCCAAAGAGGCCTCATGAAGGAGGCGCCTACTTCTAGAGAGAGAGGAAAGAGTGAGGTGATGAGTTGTCCACTCTAGGTGTCAGGTAAGTGCTTTGTGGTGCAAGCTAGAACGGACATATGGTTGGTTTCTCCCTTTGTACAAAGGGGATAAAGTCTGAGCCGTGGGCATTGGGTTTTATCCACCTCCACCTCGGGACATCAGTGTGTGTGAATGAAGGGCTGGTCATAATTTCTAAGTTAGTTTTGGTCGCCTAAAACTTAATGAAGTGTGTATACACACACTTATAAATAAGTGCTAATTCCTAAGACTAGGTTTATGACCAATACTTACCACCTGCCACATGCCACATAACCATGTCAGCAGACAATTTCATACACGCACGGTTCACGGGCGGGCGTCCCCTTACTCGAAACTACACATTGGTCAAGCAAGCATGAAAACAACATTCAATTTCAATTGTAAGCAAGCACATAAAGATGCTATGCAATGCAGCATTGGTAAATCCCCGTTCATGAGACTATACCAAAATAGACATGCTCCAGGCAAGTACACGAGGTACTAGATCCAATGGAACACCAATCCACCAGGCATTTCTGTTCATGTACACAGAGACACAAGCATGGTTGTTTCTCGTATTGGTACGAACCTATTCGTACCATACGGTTCGTACGGTACGGTTCCATATGATCTCGTATGGTATGAGTTCCCTCCCCCCCCTCCCCCACCTTGAGAAAAAAATTCCAAATGCTAAAAAAAAAAAATAATCCTGCTCAACAAAGATCCCAAATGCCCGCGATACTTCGCAACTTTTGTGTCCACTCAGTATTCCATATGGGGTTGCTGAGAGACCTAAAAAATTTGCAAAGGTAGATTGGTAATGTACACTTGATTGGTAGGATCTTGCTACATCACTTGGAGATCCCTGGTATAGGTAGGCTAGACAATCAGATCCTCAAGTTATGTACGAGGGAGAAGATTTGGACAGGGCCATTTTGATTTACAAAAGAGTCCCTAAATGTTAGCACATTCATCCCCAGTTTTTGCCCATATTTGGTGTCCCTTTTGGTCCCTTTTTCATGGCCCTTGATTGTGGGCTGGCCACCCCTTTTTTATATATTTTTCTAGTATTTTTCCTAGCGTGGACGTATTTTCCCCAGTCGGCCAGCTACATCATGTCCAGTTGGCCAGTTTATCTTGTCCAGTCGGCCAGCCCCTCTTACGTATAAATAGGTGGGCTAGCCTCTCACTTTTTCATCTTGCCTAGTCTTTCTTTTGCTCCCTCAATTACGAGACACTTTCTGTCTCTTGCTTGGGAATGTATCACTTCAGTATATTCAGCATAGTTGCTCCATATCTCTCTCTCTCTTGCACTCTCTGCTCAGCGCACTCTAGTGCTTATTTGCTTCCACTCTGTGCACTCATTCATGGTATCATCGCTCTCGGTTCAGCGATTCCCTCTGCTGCCCAGATTGTGCCCTATCTACAGCCCCTTCACCTCTACGTTTTTCTCAGATTTGCAGCCCTCTGGATGCTGCGTTTTCTGGACAGTTGCTGCTGATTGCTCTCCCTTCACTTTGGCTTCATCGCTTACAGCCTGAAGGTATTTTCTCATCAGCGTTTTCTTCCTTCTTGGAGTTTGGAACTAGGCGGCCTATTTTTTCAGGACTGCAGCCCCTCTTTGGCTGCATTTTCCTCTCCAGTGGACATTCCCTTTTGCAGAGGGGGTATGTCTAGTCGACACAGAGAGTGTTACAAATTGTTTCTTCTAGAAGATTGTGTAGGAAACCTAATGGTTAACCGACATAGTTCAGGGTTGTTGCACTCTCCAAGGGAAGAGTGCTGACCAGATTCCTTGAATAATTTCTGTCTAGTCGATTTGACTATGATCTTCTCACATGAGTCACATGTGGGCATAAATATACAAGTTATGGGTAGTTTTGGACAAGTTTGGGCAGCTGAAGCATGTGTATACCAACTTGGGCAAGGGGGCAAGGGTTGGGCATCTTTCTAATACGAACGATTATGAATCTCACGACATAATCTTTGGGCTTGCAAAAAGCTGGCCCACTGGAGCAGTTATGAGAGCATAAAAAGCAGGGCCAGGGTTAGATCTCAGCATTCAATCAGAGATCTGCCGTGCCAAATCCTCGTGCAGCAGAGCGAAGTCTCGATTAGCGATTGGCAGCCATAGCACATCAGGTTTCAGCTCTGTACAGCTTTGAAGCAGCAGAGTAAAGTCAGTCTATGCATTAGTGGTTAACACTCAGCATTCATGATTGGAGTCGTAACCAATCATTGTGAATATTCACTCATTCAGTTAATATATGCAGTAGATTAGGTGAATCTCTTCCATTCTCTTCGTGCATGTTCAGTTTGTGCTAGCGTTGATAGTAGCATATAATCAGTCCACTTCCACGTAGCATGTAACGTATCTAAAGACTTGGAATCAATGTAAAAGAATTAACCAAATGAGTGTACGAGGGCACGGTGTGTGTTTTTTTCAGGGTTGTTTTTTTTTTTGGAAGGGAGGGAGGGTGGGGGGTGCGCTAGTTTGTCCTGACTACTATGTATAGCTTATCTTTTGCACCATTTACATCATTTGTATTGCCTTGATTTATGGTACAATCATTTAATTTGCTGTTAGTTTATGTTATGTATATTGTGGTTTAAGATTTTGCGAAAATGTTTAGATGTTTGAGTAAACATTTTGAATTTGTCGAGGCGAAGTAGTTGTTGAAGGCAAATGCACACTTGTGGTGCTACTATGTGTGAATAGGATCCAACCAAGGGCACTTTTTCCCATGTGGTTTTTGCCCTTGGATATCCAGTGTGAAAGGACACTCTATCTATTGCTTTGTACTTTCATATTATTATGGATGTGATATACGTGGAAGGTTGACTATTCCATCTCCACTAATTTTCACTCTCAACATCTTGTGTGTACTGTGTCCATCTCCATCTCCGTCTCTATTTGACTCTGTGAGCTGAAACCCTAACTCTCTGTGTGTGTGTAGCTTTCCAACATTTGGTATCAGAGCTCTCTGCTCTTACCTCCTTTGCTTGCTGTTGCCTACACGGACCTTGTCGGCCTCATGTGCGCCGTCCTGCTAAGTTCCCCGCCTAGAACGTGGCCGCTTCTATTCCCTGCCCACCCTCCTCTTGGTGCCCTCTTCTCCATTGCCATCCACAAACGGCACTATTGCCCGAAGCTCCACCGCGGCCCAGCCCGGCCGGCGGCTCCTCCCCTGTTGGGCGGAGCTTGTGATAGAGCCGCTCAGCCCACTCCAACGGTTTTTTTCCTGGCAGTTTTTTCATGGACTTTTTTTCAGCATCTTGCTTGGCAGTCCTATCTACCTCTGTGTTGAGGTCTCCAATAGGACATGTATGTGAGGGGTGTATCTTGGGAAAGATGCACCACAAACCAGCTGTTAGAGTTGAAAATAGATTAAAGCTCATACATATTGATGTATGTGGTTCGATGCGGACACCATCCATGGGGGGGCATCTTTACTTTGTCACCTTCATTGATGACTACTCATGGTTTGCTTGGGTATATCCTTTGAAAGAAAAAGCAGATGTGTTTACATGCTTTCAACATTTTGTGGCAATGGTTGAAAATATGTATGGATGTATGGTACAAACACTCCACTCAGATAGAGGGGAAGAATACGTGTCTAATGCATTCAAGGATTATTTGCTTGAGAAGGCATCAAACATCAATGCACAACAGAACAGTGTAGTTGAGAGAAAGGACATGTCTCTCATGAAGATGGCGAGATGTATGGTGAAAGCACAGAATTTGCCTCAATACTTTTTGGATGGAAGCCATCATGTGTGCAATCCATGTGTTGAACAGATGCCCAACAAAAGCTTTGAAGTGATGTGCTACCTTGCACAAGTTCACACTTACACTACAGGGGGGATTTGAAGGCAAATGCACACTTATGGTAGTGCTACGTGTGAACAGGACCTAACCAAGGGAACTTTTTCCCATGTGGTTTTTTCCCTTGGATATCCAGTGTGAAAGGACACTCTTATCTATTGCTCTGTACTTTCATATTATTATGGATGTGACATACGTGAAAGGTTGGCTCTACCACCTCCATTGATTCTCACTCTCAACATCTCTGTGTACTATGTCCGTCTCCATCTCCATCTCCATGTTTGTGTGGCTTCTTTGTGTGACTCTGTTTGCTGAAACCCTAACTGTGTGTGTGTGAGTGTAGCTTTCGAACAGTTGTATGTGCTGCCTACCACCTTTGTGCAGACTTAAATTTGTGTACGTTTCTAGGAGATGTATCATGGCAAACTTAGTGTCCTAAAGTTCATATTTCTCCCTGATAGGAAGGTGGAGGCCACTGATGGCCATGTGTGATGATCTCAGAAAGAAGCTCCCACTACCACATATTTGTGTCAGGATGTTGTAAGTGGGCATCCTTAGCAGAGGGAGACAACTGCAGAGGACTTAAAAGGAGTATTATTGAAATGTAGTGATGCCAACATTACAACGTATCTTGTCACCTATAGTGTTGTGACCCTTGCAAAACCAGCTCAGTGAATCATCTATTCTCTCTTTTTTGTTAACTTTCCAAATGTTTTTCCATGAGCAATTCTGCAATAAAGGCTTGGCTAGCTGATGCCACTCTCCTCCCTTGAACACACTTGTCTTATTCGTCGTATAGTCATTGCCTTTGGCTTGTTCGATCCCACCTTTTCCCATCTTAAAAGGCATGCTAATTCAAATGCTTAATGGTTGGCGATTATATAAGCTTTAGTTCTTTTAGATGGAAAAGGACTTGTTTTCTCCCTTTTCGGCTGGATTTGATGCATGCTTTAGTGTCCTGTACCTGCTATAAATTTACCAGCTCAAAGATTTTTTTTTTTTTGTAGCTAGAAAAGAAAACAAATGTCTTGTAGCTGAAAGGACACTTCAAATTAAAAGATTGTGGTCTCTTAACTAATGGCAAAGATCGCTTGCACTTCTACTTTGCAGATTTTTGACGACATGGACTTGGAATTCGCTGCCATGCGCTTACTACCAAAAGGCGGACATGGGGGTCACAATGGGTAACATTTCAATCATTTAAATTATATCTTAAGTGTGTTTGTCAATAAGCAAATTCTCATTAAATCTACTGGGTGGTAGGACATTCTCTATCAAATCCATAAGAAAAAGGAGGAGCAACAAAGGCAGGACAAGGAAAAATGCAGGGCACGCCTCGAGGCGATTGCCCTGACAGCAAAAGAACCAAAGAGGCCACGGCCCCTCAAATCTCTGTAAACAAAGCTGACCTTCATGGTGTGGCCGAAATGGAAATAATAGTGAAATCTGCTCTTCTGGAGTTGGTGTTTTCTCAAAAAGACCACGTAATTGTGCGGCCAGCCTTGGTTGACATAGGGGCTAGTCACAATTTTTTCTTGGGAGACATGGACCTTATTAGGCCACCCACCCCTAATCCCTTCAACAGCTACTCTAACTGAGGCACTAAGCCTGTGTATTGCAAGTTTCATGTGACACTAGCAAGCATAATGGAAGAGAGGATCATCCTCGGGAGGGGATGGATTGTAGCCACTGATTGCACAATCAGTTGGCGAAAGCAAACTGCTACACTCGAGCTTCCTCTTGGGATGGTTACCATACCTTTGGTGGACAAGGAGACCCTGAACCTTTCAACGTCTTAATACTCATCTTCCAAATAGACACCATCACCTTAATCCCTAAAACCGGACTCTCCTCTCCTCTCACCACCCCTGAAACCAATATGGTGATCCAAAACCTTGCCAATAGAGACGAAGACCACCTCCCAAACATCAACCTCAACAACCCCTTAGGGAGGCCCCCAAGCAAGTGTGCATACGCAAGAGCACCCTGGCCAGCCAAGGAGTCTATGATGCCCAAGCAAAAACTTGGCAGTCAGCCTTCAATCAGAAGGCTATCCGCGAGTCGAAGCATGCCCAGTGGAAGCCCCAAGCAACAAAGCTTTACTTACAACCCGAGCCCTGCTCGTATCTCTACCAAGCTGTTAGTAGCTCAAGGCTACTATGAAGGGAACCCTTTTGCTTAGGTTCGGAAAACCAAGCCATCAGCCCCACAACCGCCTAAGCTGAAGAAAGTTAAGTGGTGGCCCCAGACCTCAGTTTCATCCCAATAGCCAACACCTTACTAGATTCCGACAAACTTGCTAGAAGCTCAAGGCTTCTACGAACGGAACCCCTACGTTTAGGTCGTGAGGTCAAAGCAATCCTCACCGCAAGTCTCGACCACCAAGTCAAAACCTATATCCTAAAGATGGAGTGGAGACCTAAAGCCATGTCTTTGATGCCACCCCCCAAGTTTAATTAGGAATTGAGAGCAGTTGCTTCAAGAGCCAATATCCTCGAAGAAGTCAGAAGATCCTTCGAGCACCGTGCTTCAAGAGGTAATACGAAGTCCATGTGGTGGCATTATCCATTTCCATTCCTATCAAAGTAGAGTTACCCTTGGTACCAAAACCCCAAGAGAGCCGCGCACCAACTCCTTCGGCACCGCCTAGTAACCTCAAGGCTCAAAGGAATCACCAAGGTCCCACTACACCCACCATAGTCTCTCTGTGCTCTCGCCATGAATGGTGAGCTTCAAGGGTTGCATGGTGAGGTTAAGGAGTGATAGCGGAGAACCACTTGGTCATCCACAACAAAAGCTTGGATGCCATCGCCACTGACTTTGCTAGTGCACTTGATTAAGCCTTGGCCTTCTAGCTAGAGAGTTGGTATTGTGACATGGTGCACAGGAGTGGAAAATATCCATGGTGAGTAGAGAGAGAGAGAGAGAGAGAACAAAGATCTAGAGAGAGTGATTTATACGACTCAATGATTGATAGATTGGTGTGTTCTAAAGCTTCACCAAGTACAATGCTTTTGTAGCCTTAGAAGCTCATCTGAGTGACATCACTGCTTATGCAAACAGGTATAATATCTAGTTATTTTTTCTGACCACTCTAAGAGTGGGCTCACACACATAAATATAAGTGGGTGTTTATCCTTTGTAAGAGGATGTTTACACATATACGCTAACAAACACATAGGCAAGACCTTGATCCCAACAACCCCCCCCCCCCCCCCCCCCCCCCCCCCTCAAGGGATTGCCTCATACTTTGTCAAGGATAAATCTAGGCTCATGGTTTCTCATGCCCGTTTTCTTGGTCAAGGATGAATCACGTTGCAAAACCCCCTTTATGAGGAGTAGCCGTTGTGGTGAGTACCCGGGCACCCGACAATTCCTAGTTTAGACACTGGATGGTGGCCAAGTGTGGCCAAATGGTTAGGAGATGGCTTATGTAGACTTGGCACTCTTCCAAGTTGGATGTATGCTTATGTGGGCTATGTAACGACATTAGTGAGTGCTGGACATCACTGCTTACTACATGTGCGCATACAATATCTAGAGCTCTAGTACTATAGAGAGCATTTTTAAGAGGGATCAGGCATAGAGCGGTAGGCCATCCTTGAATAACCCCTGAGCATGACTGGGTTCTCTTGTGGGAAGTAGCAAACTGCAATGTGTATCAATTGATCGGCTGGCAAGCTAAGACAAACCCGCAAGAATCTGGCTGCTGCATCCCTCCTGACCACTGAGAGGATGCTGTATCATTAAGGTTTGAATAAGACTGCTACTTCATGAAATCCTCAACCTTGCTTCTGGGTTTAGGTCTGGTAAGCCTCTCCTTAAAAGTGTATGTTTTTGTGCGCATGTCGTTTGCATAAATTTTTCATAGTTTCTTTGATGGTTCATAACTTACTCCAAAATGGCTGGCAAATGCCATTCTAGATTTGAAGCTAATATAATCTTAGTTCACAGTTTTAATAGAGACGGGTGATAAGGTTTATGTGTGTTGTAGGTAGATTTGCTGATAATGTTTTTTTCAAGTAAGCTTGCATCAAACATGTGTTGAGCTGTTCTCATTCAGTACTCTCCCTGCATCAAGAATCTTGATTCAGGATGAGAAGTGTGATTCAGCATCTCAAAGGGAGTCGTGATTTTCCACGAATCAAACTTGGTGACTTCTTTACACTCCTTTTTGATCTTACCCTTCATTAGCAACAGTCAAGTTGATAGAGTTAACGCTCAAAGAAGTTTTTCCTCAAGGTATTGGAAGACCACCAGGATCAATGGATCCAGGTGCCTTCGTTCTTCGGAAGTTTACCAAAGCTGAGAGGGAACAGGTGCTCCTGAGCCTTTGCTCTCTTTCCTATTAGCAAAAGGAGCTTCAAGATTGCTCAGTTTCAAAAGTTGCTTCATGTGTTTAAATCTTTATAAACTACCTGTCTGAGTTACAAGCTGCATGCAGATGGATGTAACAATAGCTCGAGGTATGGATGCAATTAGGCAAGTGATGATGAAGGGTTTAGAGAAGGCTGCAAGCACATGCAATGAACCTGGGAAAGCCCAATCAAAAACAAACAGAAAAGAAGCAAATCCATCAACATGATCCTCCTCTCTTTTCTTTTTGGGCACTTATTCACTTCTTGATTAAATCCCTTATAAATAAGGTAGAATATTCACATAGGCCATGATAAGGATTATCTACATGCCTTTGCAAGGATCTAGAAATTGAGCACCAGGATGTGGATGAGCATGCACACTCTCAATTTGAAGAATTTGTTTTGATAACATATCAATTCATCCGTTTTGACCTTTGAGATTATGTTGTTGGAAGAAAATGTGACTTGCCGGCTGCTCAAGTTGGTTGTTTGTTTGTCTGTTTCTCTCCCTTGAGGAGATCCTTCAATAGTAGTACTTTCTGCTTTGCTGCTATTTTGCCGTGGCCAAGGCCGCGCGCAAAGGGGTGTGCACCAACGGTGATTCAATCTCATGAGACAAAAAATGAGTTTAAGTACGCAGTTGCCAACTTATTCCATATATTAACATGGTATACACTCTGTAAGACTATATATATGTATATGTGTGTGTACATACATACATACATACATATATATATGTGTGTGTGTGTGTGTGTGTGTGTGTGTGTGTGTGTGTGTGTTAACCATTGCATATATTAACATGGTTTTACTCGCCCAACCTAATGTAAGGTGCTTTGTCATCTTACTCGTTTGAACGTGCACTTATTTTTTGCTGCCTACTTTGTGTCTAATGTCAAATAGGGAAAATCTAAGGACTTTGTATACATCCTTGCTTAATACTAGTAAATAGAGACTAGACCATTTTTAAGTTTGGTTGGCATCTGAAAGCTTGTCTGGTATGGGTTGAGTTTGTGGATCTCCCTCTTGGCTTTAAAATGTGTGTTGTAGGTAGATCGGTCTTAAGAACAAGAGGCTTTGGATAAGCAAGTTAGGCAATCCTTTGTTTATTCCTTCTGAATCTTCACTTGGGAGAGCATCCACCTATAAAATGCTCTCCCCCTATAAAATATGTATTTTACTACCAATGAAATCCGTAAATCCATGATGATAGAGTTAGGATAATTAGGACTCATGTAGATCATTGTGAGCTTAAAGCATACAAATCCATCAAAAAATATTTATTTATTTATATAGAGGCCATTCGCTAGAGACATGAGTTCACATCAAGGATAAACAATGCCAGATTACATTGGTAGAACCAAGTATCTCCATATAAGATACAACACTTGAAAGACTAGATGATTTATCGCTAACTTGATAGAATTATGATCGGTCTTGAGAACAAGAGGCTTCACGACCATATCTACAAGTATAGGCACTACATCTTGGATGAGTGCTGGTGGGAGGCAAGACCTAGTAGACAATTTACAAGACAAAGATGTAGAAGAGAAAGAGGAGGAAGAGGCAGAGGGTGAGGGTGAAAGGAGACAAAGAGAGAGAGTAAGAGAGGAGAGAGAAAGCTTCGGCCGTCATCAGATAGAGTAAGCAGAGACAACCAGAAATCTGGCAACAAAACAAAAAAGTTGTTAAGAAGAAAATCCAAGCCGCACCAAAAGCTCAGCAACGGATCACAAACGTTGGCAAGAATGAAGAACGCAAACCCGACAACCAAACCAAAGAAGCGGGCAAGAAGAAGGCAATGGTGCAACGATAAAACATAAGCATTTGGCTCTGAATAAGCAATCGGCAAAGCAGCCAATGCCGGAAAAACCCCACGAACCAACCGGTAGTTGCGATAACAATAACCCGGGAAGAAGTCGGAAAAAGAGAAGATGACGAAGCGAGAGCAGAATGTTGTTTTCGTTAATTCCCTCTCCGACTCATGGGGCACCACATGATCGTGAATGCGAATACACCCGCAATCCGATACCACTGGCAAGCCCATCGGAAACCTCGCCTCAAAGACAAGCACTGCCCTCAACTCTCCTTCTACTGCTTCCCCACATTGAGTGGGTGGAGCGCTCCCCCCAAGAGGGTAGGGCTAGTATAACTAGGTTTGCTAGCAAGTACATCACTCGGATAGTCCAAGTGCTAAACAACCCCCAAGTCTAAAAGAAAATCCTACTAAGCTTCCACTTATGAACAAACCCTTACAAGCTTTGCACTTAAACCTCTTCACACATTCCTTTGCCACTGGCACTTGTGTACACAGATTTGGACAGTCCATCTAACTGTGACTCTCATCCTGCACTAATCCACACATCCATGCCTTTCATTGGTCGCACCCAATGTTCTCAACCAAACCTTGTCTAGGCACTCCAACATCCGACTTAATGATTGGAGAGATATTTAAGGTGATTGGGTTTTTTTTATAGTCAAGTTCCAAGTTCAAGAGAGCCACATAGGGTCGAATCTTGTGGTGTTTCGGACCTCCATTAGAAGGGAAGATTCCTAGCTTTTAAACAAACCAGAAATAAAGGTGTGGTGGAAATGGTTCAACAAGTGTACATGGATTCATATGTTCACCTTCCTCTCCAAATGGCAAGAACCGATTTCCCTTGCAATTGTAAGCATTTCGTCAATATCTGGTTGTGTCGAAGGATTCTGTTATACCCATGTTGTTCACTACTTTTGTTTGGTGGCTTTCTTTGTGCAAACTTATTCCCATTAAGTTACATAGACAAACAACCATTAAAGAGCCTAATGGGGACCTTCCGTGCTTTCGATGCAACCATAGGTGAGGCTTTGTTTCTTAGCAAGAATCCTAGAACACTTCTTGGAAATATAATATATATTTTTTCATACTCTTACATAGTTCTCTCTAGGTCTAAGGACTATGGAAGGCTTGAAAAGCTTCCATTTCCTTTATTGGACAGTGGCCAATCCATGATAAATGGAGTGTAGATGATTTTAAACACAAGATGATTAGTGATATCTATTAAATTAAAAAATAACCCTGAGTTTATTATTCATATAGACCTTAGCTCAGGAGTATCTTAGAAATGAGAGCTAAACAATCATGTGAAACAAAGGTAACGCTTAGTTCCTCGATTCGGGAAGTTCTATGTAGTGCTCTAATGAGCTTTTAATGGACGATCATCTTTTACTCTTGAGCATAGTAACATGTCCCATATTTAGATTAACATGATGCTCAATAATCTGTGTTGTGTAAACTTGCATGTCTAATGAATGTTTCACAATGAAATGAAATTTGTACACTCAGTAAATTCTAGGCTAGTTTATCTACGAACACTTTTAGCGATCCTTCTACGATGGATTACTCGAATATGCTCTCTGGTTGATGTTTTGAGAATCATGTAGTCGCCCAGCATATGGATTTGGCTTGGGTAGTTTCTCTCTCCTCCTTGCTTGTTAAGTTGCAAATTTCTCGTCATCTACTTGGTTCAGTTTCTCTCTCCTCCTTACGAGATAGTCACGCTCTGTAGGTCTTTCTCTTTGGGTGTCATTGACCGGATGTTTAAGCCCTTTTTTGTCTCTCTTGTGTGGCTTTCATATGTGACTTTTCCGACACACATGCCCAATCTGACATGGAGGAACTGCTGCTTGTGGCAAAGGAGCGCATCAATGACTTCTAAGCCACAACCCAATGGTTCCTTGTTCTTCAATGATAGACATGGAATGCCATGACACTTAACAAGAGTGTCAATGAAATTCTGCACTAGTAGTAGATGACCTACAATGGGAGCTGGGTCCAGAACACTTTTGGGATGATGACTCTTGGACAGACGGTGATGTAAGCCAGCATGCAAATGATGATGTTAGCCAGCATCATGCGGATGATGCTATCAACAACTAACATGCAAAAGTTGGTCCACAACCGACTTTGTTTGTGGGCATGGATGTAGATCTTGGCACAACACATCATCTGACTTCTTTGGGTCTAGTTGTTCTGCAAACATGCTTATGGGTTGAAGATATTATGCGGCTAAGGTTTTTTTACCTTGAGAATTCGTATGGATCAGTCGCATTAGTGGATCATAATCAGTGGTTTAGGTGGTTTGATGGAAGCTTCTCGAAGGTCAGAGCGCAACTGAAAGCTCAACCTCAAAAAACAGAGAAGAAAAAGCAAGATACAGATTGCTTTTTCTAGAGAAGCAAAGGATGAAAGAATAAGCCCCAAAACCAGGAGGAGCAACGGTGTGTCTAGGCGGCAGGAAGCACAAGGGAGGGTCCGGAATGCCCGAAAGAAATCTGGAGGTCACTCGAACATATAGTAGGAAATGAATATGGTGTGTAAATCCACCATGATTACTAGTCAAAAGGAACTAGAGAAGATGTAGGGTGCAAAGCATTGCCAGGAAATGCTGCACAAGCACCTGGAACAAATGGGGAAGTAGGTAAAGCTGTGGAAGAATTAATTGTCCAACTCACCAAAGAATGTCATTGTAGTTCAGAAGAGCCAAAAAGAGCTCCCAAAAATAGATAGTGAAATTAAGGAGCAGAGCTCCATAAGGGGGTAGATATTTTTCCCCAAATACCTGGACAAAGAATTCGGATATGATATGTGGGATGATCTGTTCCACTAAGTTCTCCAAGGGAACAATCCTTCTTAGGATTTATTGCATATAATTGGGCAACAAACAAAGAAATTGATCTAGTGTAGTATTTAACTTCATTTTTTAGTGCAGTCCAACAGTAGTTCAGATAATGTAGTGCAATGCGGACCCATTTGAGACTTAGACTAGGCAGTTTTGGAAGTGACAATGATATTCAAGGGATAAACAATGTATGGAGTCCTAAGGGCTCTTCTCTATGAGTCCCTTTGAGGCCTTAGCATGCACTCCATAGTGCCCCCCCTCCACCCCCGCCTATCTTAAATGGCCCTTATTGGGCAAAAAAAAGGGAGGGTAGCATGGGGGCGACCTAGGCCGAGACAGGGCCTAGGTCACCCCGTGATGGTCTCCATTCCCCCCCCCCCTACAAGGACCATTTATGGCCACACGAGGGGGCAAGGGGGGTGGGGGGGGACGGGGAGGGGGTGGCTATAGGTGCATGCCAAGGCCAAATAAAAGTTGATTGATGCTAACAACATCGCATTTCTTTCTCTTTTTTGTTGAAAAACATATTTCAAACCTGTTAATTTCAAGATGATTCACGTCATGATTATTCAAGAATAAAAAGATTAAACATTCTATTCAAGATGAACTAAATCTAATGTATCATTCTCTTACATCGATTAAGATTTTTTTCAAATGAAATAATTTATCTCTTGCCTCCTGAAACAAGTTTTAGTATATACATTGTTGGGTCTCCAAACCCTCCCCCACCAAGGCCTCAAGGGGGATTATTAAACAATAAAAGAGCCAAGAACTAATAAGTACAAAAACAGAGTGATAAAGTTGTTGAATATCTTAATTAGGATAGCTACATTGAATAAGTTGTTGAGAATCTTAATTAGAATAGCTATATTGATTAAGTTGTTAGAAATAAAACAACAAACATTGATTAAGTGCCACACAAGGCCTCTTCTCTATCCATCCCTTCAAGACCTTTGCATGCACCCTAGAGCGCCCCCCTTCTTCTTTCTTCTTGCATTTGTGCTTTGATTTCTTCATGCATAGAGGGCAAGGAAGTAAGGACGTAGCACTTATATCACAACCAAGTATACATTTGACTGGTACCCACGCTTGGACCTTCAAGTTGTTCACCATTTATTTTTCTTTTGATGACTGCAATTGTCCAAGGGCATTTGTGAAGTTTCCAATCCAACATTTCATTGTTCTCCTCTGGCACCTCAAAAGCGCCTAACCACCAATTGTCTTTTTTGGACTGAACACTAAAAGAAGGCACCTTACCCTTGTCCTTTGCATGTATCATTTTCTTGTTCAATGAGTGTAAGGCACATTCTTTCCAATCTACGTTCTTTGATAATTTGGCACTCATATAGCTTCAATGTGAAAGAGACCACTCCCATAGACTTTAGGATTATGAAGCAACATATGATTAGAGATATGTGTTATTTGATTTTTCATGAGGATGAATAGAAAAGTTGAAAATATACTAAGCTTTATGAAAAACTTTATAAACTTTGGTCATTGCTTGTTAAAGCCTCTATAATTCAATCCACAAAAAGTTGTTGAAGTTATCGTAAACTATTTTGATTTTACCCTTTTATTTGGTTTTCAAAACATTTGTTCCCTTTGCATTGGGAATAACCGCTGTGCTGATAAGGAATCTTACATCTTTCAAAACTTTTGTTTCCTTTACATGGGAATACTCATCGATAAGGGATCTTATATCTGCATTGTTTATCTTATTTACCAATAAAACTTTGTATAGAGGTGGAATAAAGTGTCTTCTAATCCCTCTCTTGTGAAGATCCTCCTTTATAACAACATGGATTGACTCATAGCCCTTGTGATATTGATACCTCCTTCATCATATCATTTTTCACTCAAAAGTTCTTCATGATTTCTTTCATGAAAACATCACGAATTTCGTTGTAAAATTGGGATCACAGACAATGGCCAACATGTCTTTCTTCCTAATGCAAGCTTTCAAAAAAGACTTTGGGCATAAGTTTGAGCATTCTCTGATGCATCCAACAAATAATTCGTAAAATGCAACCATTGAATAAATGTTTTCGTTCTAGAACTCTAATAATGTAAATTGTTTGAAACTCAATTATTTACTTTATTATTTACTAAATTGTTTGAAACTCAATTATTTACTTTATTATCACGATTCTCCTTTTCCTAGCACCACTACCTATTGCAAGGCTATCAATTTTATATCATTGCCTTAACGATTGAGGTTTTTATCATTCTCTTACATCGATTAAGATTTTTTTCAAATGAAATAATTTATCTCTAAGCTTATTTAATCCATTCTCTTGTTCTTTGATTTGTAACTCCTCCTCTTTGTTCTTATTATCTAAATTTTTACACTTAATTTGTTAAATCTTCAAGATTTAATTGAAGATGCAAATTTTCTTTATGTATGTGTTGCATATAAGCTCCACCATAGACCACTAGATGTTTACAATATCCTAGAAACCCATTTTTTCCATTAGCAATGTGATGTACCTAAACGAGTTAAATCATTGAATGGTGGGTCACCTAAATGCCAATGGCTCATGGATAGAGTGTACCATCAAACCATAATTCTATATGTTTCTTTCCCTAATCCCTAAGTAAAGAAGTGGATGCATTTGTATTACGTATGGACATTGGATTGATGCAAATTTCTCTTTTACATGATATGGAGATCTATCTTACGTTTTTTCATGTTGGTAACGTCCTCTAAAGACAGGCATGGTTTAGACAAGGTCAAGAATAAAAGAAGATTAAAGTAGAGACATATAAAAAAGAGAAAAAATTTAGGAGACATTTTTCACATATGCTACAAGAAAGTAGTTATGGGCTAAAATTGGTAATCAAATTTTACTTTTTGCGGTTAGCTATGGTTCAGGAGTAATTTTTTAATAAAAGACACTATACAAATTTCATTTATAAGGTTATATTAAAAGAGAGATGTTATTTGTGAGTTATGAGATATGAAGGAAAAAGATGTGCTGTAATAAAGTAGTTATTGGATGAAAAGGACTTTGAAATGCTACTTTTGGGGATTACATATGATTGGGAGATCTTTTTAAAGTATTTAAATTTTAAAATAAAAAATTTTCTAATTTTAGGGTCTCTTATACCTGTATTTTTTAAATTTGGTAAAAAGAGGGTTATGTTAAAAGGGAAGAGTATAGACAAGTGTGTGATTAGTGGCCCAAGAGATTTTATGCATAGAAAATTGAAAAGTAAGTGACTAAAGTGAAGATATGCATGATATATGATGAAAATTGATGTGGGGCTTTAATGAGATAGTTATTGGTTGAAAATGGCCTTGAAAAGCTACATTTACGGGCTACATATGATTGGAGGACTTTTTTAAATTAAAAAATGCTAAATTTTAATCATCTTTAAAAATCTTAACCTTATGATCTCTTATATTCACATTTTTCAAATGTGGGAAAGAGAGAATTATGGGACCACATATGTAAAAGAGAAAGGTAATTATTAAAAATGTAAGTCGCCCAAGGAATCTCACACATAAAAATTTCAAAAAGATGAATGAGCTCTACAAATAGTGGTAACTTTTTCAAAAATGAAAGTGGACTCGAGAGTAGAGAGGGATCTAGGAGAGGAAAGTATTTACTAGCGTAATAGTAGGGTCCTAAAAGTAGTGTATTTATTAGCCTTGTCCCCCACTATGGAGCCAAGTTTAGTACTTGAGCCCACAAAATCAACAACTTAAGCTTATCTTTGTAGGGGCCTTTTTTATAGTTCATGTTTCCCTTAATGTTGTATCTTCCTCTAAGGCACAAAACTTGCCCACAACCATGCTATAATCAAGTGAGGTAGATATGCCCACAAGATCAAAACAAAGCCACACATCCAAGGCCGGCATTCCAACAATCCAAAATTTCACCCCCAAGCCGTGCAAGGTCTCTATAATGCTTCACTTCAACATCCCCATGCTTCAAGCAAGAGGGCGAGTTAGCTCACCAACGCTTCAAGAAGCAGTTCAAAGATTGCCCAAACCTATTCAACCATGTCCATGAGCCACCACGTGATTTACTAACTTACATGCCATACTAGTGTCCTAAATTCTTTCATTACCACGACAATCTTACCTGAGCCCACAACCGCGTTAAACGACTAGCCTCGTTACATATCAACACACAATTTTCCTATCCCCAACATGTGTAAGAGTTGAAGAAAAGAGAAAGAAAAGAGTCGAAGAAAGCGGTGTGTTGGAGTTTTCATCAAAAGGAGCTTCTACATGGGCACAACTTTAGCCCATAGCTCATGTAGACAACAAGCCGTAGGAGTCACAATTGCCTTGAGGAGACCAACCTCGTTACACATTACACACCATTAGGGCCAAAAATGAGGAAAAATGGGCCATGTAAGGAAAGGATTAGAAAGTGGTTTAGTTAATTAATTAAAGAAAGAAAGGAAGGTAACTAACCTAAAAAGTGTCACTATCACCCCTATATTAGGGGTTAGTGCATGAAAGTTGTTCTAGCCCTACTGTACTTGGAAGGTAGTGTGCATAAAAAGATGGTCTCCCCTAATTTTTTACTTTTTTTACTTTTTCAAAAATGGGACTATTCAAAAACTCCCTTTTTAGGGGGAAATTTGAACTATATATATCTCTCTCTCTCTCTCCTTTCTTCATAGCTTTCTCTCTCTAGAACTCACCCATGCTGGAGACCACCATGTCTCTCTCTCTCTCTCTCTCTCTCTCTCTCTCTCTCTCTCTCTCTCTCTCTCTCTCTCTCTCTCCCCCCTTTTTCTTCATAGCTATCTCTCTCTCAAACTCAACCATGTTGCAGAACACCATAGCTTTCTTTCTCTTTGTCTCCCCCCCTCTCTCTCTCCTCTCATTCTTCACATCGTTCCCTCTCCTTTATTCACTCGTCAAATGTGTGGCATGTATCCACTGATGGTGGGTGGTGGCTCTATGAAGGATGTGAGAGCTATGAAGCTAGAAAGAGGGTTCATTGAGTAGGTGAGTGAAATGAGAGATTACAAGTGACCTTGGTTCTTTTATACTTTAAAATTTTATCTTGGGAAAAACTACTAGTTATATAATTTTTAATAAACCGATTTCTAAACTTGTAGGCTGGAAAGCTGATTTCGTGCTGATAAGCACTTTATCCTGAGACCTTTACCACGCGAAATGGCCTTTCATACAATGAAGGTTCTTTTTGACCTTCTTCTTACAATAATTCCATCAACTACAAATTTAGAGTTATTTGGCATGCCATATAAAAATAATTCTATGGACTCTTCAACATCCATTTGGGATTGCTGAAAAGAAAACCCATTTGAATACTGAACTCATATTGAATCAAACTCTCCTCTGAATCTAATGGCAACCAACATCCTCTAGCGCCTTGTTCCATCGCCTATACTCCAAACCCATATATAGGGTTTGATGAGAGATGTGGTATGGCATTATCTAAGTTAATGTAAGCATTGCACTTAATGATATCACCTTTATGCATGCCTTCTTTCAACTTCCATTTTACTCCAAGAACACTATCCAAATCATTCTTAGACATATTCCTACATAACGACATTATCTTTGTCCTGTGCATATTGGCACCTCAAACATATTGCTACATAACCATATTATCTTTGTCCTATGCATGCATGCATTGCACTTCATGATATCACCTTTATGCACTCCAAGAACACTATCCAAACCATTCTCATACATATTCCTACATAAACACATAATCTTTGTCCTGCTCATATTGGCACCTCTAAAACATGACAAAGATATGAAGTGGGATAAACCATGATAGCTTGATCCTATTTTAGAAATCCTACTCACCTTATGGATTTTTGAATATCCAATACTACCTTGGATTTGAATGAGGCTAACATACCCTTGTCCTGTAATTCCTAATTAGTAAGAGAAGAAAGTCCTAGAATAGGCATACTTTCAAGTCTACTATATGCTTGTGAATTAGGAGGGATAATGTGTTTAGCATTATACAAAAATAAAGCTTTGGTTTTTAAAAATAAAGAGGGTTAACAAGAACTTCCCAAACTCAACATGCATGGCTTCGAATGTCCCGGTGCCACTCAATGCTTTTGATGATGTGTACACATATGAAATCATGTCAACACCACACGAGAAGGAAAATATAACCAAAATAGACATAAAACTTAAAAACTATAATAGTGAACATCAATGAGGAGAAACCTAACAATGATGAGCTTGGAGTGTTGCTATTGGGGTAAATGGATCCAAGTTCATGTCCCTAGCCATGTAAACATGTTTCACCATGTCCAACCACCCACCATCACGTCCTATTTTGAACTTGAGAATGCATTCTTTCAATAAGTATTTTATCAAGCCTCTTCTTTGTTTCTTCACCCTATGAGGGTCTCTACATGAGGGTTGCACAATCACACCCAACAACAACGAAGCTTGAAGTTTAAAGGCGTCCACACATCTTGTTCTCTTACATTATGTAGGATGAATGAAGATATGGCATTAGGGGTCCTTCTAGAGCTTAAGCTTGCCATTTAGATGTAGCTCCTATTATTAAGAAAGGGAGAAATAACTATATGTTGTAAGCTCTAAGAGAGAGAGAGAGAGAGAGAGAGAGAGAGAGAGAGAGAGAGGAGTAGTGTACCATATCCATAGGCTAGAAGAGCTCAAGCAATTGGTGAGGAAGATGAGAGAGAGAGAGAGAGAGAGAGAGAGAGAGAGAGAGAGAGAGAGAGACTCAAAGAGAGCTCAAAATAGTTTTAAAAAAACTCAAATTTTTAATGTATACATAAAAAGGTACCTTTTTGCATGAAAATCTAAAATTTGGGAGGAAAACCCAAATTTTGAATGTATACATAAAAGGTACCTTTTTGCATGAAAATCTAGAATTTGGGGAGAAAACGCAAATTTTAAATTTTGGGTCCCTCTAAATTACAAATTTCATAAGTGGGAGGGGAGATGGCACACATTTATAGGTAGGTACCATATAGGATGGGACCACCTTTTTAAATAGGGACCACACTAAAAAGTGAGATAACTTTTAAGGGGAAACATCTAACTCCAAAAGTAGAAGGGACCACCAATTTCATATTTGTGTGCAAATGGCATCTTCCTATTGGCTCTTGACTCTACACACCTAACCAAAATATTAAACCTTGTCCTAGGATATTCCCACAACATAACTTTCATAATAGAAGGAGGCCTTGGATATTCCCATAACATAATTTCCACAACAATAGGAGGCCTCACATGAATAACTTCTACTACACATCTACTCTCCATCATGCTTCCTTCAAAAGCTATGCACTAGGGCTATCCAAAGATTATCACAATGCGCCTTACATGTGGATTGGTCCCGAAACATACCACTTATCCTCAAATGCCAACTTCATAGCATATCATGGATTATCTACACCTTTCTACTCCAACAGCTCAACTTCATCACTGAGCTTCATCCCCGGACAGAATGAAAGAATAAGGTCACCATTAGGAAGGGGTAATTAACCACTTCATAGGTTAACGTGGTTTCACCTACCCAAACTACTGTAAGGCTCTTTACCATATTACCCGCTCTAATGAGCATACCTATCTTTTTTGTAAAATAATGTCGGAACATATAAAGAAACCTTATCTTAAGCTTAATGTCAAATAGGGAAAGTTTAAGAACTTCATGTACATACTTGCTTTAAGAGTAGTAATAGTGGTTGGACCATTTTAATTTGGCTGACCTAGTGTCAAAATTAGCTACTTGTATATAAGCCCCAAATTAGCTTCCTTTAATCTAGCCACCACCTCTATTATTATAGCCCTCATAAATACCAATTCAATACTTTTGGGTAATTGTTCTCTCCATCTACTATGGCGCCATGCTCCTCATTGATGCACAAATGGTTACACCCTTCATCACTTGACTTTTAATAGAAACTGTGTTAGACATGCATTAAGGATGAAAAATCCACACTTGTTCACTCCATCCTTTGGGAAGACCATGCATTAAATGTATAATAGAAAAGATTAAGTTGGCTCCTTGCACAACCTTCTCATAGGCTAAAGTGGGTATTGTCCAAATGCTTCTCGATGTATACATATGGCAAAAGCTATTTCTATGCTATAATGGTTTGGATCTAGTGGTATGTAATAAAGATAGCAAGGGGTAATCACATGAAGCCTCAAGAATAGGCTAGTGCTAAAGGTAATCACAATAATATCTTCAAAAATAGGGAGGCGATGAAAAATCATGGTATGTGTGATCACAGTTCCCACATAAGTGTTGAGGTATCGAGCTCAACTAATGCTGCGAACATTGATGACGTGCTTGGGTAATAAATTTTGCACTTATGTCACTAACATGGTTGGTGATATTATGGGTAATACACTGCTAGTGGTTTACAGGCTATGTGAGCCAACTTTAGTATACTAGAGTTATGACATATAGTTATAGCACTAGCTCATGTAGTTGATTTTCACACTATGGACCGACCTTTGTATGTTATTATAGTAAGAGAGTACTTTACCTTATCGTATGTACTCTTATCTATTTATGTTATGGTTATAGAGAAGAGAAGAGAATTGAATAAAATTCAACCATCTATCTCTCTTGTGTGTGTTTTTGCTTGCAAAGAGCTCAAGTTCATCCTCTCCTCTATATTCTTCTCATGGTATCAAAGAGACAGTTTGTGTGAAGAGCTCAAGAGGTAAGAAAGAGGCAAGAAAAGAAAGTGGTACATAAGTAAGGGTAACTTCATTTCTTTCCCTTTGATTTGGAAGCAAATCTCTGCAAGTAGCTGCTACTTTAGGTAAGAGTAATAGGCAGGCACAATAGTGAGGTGCACTGTCACATCTTGAGGTGCCCTTCATGACGCGGTGAAGAAAAGGGGTATTTTATTATACGGGCAAGGTTTATAGAATCTTAGTGATTACATAATTTGAATTTGAGGCCATTTTGAGTCTCGTTTTTGGTTCTTCAAATTTTCCACTAGCACTCTGTCAAAGTGTAAATTTTGATCGTGTATGCCCGATTTCTGGTTTGGTGCAAAGATACGACAAAAATGTGATTGTAGGATAGTCTGTGTAGAGAATTTGATATTTGTAAGCTATTGGTGGATGTATGTTTGTGTGATTGTTTCATATAAAATTATAGTATAACAAGTTTACAGTACCACTGTATTAGAAATTACAAGTCTACTATAAGTGCATAAGCTTTTACAAACACTATTTACTAAGTTGATGTAGGTAAAAATATCACGACTTGTCATAAAATGTGAAAGTTGGACAAGAATAATTTCTAGGCTTGAAAATTTAAGATGACTAATTTTATTATGGGAAAAGAATATTGGGAGTTCATCACAGGGGATTAAAAAAAGGAGCCAAATATTTTTTAGAAGAAAATCTCACCCCATAGTGGGTGTATGCATATAAAGCATAGCATGAAAGAACCATAAAGCTATTGTATTAGCTATCTGTCCAGTGTGACAAACTCTATGATTATAAAGGATGCACAAATGCCTAAGAAGGCTTGAGACACCTTGGGAAATATGTATAATACAAGCACTCAAGCTTGTAAGATATAACTAAAGCAAGATCTACATAATGTAACTAGAGGGAAGATGAGTATAAATGAATACTCGGTAAAGGTTAAAGGGGTGCTCTTTCTTCTATTAGATCACCAGTAAATGATGATGATATGGTATCGATGACCTTAAATAGTCTTGGCAAGGAATACATTCAAGTTTACACCATCATTGGAGTTCAAGAGAATTTTTCTAATTTTTTGGAACTGATTGCTCTTCTCATGTGTGAGGAGATAAACATTGGGGAAGGCTCAACATGAGCATGCCCACTACTCAAACATAGGTAGAGGTGAATCATCTAGAAGGCTGATGTGTAAGCCATTTTAGAAATAAAAATCATGGGAACAACAACATGAATCTAATATACAAACAGGAGGAAGAGGCTACTCTAGAGGTAGGGAGAACTAGAGAAGCCAAGGTGGATGACAAAGAAGTAAAAATGCAAATAGCATGGAGTGCTATTACTATGGCAAGCCAAGACACATTGCAAAGGACTACTCTAAAAAGATGAATGATATCAAAAGTGGGAAGTTACAAGAAGGAAACTATGCATTATCAACAAGTAAACAAGGTGATGACAAAAGTGAGAAACTATTTATGATGCAACACATGCTCAATTCCATGATAAGAGACGTGTTAGGATCACCATATATTTGGTATATGGATTCTAGTATCTCCAACCACATAACCAGTCATGGGGAATGGTTTAGAGATATGCAAAAAATGAAAAAACTAGGGTATGTGAAAGCAAGTGATCATACTTTGTACCCCATTACACATGTTAGTAATGTGCCATTGTCTATGTGCAGGATGGCAAAATGAAGTACCTGTTGTAGATGTACTTCATGTTCATAATATTATAAAAAATCTTTTGTCTATTACATATGGTTGCGCAGGGTCTACAAGTGAGGTTTAATCCGTAAGGGTGCTTTGTGGAAGACTTTAAAAGTCAGTGCCGCTTGGTTGTAAAGGGTAACAGAAATGGCAGGATATTACTTTGGATGTTAAAGGTGCATGAGATGAAGGTAACCATGTGAGATGCATGAGATGAAGGTAGCCATGTTTGTGCATAGGGCAGGTATCATCGTAGATATTAACGTACGCACAAGCACATTGGTTATACAAATACACACCATGGACTGTGGTCTATGTAGGCCCAAAATATTGTTTACAAGTTTGTCGAAGATTAAGGTTGATGGTATGCAAAAAGTATGTCAAGCATGTTAGCTTGGTAAGCAGGCCAAACATACTTTCTCACATGAAAAGCACGTCAATCCAAGTCCATTGGATGTTATACATTTTGATGTATGGGGACTGACCAAGACTGCAGGTAATATGTTACATTCATTGTGATAATGATCACACTAAGAGAGTATGGGTCTACTTCATGAAGGAGAAAAGTGAGGTATTTGGTCACTTTCGAAGATTTAAAGCCTTTGTTGAGAAGGAAAAATGTATACAAATCAAATGCCTAAGATTGGATGGTGGGGGAGAATATTTCTCTAATGACTTCAACGATTTATTAAGAAAATAGGGAATCAAGAGGCTACACTCCACAACATAATGGTGTTACAAAAAGGAAAGAAAGAGGTACATTATAGAAGTTGCTTGTGCCTTGATGTTTAAAAGAATACGACAGATTATTTTTGGGATGAAATAAATTATTGTTTACATTATGAATAGGAATCCCACTATAGTTGTTCATGGCATGATGCCTAAAAAGAATTTATAGGCATAAAGCCAGATGAAATAAATTGTTGTTTACATTATGAATAGGAACATAGTTGTTCATGGCATGATGCCTGAAAAGAATTTTATAGGCATAAAACGAGATGTGTCTCACTTGAAAGTATTTGGAGTATTACATATGTGCATATTCCTGATGAAGTGAGAACCAAGTTAGATTCAAAGGTAGAAAAATGCATCTTCATTGATTAAAATTTGAAGGAAAAAGGTTATAGATGCTCTCAGGGAGTGCACTACTAAGAAACCCTATGTATCACATGCGTTCAAGGGGTATTAAAAAAAAACCCTTTCCTATGAAATTTTCATGAATAAATTACGCATTTTTCTTTAAGGGCTTACGGTTTTTTTTTCGAATTTGATTTTTTAAAAAAACCCCTTTGTAAATGTATTTCTATAAACTTGCATCAAAATTTTGAATTAAAAAACCCCTTCATTTGAACTTGCGTAGTATACTTACATATTTTTGGGTGAACCCCTCGATTAGATGCTATAACCCTACCACTCTTGAGATACGAGTAAGCAAAGATGTTGTCTTTGATGAGATGAGTAGAGTAACTGGTATGCACCTGTGAAGGCAACTAAAGATACATATGTAAGAAGTAATAAACTAGTCCCACATGTAGAAGAACAATCATAGGTGTTTAGTGAACCTAGACAGTCCTCAAGTAGTGGATCTAGTGTTAGTCCATGGTTAGGAAGGTCGAGGAAAGATGCAAGGATGTAGATACATCATCTCATGTTACAAAGGTGCAAGGATGTAGATACATCATCTCATGGTTAGTATAGGTGATGATACACATGCATCACGTAAAGGGATAAAAAAAGTAGATTAATATTTTGTGCCTGATCTATCAGCAAGTAACTCTTATGTGGATGGTGACTCCAGTGGCTTCGCAAAGCCTTGATGAGGAGCTTGGCATTCCATTAGTGGGTTAGTCTTGGTGCACAAAGAACCAGGGTTGTTTTGAGGTCACCCAGCACTGATCCAAGTGTACAAAAGACATGAAGTTAAATACCTTGTTGACTGGTTAATATTTTATAGATATACAACCCATCACTATGCTTACATGGTTAAAGCAACATAGGAGATATATCCCACTTGTTTTGGGCAAACACTTAAAAATTAGAAATGGGAAGATGCGATGGATGAGGAGACGGTACCATTGGATACAAATGCGACATGGGAATTAGTGCCTTTCCTTTAAGGATAAGAAGGCAACTAGATATAAGTGGATGTACAAGGTCAAGCATAACTCAGATGGATATGTGAACATGTATAAGGAAAGACTGGTTTTTCCAACTTAGGGTTATACACAAACATATGGCATTGACTATGAAGAGACATTTAGCTCGCTTCAATGGCAACCGTGAGAGATGTCATTGCTATGGCTATAGTGAAGGGTTGTTATTTACATCAGATGGATGTAAAGAATACGTTCTTGCATGGTGATATGTAAGAAGAAGGCTAGATAGATTCTCAGATACATAAAATCCATTGTTGATTATGAACTATACTATGAGCCTGTCAGAGAGTTACATCTACATAGGTATACAAAGATGCTCTACTAATTAGGCTAGTAGTGTCTCATACAAGATATCTACCTACAACTTTATGTCTTGTTTTGGAAGTGCTATTGTGATTTGGAGCAGCAAGAAATAGCCACAAAAGTTGTGCCTTGTTGTGTACAAAGACAGAGTTACTATGGCAACTTGTGAGGTTCATAAGCTACTTGGTGATATGGATGAGCCCATGGATAGGGTCGTTGTCAAGGATAGCTAAGGCAAGCAAATTTTATTCTAAGTAGATAAACCATTAGCAAAAAATTTTGACTACTTCCTAAAGACTTGCTTTCGTTCAAAGAATTGTTGTTTCTATTCTATACACACACAAAGATGAGAAGGGTTTTTTGTAATGGTAAGCCTTGAAACCAAGTAGTAGCACTAAAATAAGAACATGAAAAAAGAAAAAAGACCCTAAGTAAGGGGTTTGGAGAGAGAGAGAGAGAGAGAGAGAGAGAGAGAGAGAGAGCAGAGTAATATTAAACATCTTCAAAAGGCCCAGTGGGTCTATGATACCAAAAGTGATACAATAGTGTCCATGTAATCTCATCATGGTACAAATAAAAACAAAGACTAGAGCTATGAGTCGAGAATGTCAAATCCAGAGCAATATGATACAAAGTGGAACCATCATCATCATACAACCTATGAAGCTAATCCCTTGGTAGGGGGAGGGGCCCATCAAGGATATCGAGCATGGGGTTAGCCTATAGAAGGCTCTGCAGATCCACTGGGCATGGGAAGATGGCATGTGTTGGGCTCACTATAGTGGCATGGCCCAGTCTAGAGACACATGAGAGTGGGGTCTGGCAGGGAGTCAGGCACTCGTCAATGAGGCTATGTGTATGTCATCCATGGCTGGTGGGGCATCCTCTCCTGTGGTTGGAAGAACTACATGATGGTCTTGCCTAGGGCTGGGGTGGATGTCTCCCATGGGGTCTTGAATCCCTAATCAATGAGTCTTAGTATAGTGATGAAGCTCTAGTAGGAAGAAAAGGCCCAAGCACTGCCCGCTAGTTTGGGGAATCCATGATCCTGGATAAGGGTCCAAACCCCTCTCTAAAGAGACAATGGAACCTCCCTCAAATCTCATAATATACTGCACCTGCATATGAAGTGCTCCTCTGACTTGACCTCTTGCTGGCACATAGTGCATATCCTCTCGTCACGAGGTATCTACATGGCTCTCCATGTCTCTATCCTAAAATAGTGCAATGACACCCCCAATTGGCCCACTACAATCCGCATGGCATGTGTGTAACATACCCATCTTCACTAATAAAGAAATGTCCATGTAATAGATGAATTTATGAGTTTTTATGGTATAAAAATCAATGATTTCATTAAATGGGCCATTTCTACTTAGAATCTTCAAAATCTGAGCCCAAATTTGGAATCTAAGCGTGATTTTACCGTAATATAGGATTGTACAGCATCCAAAACGGACACCGGATCAAGCTTATACGTAAATTTTAGTTATTTTTAGTTAAAAAGCGACGACCTTTAAACCTTAATAAATGCACGACCGGGCGTCCGATGGACGAACGGTCTGCACCCCAACGATCAGGGGAACATCCCGGACCAAAAAAAAATGCCTCCCCCCTCTGGCACATAAATCGAGGTCGGTGCCCCAAATTTGGAGACCCCGCCCCAAAAAAGAGACTGTACACACTTACCAGGGTGCTCGTTGTCGTGCCACGGCACGTCTATGGTGTGAAACCATGCATGTGAGGCCATAAAATCCAAATCCAGATGCATGGGATTAAGTGCCTGTGTACATATGGGATGTATGGCGTGTGAAGGGTTTTGCTTTTGAGGGCGTCGCCAGGTGTACAGGTGAAATGGTTTGGTGTTGAGCTTGTTACAAGCCTGTCTGGAGTAAGGTTCACTGGAGGTGAGATCAGCTGCTTGGTCGTCTCAATTTGTGGGCGCGTCTAAATACAATGGGCACTCGTGAGTCAGTATTCTGAGGCATGGGCAATTAGGAAGGTAATGGCCAAAAGATTTGGTGTGAAAGCATTGTGTAGCCAAATAATATATATATATATATATATATATATATAAGGTGGCTAACCTATAAAGGGGCCACATGGCTGTTTGCGCGATAGCCAGCAAAGGGCCTCCAGAAGGTTGGCGTGGGCGATGCTTCTGGGAAAACAGAGGACCCGAGGGGTAAAAAAGGAAGGAGGCGACTTGCTGGGAAGCGGGCCTGAGAGGTGCTCTAGTCGATTGTAGACTGTGGCTAGGCTAGAGAGCCACCTCTGGCAACCAAAAAGAAAAGGAAGCAAGCAAGGAGCCAGGTGGTCGCTGTGGTGGCTGGCGACAGAGTGGAGAAAAGCCGGTGAGCAGGTGGGTTGGTGAAGCAATGACAGATAGAGATGACGAGTCGGGAAAAGCTGGTAGCAAAAAAGTGGAGGGCAAGAAGCCTTGACGCCAGAAAAGGCTAGTGGTGACGGAGACAAGCGGTGCCGACGTGTGGAGTAAGGCGCCTGTAAATAGAGAAGGAAGGCTGATTGTGGAAGAGAAGGAAAAAGCACGCTGTTTTGCTGCAGGGAAGTTGGTAGCGAAGCAAGGGAGCTGGTAGCACGCAGTCTCTGATGTAAGCAAAGGGAGAGGGAGGTGGCGACTGGCACAGCTGCTGGCGACGATGAGAGGGCTGGGTATTTGTACAGAAGAGGAGCAGAGAGGTGAAGGCTACCCTTGGAGCAGCTGAAGCCGTGCGCAGCTGCAGGTATACACGGAGTGCCGGTTCATTGAGAAGAGGACGACGGGGCTCTGAAGGCAGCTGGGGTGGGCGTAGAGAGCCAGCATCGAGGGGGGGGTTGATGAGCAGAGGGTGGAGGCGCTAGAGAGAGAGAGAGACTGGTGATCTCAGCGCTGGAAGCTTAAGCTTGTGGAGGTGGCAAACTCCTTGATGATTCTTGTTGCTGGAGTTGATGGCGATAGCCTTACAGTGCAGCTTGTTGACAGTGTGGGCATGCTGCTGGTATGTCTGAGGTATTATCATTATATGATCGTGTTGTTGTTGAAATTTTGGTGTCTTATTGCTCTTGAAGCTATGTGTAATGGGTGCTGACGGTGTTTGGGCCATGCTCTTGCTTTAATTGAAGACTTGATGATCATGATGGTTTGGTGTTTAGCCAAGAGAGATACCTTTTCCCCCTTGTACATGCATCTCTGAGAGAGGAGGGAGGAGGTTTTGCGGGATTTATTTTCTCTGAATAATCAAATCAAGTGAATGCAAATCAACGTAACTCTCACAGCCAGACACCCAGTGTGTTCCCGGCTAGACCACACACGTCACGACAGCTTTGGTGAACCCGACGTGAAACCGCTGGGGTGAGAGTACGTAGAGATGGCTAGCAAAATGGAGCATTTATATGCAGAGATGAAAGAGCTTGAAGAGCGGTTCAGGAAGATTGAAGAAGAAAAGCGAATTCAGGAAGCGGTGGAAATTGCAGTGCAATTGGTGTATGACAGGGTCAATATATTTGATGGTTACGATCCAGAAAGCTATCTAAGGTGTTACGAGACAGAGATGAAGAATCAAGGGGTTCCAAAAAATATGATGATTGCATCTTTTGCATACCTTGTGAGTCCTGATTTAAAAGATGAAGTGCTGGAACTAGCAGAGTATCACTCCAAACGATGGAGTGATTTTGCAGATGCACTTATTTATGCGAGTTCCAGGTATAATGTGAGCTGTGATAGTGTTCCAGCAACAATCCGAGCAAATTTAGAAGCGGTTGTTGATGCATGTCTTATGGAGGACAATCAATTGCTATTCAAGGCTGATACAGAGATTGTGGAGGCTGTTTATGCTAAATTGGGACTGCAAAAAGCCATTAGTGAGCAACAAGGCCTTCACAGTGCAAAAAGGGATGCTTTGCTACAGCCTCATAAAGATGCAATGGGTGAACTCTGCAAGTATAATTTGTCTTCCTTGTTTGAGGGTGCAGACATACAGGGTCCTATGATCATACCAAATGATGTGTGTATGCCTATGCTTGAAGAGACACTTGATTCAGAGAGCTTCAGGACAGGTGCTCAAGACCCAGTACACGAGGAAGAGGACATCGCAAATAGTTTCCTCTTGGGCTGTGAAGCATGTAAGTTGTGTAAACTTGAGGATTCTCATGATGAAAGTGCTCATTTGAAGGGTATTCCTCAGGTGTTGTATCATATGTGTGAAGAACAGCAGGAACCAATGCTTCTTGCTGAAAGCATGATTGCAGAGTTTGAAGATCTAAGACAAGAAGAAGATGCTATCATTACTGCATTCTTATCTGGTTATGATGCTTATAAGCAGGATGATGTACATGAATATGCAGACGGGCCACAAGTATGTGTGATTGATTTAGAGGGGGTGAGTGATATGGGTGATTCCAACAGTGATGTTGCTTCTGAAGCTGGTTGCCAAGGTTCTTTGGATTTGGGTTATTTTGGAATGCTAACAGGGTGTTCCAACAATAAACAGGGTGATGCTATGTCATCAGTGTCAGGGTTACCTTGCAACCACATTTGTGAGCAACAATCTCGAGCTTGGAAGCTGTTTATGATGATGATTTGGAGAGGGAAATTGAATCTGTCTTTTTGAATCATACAGGGTTCAATGACATACAGATTCAAGGGTACTCGGGTGAGGGACCCATAAATCTAAGCCCATCTGCAGACAGGTATCAAGAAATACTGGGAGATAACATGCATGATATGCAAAGTGTGGTCACAGAGCCTCAAGAGGCTGCATATGAGCAACCAAATGGATATAGCTATGGGGGTATGAATGTTCATGATAATCAACATGTGGGATTGCAAGATAATAATGGCTTCAATGCGATTGATCCTGGATTGGATGCTATCTTAGATGATGCATTGGATGATTTCATGGTATATAATAGATCCCCATCAGCTTTGGGCTCTTCTATGTTTGATGCTAGTCAATTGTTGGTTGCAAGCGAGGATGTGCAGGTGTTATGTAAGCCAAATGATTGTGATGAGATTGATTCAGATCTGGAGGCTATTCTCGATGATGCCTTGTTGGACTTTGTATGTGTTGATGCTTTTCCGTCTTTGGATGAGAAGAATGAATGTTTGTCAGTGGGTGAGCTGGATCCAGGCAAGGTAGATTTGGATGAGATGTTACCAAGTGTGTATTCTATGCTGTTAATGCAGTTGTTGCTTGGTGTGGCCATACAATATGTGGTGCAAAGGCTTCAAACATGGCCTGAGGAAAATTTTGAAGCAAATCATTTTGAAGAGCATCCCACTTTGAATGATGAGGGTAATTATGCATATGCAGGGAATCTAAGTGAGGATAGGGCTTCATATGAGCAAAGGATATGGCACATATGCCAAAAGCGATTGGTATTTGATCCACGTGGGAAAGCAGAACCATTCAGATGTGATTGCTAAGATATAAATATCTTGCAGGCTAGGGGGGTAGGCTAAGATGTCATGCTATGTTTCAACAAAGGATAACCCCTTGTGAGTGGCACTATGCATATTCTTCTACTGTTTCATGTTTACTAGGGTGATACCAACTAGGTCAGGTTTGACAGGGTTTAAGATGCCTAGTTGGGTGCTTGTACATATACCAATGTTGGTGTGCAAATAATGCATGGACACTGAATTCCAGGACCTGTGTGGCACATACCAGAGGATGTGCAGGTTTAGAGGGGGTGGATGTCGTGCCACGGCACGTCTATGGTGTGAAACCATGCATGTGAGGCCATAAAATCCAAATCCAGATGCATGGGATTAAGTGCCTGTGTACATATGGGATGTATGGCGTGTGGAGGGTTTTGCTTTTGAGGGCGTCGCCAGGTGTACAGGTGAAATGGTTTGGTGTTGAGCTTGTTACAAGCCTGTCTGGAGTAAGGTTCACTGGAGGTGAGATCAGCTGCTTGGTCGTCTCAATTTGTGGGCGCGTCTAAATACAATGGGCACTCATGAGTCAGTATTCTGAGGCATGGGCAATTAGGAAGGTAATGGCCAAAAGATTTGGTGTGAAAGCATTGTGTAGCCAAATAATATATATATATATATATATATATATATATATAAGGTGGCTAACCTATAAAGGGGCCACATGGCTGTTTGCGCGATAGCCAGCAAAGGGCCTCCAGAAGGTTGGCGTGGGCGATGCTTCTAGGAAAACAGAGGACCCGAGGGGTAAAAAAGGAAGGAGGCGACTTGCTGGGAAGCGGGCCTGAGAGGTGCTGTAGTCGATTGCAGACTGTGGCTAGGCTAGAGAGCCACCTCTGGCAACCAAAAAGAAAAGGAAGCAAGCAAGGAGCCAGGTGGGCGCTGTGGTGGCTGGCGACAGAGTGGAGAAAAGCCGGTGAGCAGGTGGGTTGGTGAAGCAGTGACAGATAGAGATGACGAGTCGGGAAAAGCTGGTAGCAAAAAAGTGGAGGGCAAGAAGCCTTGACGCGAGAAAAGGCTAGTGGTGACGGAGACAAGCGGTGCCGACGTGTGGAGTAAGGCGCCTGTAAATAGAGAAGGAAGGCTGATTGTGGAAGAGAAGGAAAAAGCACGCTGTTTTGCTGCAGGGAAGTTGGTAGCGAAGCAAGGGAGCTGGTAGCACGCAGTCTCTGATGTAAGCAAAGGGAGAGGGAGGTGGCGACTGGCACAGCTACTGGCGACGATGAGAGGGCTGGGTATTTGTACAGAAGAGGAGCAGAGAGGTGAAGGCTACCCTTGGAGCAGCTGAAGCCGTGCGCAGCTGCAGGTATACACGGAGTGCCGGTTCGTTGAGAAGAGGACGACGGGGCTCTGAAGGCAGCTGGGGTGGGCGTAGAGAGCCAGCATCGAGGGGGGGGTTGATGAGCAGAGGGCGGAGGCGCTAGAGAGAGAGAGAGACTGGTGATCTCAGCGCTGGAAGCTTAAGCTTGTGGAGGTGGCAAACTCCTTGATGATTCTTGTTGCTGGAGTTGATGGCGATAGCCTTACAGTGCAGCTTGTTGACAGTGTGGGCATGCTGCTGGTATGTCTGAGGTATTATCATTATATGATCGTGTTGTTGTTGAAATTTTGGTGTCTTATTGCTCTTGAAGCTATGTGTAATGGGTGCTGACGGTGTTTGGGCCATGCTCTTGCTTTAATTGAAGACTTGATGATCATGATGGTTTGGTGTTTAGCCAAGAGAGATACCTTTTCCCCCTTGTACATGCGTCTCTGAGAGAGGAGGGAGGAGGTTTTGCGGGATTTATTTTCTCTGAATAATCAAATCAAGTGAATGCAAATCAACGTAACTCTCACAGCCAGACACCCAGTGTGTTCCCGGCTAGACCGCACACGTCACGACATCGTACGATGGCCGCACGAGAACCAAAGGTCGGCCGACCACTGTGTGGTCCACACGCACCGCTACATGGACACCCATGCTGCCTTTGAGCAGATAAGGTACATGCGTACCACTCCTTTCCTTGTTAACCACCATCGTATCTTTCTCCCAGAGCCATGCAGGCCACTGATCTACAGCCTTTGTCGGCACACCGTCCTTTCGACCTTGCTTTGCACAGCACCCACACCCATACCCCACAGCTACATAAACCCCTGGGGTGCTCCATGGGCAGCACGCATTTCTGCATAGCCTATACTCTGTCGTGTTGCCGTCCGTACCGCCATCTGTCCCTGTACAATGTACTTGCTACAATGCAACCGCCCTTGTTGTCGCCCCTCTCCACACCCCCTCATTTGCCACTTTTCAGATAAGGCAACTTTCCTCTACTCTCCCCTTGTTAGAAGGCAGTGTCCTTAACTCTTCTCCCCCCCCCACCCCTCCCCCCCCTCCCCCCCGTGTGAAGAGACTTACAGCAGCACCCTTCTCCCCTTCCAGCAAAAACGTTTTTGTGTTAAGGACAATCCCCGCCCCCCCATTTGCGTGGACTTTAGCAAGAGGTTTTGGCCTTAGAGAGGGTTCATGTATGGACTTTAGCAAGAGGTTTTGGCCTTAGAGAGGGTTCATGTGCTGTGGTCTTTTCCTCGTACGGTGAGCAAATGATCTCAGAATTGAGATGTGACTGGAGCGTTTCGACCGCGGGCAGCGAGCCCTACAAGGAAACGTCCAAGATGGCCCCATCCCGGAAACGTCAAAATATTACCTCGGGAGGAGGAGTGCGCAACAATGAGATTAGAGAAGATGCTCCTAATGCGGCCCCAACCTCCCGTTACAAGCTCCTCAAGAAAATGGTGGCCAGGTTAGCTTGGTTATCTTTTAAAGAAGAGTTTTTTTTAAATATTAGTTTTAATAAATATGTATCTTTTCCTTTTAAAATAATGAAATAAAATTGTATGAAGCTACGATTTGAAGTGATGTTGTATTCAATGAATTGTATTGAAATTGTTATCTTTAAAGAGTGCAAGTTTTTCCTGGCTTCGACGCTAACTCCGTTCCGTGTTGTGTAGCCGGGCGGCGTCGTTAGCAAAGCCCAAGAATGGCCCAAGGTATCCCTCATACCATTGGGAGAATAAGGTTCGTCGATTGAGGCGAGAGATTATGATATTGTCTAGTTCTGAGGGCCCAGGCTAGTGCGGTGAATAAGCCCACCCTAGTGTGCAGACATCCCTCTATGAGGGGCGGGAGGATCGAGCGACGGAGCCTGAGAGGGCGATAGGCCGGCTTGAGTCCTCGCCAGCGGCGGCAGCGATGAGGTGTATGGTCCCATAGGATTTTGCCCAGCATGTAGAGGCCGAATTCTAGATCATCGGCAGTACAAAGAAAAAGAATAAGAGAGCCAGTTTTGCTTGTATGGAATTGATTCATGTATAAATTTTTTTATAAATCTTGTCTTTGGCATTATTGTACTGTGGAAAATGCTATTTTCACGAACCTTGTGAAAAGGGCCTTAATTAACGAATATGTTTATTTATGATTAATTAGAAAACAAATTGACGTGTGAGTAGGGTGGAAAGTGGGAGGATGGAATGCCCAACGGAACCATCTTACGAACGGGTGGACCCAATTAGTCGGGTAGCTTTCCAACAAATTAAGTGAAAGCCCTATGCTAGATAAATAGGTTCTTTGAAAATTCTATTCTAGAAGACTAGGTCAACGGCTGTGCCTTGCATGGATGAGGAAAAAAGCGTTGCCTCTAGAAATCAAGTCTAGTAGTTGCCTAATTTATGATCAATTACCCTATGGGTGATTTGATTTTTAGAAGATCACGCTCCCCCTGTGGGATAGGACTAGGTCTTACCTATGAATCGTATCCTTGAATCTCTGCATGGTCAAGGTGTCGCGAATGAATAGGAAATTTTTCTCCAAGTTAAGACTTAGTAGACTATCTTAAGTGTTTCCCCTATTTTGGAAGGGGGGAACCTTACAATGTGACACATATATGTCAAGATATCTAACCCTCAGTATGAAACCATCCTCTAAAAGCCTCATGAAAGTATCCATGTAGTACTACCATTTGTGTGAGAGTGGCTCATGTGTTGTGGTTCGGTATCCTATATGTATAGTCCTAATCTTGTCTTCCTGAGAGAGACTAATTAATGTTGAGTCTGGGTCATACTGGAGTGAGGTGAGGCAATCCATCCTGAGTCCATGCCTCCTGAACTAGGTGCATACTCAGCTATACCATAACTCGTGCTGCCCATCTATACTGCTTACTGGGAGGACTGTAGGGCGAGCCATAGGAGTGTCCAAGGGGCCATGGCACTAATCCTGTGAATGTATGTGACTGAGATTCATGGATCAAGCTCCCTAATGATAATCAACTATCTAATTAGATTCTAATCCTACTCTAATTAACATGTGATTAGTGCTAAGCTAAGCTAGGGGCGGGTGATACCTAATAACAAACATGATGAATGAACTAAGCTAATTAAGCTTAAGACTCAAGCACAATCAGGTTACAAGATTGAGACTTGTACTCATAGAGAGGCTTGCTTCATTTTTCATTGCTTGAAATGGTCTCCTTTTATATGAGGATGTACACTCTTGAGCTTGTACATCAATGTGGGATAAATCTCCACTCTTCTCTCTAGCTTACATGTCACCTCACCCCCCCTTTGATGGGGTGACTTGACCTATCTTTGAGGCCTAGAGGTCATCTCTAAGAGTGAGGTCCCCCCTTGATAGAGACTTGACCTATCTTTGAGGCCTAGGGGTCATCTCTAAGAGTGAGGTCATCTCTAAGAGTGAGGTGAGACTTGACCTATCTTTGAGGTCTAGAAGTCTCTTCTAAGAGTAGGGTTACAAATTTTGGCTATTTCTTCTACCTTGGCTACATCATCGCGGTGCCAGAGGGTAGGACATACAAAGTTTTAGAAAAGATGATTAGAGCTAGAGGAATCATTTTCTGCCACAAAGTGACCATCTTCTACATAGTTGTTTTCTTGATTCTGTTTAAAGTAGCAATGTTCTTCCAAGTACCCAATCCTTCCACATGGATTAAAAAAAATTTTACAAAGATGTGACCAAGCTTGCCACAGTGATTACATCTTTGAGATGTTGATTGATTTGTTCTTTGAAATCTCCCATCCTTTGAAAACAGTGCTTGCCCACTTGAATGTGATTTGAATGGTTCTTTATCCTTGAATTTTAATTCTTGTTCAAGTAGAGATGATTCTACATCTTGAAGTTTAGTATTGGGCACATTTTTTAGTGTAGCAACAAGTGATTCATAAGGTTCTTTGTCAACACTTTTTAATAATACGGCAATAGATTCATCTTCCTCAATGACTTTCTTTAATGCACTAAGTTGTTACTTGATACCTTTAAATTTACTGATGTGTTGTGCCATGGTCTCGGTCTCCTTCTTGTCAAGCTTGTAAAACTACATGAGAAGGTTGATCTTTGAGCTCTTTGAGTCGGTGCCAAAAATCTTATTAAGTTCCTTCCATGCCAACTTGGCATCCTTGATGCTAGCAATGTGACTAATCACATCATCCATCAAAATTTTGGTCGATAAGACCCAATACTTTGTTATTTTGAAGTGGCTCAACCTCCACTTGTTCATCCTCAATTAGGTGCCAAAGCCCCTTACAAATAAGCAAGTACGTGGTCTTGCTTTGCCATGTGTAAAACACATCACCATTGAGACAAGTGTTACTTGCTCCATGATGAGAAGGGGGTCTTACCTTGAGCCTTGATTTTAGTGCTCAAGCAGTGTCTAACCCTTTTACAAATTATATGCTAGAGATAAACTCAGTGCAGTGAAAAAAGCACTTAGGTTGAGCAATGCAAGTGGTTAAGATGGATTTTGATGCAACAGACAGTTTCCCACAATGGAATAACACTCTAATTTTTTAATTTTGACTTTGATTAAGCTCAATTTTTGCTAAATGAATGTTAATGATAGTGATTAAGTGTTAATCATACAGGGTTGCAACTTGAAGCCTTCAATTGAGCTTATGGAAGAAGGATTTGATAGGGCTTTTTGTATAGGATTCTTAGGCTTGATGAGATGTGAAGGTTTGAGTAGAAAAAACCAGCTCAACAACTCCAAAATGAATTAAACTGAAAAACAGGTGACTGGTTTTCCACTCATTGTAGCCAACATACCCAAGCATTTTGCACAAGATTTGAGTTGTATATACCTCAAGGTATATAGAACACATAGCTAGTATGGACTGCCCTAATTCTGTGCACATGCGGCATATGGATCAAAAGACCAGTCAGCACAGATTCACATTTTCCAAGCAGCAAGCGACCAAATTTGTCTAATTCCTCTGGTTGGAATGAGCTCCTAGGTGAGACCAATGCTCTATGAATGTATGTGACTATCTCGAAGAGTGCACCATGTGTGCTACAACAAAATCTACCAGGATAATATCATGTGGAACCAATGGTTTACCATGTGGAACCGATGGTTTACCATGTACGCTACAAGGTGTCAAATAGCCACATCTTGGTCCTGGCTCTTGGAAATGGGACTGGAAGCACTATCTCGAAGAGTGCACCATGTGTGCTACAACAAAATCTACCAGAATAATATCATGTGGAACCGATGGTTTACCATGTATCTTGTGGCAGAGCATCATGACTAGAGGTCTCTCTATCTTTGGCCATTTGGCCGCTACAAGGTGTCAAATAGCCACATCTTGGTCCTGGCTCTTGGAAATGGGACTGGAAGCACTATCTCTCCATGAGAGCAAGATTAGTATACCCTCGCATCATTTTAACATCTATAGCATGGCTCATTGAGAACACCGGTCCTGTAAAAGTGACTCCCAAGTGTGCAATCTCCACTGGGCTATAGGTGAAACTTAATCTCGAGATGTGAAAAGAGGGTATGTGTTGAAGACCATAACCTTGGTTTTCCCAAGGTTTACTGAGATCCCGCTATGCACAAAACTCCTGTAATGTTTCAAGATGCCTTTGGAGAATCTCTGATAAGCACAATGTCATCCATATAAAGTAGTAACAAGGATGCCTACTAGTGATACGCATCCTCCCCCTCCTCTATCAATGAAGGCCAAAATCTCATCGATGTAGAGGAAAAAGAGAGTGGGAGACAGTGGGATCCTTGCCTCACTCCATTGGTACTGGAGATCTCCTCTAATAATCCTCATGGGCATCTCACCCACCCTATGACCGACTCATATAATGCCATGAACCCCCAAATCATGTCTAATGGTACCCCAAATCCTAGAGTCTCTGTAGTAGTTTAGCTTGAGGCATTGTATCAAATGCTTTGCTTGGTGTCATGCTTTGGCCTCTTCTATGATGGCTCAGAGAGTGAAGATGTGATCCAAAGTGGAGAATGACCTACAGAAGCCTTCCTGCCTTGATACTCTATACCCATATTTCTCTGCTAGTGTGTTGAGCTAAATCTCAAGTACTGACCCATAAAGTTTAGCCCCAGTGTGTGGACAATCATAATAGTCATGTAATTGTTGGGGTCCATGGGGGTCTTCGGCTTTATGGATGGCTTTATGGATGGGTGTGATGATATGGAATGTCCAGGTGGGCAGGAAGCCTTCCGAAAGACCCCAGTTAAACATTGGTGGGGGGCCAGGAGGGGTTCCAGAGTTTCCCCCACATGGAAAATGTGCTCTGCCCAAGATCCCTCATGTGGTCCTGTGATCTATCGTTTTTTAGTCTCTAAATTGGGCTACCATGGTAGGTGTGAAGAAGGTGGATGTGATGGGATGTGAATGTGAATGTGATGGTGGTGGGATGGGGGGTTGATCTGTTACATGGATTGTGCATATGTGTGCCATATGGATAGAGACCGAATTTTCTTCTAGCCCTCAATTCAATTCACACCTTTGAGAGATTGATATAAGTCCTTGTATTGGCCCTTAGCATGTGCTCGTTTCTTATGTATTGGTTTATTCTTTGAGCATCTCACTCTTGGATTTGGCCAGTTTATAAGCTCACATAGGAGAGACGCTCATGTGTTGTGCAGCATTCCTTGACATACCAATCATACATACACATATGTTTGTACATACATTAGTGTGTGAGCATGTGTGTAAATAAATAAATAAATATAACACACACATATGTTTATGTTTGTATCTACATTAGTATGTGATCATGTGTGTAAATAAATAAATAAATATAACACACACATATGCACACACACACACACACACACACACACATGTATAGGTTTGTATCTACATTAGTGTGTAAATAAATAAATAAATATAAAAAAACATATATGCACACACACACACATGCATATGTATGTATATGTATGTGCACAAATATAGTTGAGGAGAGTCCTCTAGCACATGTTCGTAACTATATTAGTGTGAGAGCATACATGTGTAAATAAATGTTGAAACTTGAGGATCCAAGCTGGAGATGCATTAGGAAAATTATGAGCTCATTTTGGGGCCCCCTAAGGAGTTTCATAATCTTTCTCTCTAAAAAATGGGGCCACAGTGAAATTTGAGCACATCATTCCCAAAATTTTCGAAGTTGGTAAATTTAGAATGTACTCTTCAAGATCTTTCCAATGGTATATAACATGATGGGGTTCTAACATAGGATAGTGAAGCTCCCCAAAAATGGTTTCAAAAGTGACGATGTGGCATGTAACGTTACATTTTGGCATCTTAAATTTTGTTTGTGATGTATCTTGAGCATTACTACTTGAAAGTTGTCGGAGATTTTATATTTAAATCTACTCATCATAAGCTTCTTAATGATATGTCACATGGAGGGGTTTTGACATAAGATTGATAGGGCTCACCATGGCCCCATTTTTTAGAGAGATAAAGAGCATGAAACTCCCTAGAGGGCCCTAAGATGAGCTCATAATTTCCCTAGTGTGATGGATGAGGGTGACTTAATCCTATACTAATTAAAAATATGATTAGTGCTAAGCTGAGATAGGGTGGATGATACATAAACGCAATCATGATGAAAAAACTAAACTAATTAAGATTTAGACTCAAGCACAATTAGGTTACAAGATTAAGACTTGTACTCGTAATAAAGAGGCTTGATAGCTTGCTTGATTCCGTTACTTGAAAGTGGCCCCTTTTATATGAGGTAGGTACAACAAGGCTTTGATAGCTCATGTGGGATACCTTTGACTAGGTGACTTGGCACTCTAGCATCACTCATTTCAACACCCCCCCTTGGTGCTAGATTGGGTACAATTTTTAGGCTTTCACTCTTCCCCTCTCTCCCCTTGTGTTAGATTACTTTGGCCCTTGTGTTAGGCTTTCGCTCTCCTCTCTCTCCCCTTGTGTTAGGATGCTTTGGCACTATAGCTACTTTGGCTATGAGTTTCAGCTTCATTGCATCATATGGTGCCTTAGAGGCTGATTAGAGTCACACTTTTTGTAGAGACAAGAGGGGTGAAGAATACAATGGTTCTTTCTCTAGAAGAGTGTGTTTCCTCTTGGGGTATCTTTAACCTCGATGTAGTTTTCTTGCTTCTTTTTGTGATAGAAATTTTCTTCTTTGAACTTGCTGATGTGTTGCGCCATGGTCTCGGTGTCCTTGTCGAACTTGTAAAACTGCATGAGAAGGTTGATCTTGGAGCTCTTTGACTTAGTACCAAAAACTTTGTTAAGTACTTGCCATGCCAATTTTTCATCTTTGATTCTTGCAATGTAACTAATCACATAATCACCAAGATTTTATGAAATAAGGCCCAATTTTTGCTTTGCCATGTGAGAAACCTATTGAGATGATTTCTACATGCTCCATGATGAGAAGGGGGTCTTACCTTAAGCCTTGATTTTAGTGCTCAGGCAATATCTATCCCTTTTACAAGTGACAGTGCAATGATGAGAAGGGGGTCTTACCTTGAGCCTTGATTTTAGTGCTCAGGCAATATCTATCCCTTTTACAAGTGACAGTGCAATGATGAACTCAAGCTTAGTTCAAAAAAACCAAACTAGTGGAAAAGACAAGGTGTTGTGAAAATCATGCAGTGTAGTAAGATGTAAATGAATTTCGGTGCAATAATGATTTTCCAAAAGTAGAACAAGCCCAATTGATGAGTTATAAGCCCAACTTTTGCCAATTGATTGCTAATATTAGTGATTAAGAGCTTAATACAATGATTAACTTGACTAAAACTTGGAGGAAGCAAATGAGCTTATGAAAGTGATTTTGATGGGGATTTTTGCATAGCTATGTTGTTCTTGGTTGAGTGAAAGTCCCCAAACCCAACAAGCACTCCAATAGTAGCTCAAATTGATGCAAACATATGATTTTTAGCGATTGGTTTTCTTCTTTGTTCTTCACACACAATTGATCAAATAGGCTGATATTCAAATTGTAGGCTCCTTGGGTCATAGACAAGATAGTTCGAAAAGGATTTTATCCAATGTGCAACACACGAGGAGAACCATTCAAAAGACCAGCGGTGGCTTTGAAGGTGAAAAATCGAGCAATAGCGGCCAAATTTGGGAGATTCCCATTAGGAATTTTTTGGACCCAAAGAGGGCCTCTTGGATTAACTTTTGATTAGGAATGGACCAATAGGAAGAGGGATGGGTACACATTTTTGACTTCTTTGACCGTAGGGGGCTTAAGCTTTGGTTTGCTAATGGGGCCTAATTACTACTCTTATCCCCCTACCTCCTGGGCCCAAACTTAGAGGTCCCCCCACCTAGAATCGCGCAGATTAAAAACCCTAAAAATTGAAAATTTTTAATTTTTTCCCAAAAGTGTGTTTTCCCTCTTAAACTTCCCCCCAACATACTCTAGGTTTTGAAAGCTCATAAATTGAACCTCTTTCTTCCTCTTCTAAGCTCTCCATTGCTGCAGAAACTCCATTCCTCTCAAGCTCTCCCTCCTTCTTAAGCTTTCTCAGTCTCAAGCTCCCTCTTCCTCTTTCTTCCTTTTCTAAGCTCTCTATTGCTGCACAGAAACTCCATCCCTCTCAATTTTCCCTCCTTCTCAAGCTACCTCCCTCTCTCTCTCTCTCAAGCTCCCTCCCTCTCCATTGCTGCAGAAACTCTATCCCTCTTTAGTCTATTCTAGGTTCAGGAAGCCTATTATCAAGCTCTAACCCTCTTTTAAGCTTTCCATTGCTGCACTGAAAACCCTAAACTTTCTCTCCTCTCCACTCCTCTATTGTAAAACAAGATTTTCTTTTCCCTTCTTCTCTTTTCTTACCACCATGACCTCTTCCAGTAATGTGAGAAGACCTAGGGAGAAGGTGGAAGAGCTTGTGCTGCATAACACAAGAGATGAGAATGGAGTTTAGGCTCCAACAAGATTCAGGGTTGGGGCTTGGGTCTACATGCAGCCAAGCTCTAAGGGACCACATCAAGTGCATCAATTGGGGAATATTCTACATCATTGGAAGGGGCAGCTACAAGGCTTCAAGCATACTAAGAAGGAAGGAATGGTTGCCATAGTGCAACATGTGTATAGCCTTGGAGACCTGTACATTCAAGGCCAACGACCAAGGTTTCCTTCAAATTGTCAGTGTAATATAAACACAGCTTTAACAATATGCTAATATTGGATTTTTTGTTTCAAATTTTCTTATGTCTCTATCTGCAGATATTTTTCCCTCTAATTATGTTGAGGAACAACCACTCCAAAGCCTCATGGAGTTTTCTATGCTATACATGCATCCATTGGAGAGGCAATGTTTGTATCTCAAAGCCCAAGTGATCTTGTACAGAACAATATCTTTATCTTTTCTCACTCATATTTTGTAGATAAAAAACTAGGTTTATTTGGCAAGCTAGAAGAGATCCCCAACCCCCTCTTAACAATCCCGAATGGCCCAAACCTGATGCTTGGACCATCTTATGCTTAAAGTTTAAGATGGTAAGTGATATCAAGATATCACTCAAGTTTTCAAAGGCATCTATGTCAGTAGGGCTAAATTGGTTTTGTCCTTTACATGTTTTTGTGCACATGTTCAATTCCATGCCAATGCACCAAACAAAAACAATGTATATTTGTAAGGAGGTACGATCTAACCTCATTCAAGGATTATTAGGAGAGGGTTGGGAGGTTAATGAGGGGTCACATCAAGGTGATGTGTACAAGTGCAATGTAGTAGATTCTACAGTGTCTTTCAGGTTCTTGAAGGCATGTTCTATTTTGTACATGCGACTGCACTACCAAAGATGGATGCAAAAGCACGGGACATAGATCCCACTTCAAGCCTCAGAAGAAGAAATTGTGCCTATTGAGGTAGCTGTGATGATGCAAAATGGATGGATTGAGCGAGTGGCAGCAAGCAAGCATTGGAGCCTAGCATACCTGCGTCAACACTTTAGCATCATGGGCTTTGACAATGTGGAAGAGTCAAGTTTCAAGTTGATGAGAAGTAAGGTATATCTAATTCCACTACATGTCTAGAATTAACCCTTACACTTTCTGGTTATTGTCGCACTTTCTATATTTTTACAGATTAGGAAGCGTAAGGAGGGGACAACCATGGTCTCAGAATCATGGCAAATGGGGGACCTTGAATTTTCAGCAGCAAGGTGCATACCTCTAGCAACACATAGTAGGCATGTGGAAGAGCTTGAAGATGAACTGGGTATATGGGAAAATAGCCTCTGTTCTGATGCACGTGAGGGGCAAGAGTTTCAAGATCGAGGTGAAGGCAATGACGAGCTTTCAAGTCAACAAGGAGATGGAGATCAACATGAAGTAAATGTCACAAGAGGCAAAAAATGAAGACATTATAACAATTTTAGATTAGATGACATGCTTGTAATTTTGTAGCAGGCTCTTTTTTAACCAATCTTTATTTAATTGAAATCTTAATATTTTTGCAAACTGTGAATTTTTTTATCTAGCGGTCTAGTGTGAAAAGGCTAAACTTTAAATTTTAACTATAAATAGCCAAAGGTGCCTTCTTTCTCATTTTCACGCAATAGAAACCAAGCACGATCTCACACTATCTCTTTGCATTCACATGGCTACCCACTTTGACAACTTCTATAAGTTCCTCTCCACCACCCCGTGGGCGGGCAAGAGCGAGCTCTTTGCCATGTTTGCTCATGAAGTCGACTTTGAAAAGTCACTCGCCCTTACGTCCCAACATTATGAGACGTAGATTGCATACATGGAGCAATACTTGGCTCCCCACTCCCCACTCCATCTCCTTTCCCCATTGCCCCAATGATTGATGGGTGCATGTTGAGTTGCTTAAGTACATTCAACAATATGCCCGCCCCTACATCCAGCGCCTTGAATGCTTCATCGACATCTGCATCCCTGCAGGAGCTTACTGTACCTTCAATAAGCAGGAGGTGAAGAGTTTGGGGAAGGGCAATTTAGGAACTAGGTTCCTCTCGTGGCTCGCCACTTTTGCGTTCCTCATCAGCGAATGAGGATTCAGATGAGGAGGTAGAGATGCCTGCATTGCAGTTGGCAGGGTATTTGAGGGATGACAAGGTATTGAAGGCACTAGGTACAAATGCTGGTGTGGAAGAGCAGCTTGCATCAGAGCACTTTCCATAGGGTGCACAATCTGTAGCTGAACAGCCCGCTATAGTAGAAGATACGGGGCCATCTTCCCCACACGAGGTGAGCAAGGTGCTGCCAGAGCTTGAGATCAATCTCTTGAGCACCATTGTGGTGGAAGGTGAAGAATACTTATTTCTTCCCCACACGAGGTGAGCAAGGTGCTGCCAGAGCTTGAGATCAATCTCTTGAGCACCATTGTGGTGGAAGGTGAAGAATACTTATTTCTTCATGACCTTGAAAAGGCAGCTGGCTTGAGAATGGATGAATGCTTGGGCATTATATGCACGCGATGTGAGGTGGACCTTGATACGTCCAACCTCGATCCTCACCTAGATAGTGTCATATTGCCCCTTAGAGAATCTATCGCAGAGACAGTTGCTTTGGTCAAGGAAACTGTGGTTAAGACCGCGGAGCAAGTCCTAGTTCCAGAGGAGGAATTCACAACCTTGACAAGCTAGAGGCTGAAAAGAATACCCTTGCTCCGCTGGAGCGATGGAGGAGACTAAAGCACCTAAAAAGGATGAGGCTAAGTCCTCGATTGACCTCTCCGCCCCCCACCAGCACTTTGGCAAAAGAAGACATTGAGCAAGAGGTAATAATCGACCTTTTACAACTTAGAAACATTTGTAATTATGTATAGGAAAATATTTTGATTTTTCCTTTGATTGCAGAGGGTGGTTGAAATTGACGCATTTGCTAGGAGAGACGGCGGCAGCAGAGACCAAGCTAAGGTCCATGGACATGATGCTGCGTTGGCGCACTATCTTGGTCAGCTTCCTGTGGATGGCATCACCATTATCCATAGGGACTACACCCCTCAATCTGCCTTCACTCTCTTCTTTTTGAAAGCCCTCTCTGAGGTGCTATGTGTAGCCTCTATGGCGCAGAGCACCAAATGTATAATTCTGATTAAAAAAATCCCTTGCCTTCGATGTTTTTGGTTCTGGATTTAGGGGTAAGCTTCTTGCTCGTATAGGTATAGCCAAAAGCATAGGCATAGAGGATCCTCAAGAAATAGCCTAATCACTCCTTGAGCACACTCTGCGCAATAACAAGAGAAGGAAGCTCAATATTGTAAGAAAGCTTTTGTAAAGATGATGTATCACTTCTTCTTATGAATACAATACAGTTTTTGCAAACTTATTTTCATCAAGTATATCATTGTTTTTTTTAGTTTGTACCATCATTTTTTTTGTAAATGCATCAGAAATGACCCTGGGGGCTTGGGGGAGCAGCCAGAACAGTGCAAATTTTGAGCCTGCACCGCTGTTGTAGAGCCCAAATTCGCACTATTTTGGCACAGCTTCCCCAGCCCTTCAGGAGCAATTCTAATGCATTAAATGATAAATAATATATTTTTACACATGATTAAAGGTATTTTTATCTTGTAAACAAATTTTGAGCCTGTAGCACTGCCACTGTAGAGCCTGAATTCGCCTGTTCTGGCATAGCTTCCCCATCCTCCAAGAGCAATTCTAATGCATTGGATGACAAACAGTGTATTTTTACACATGATTAAAGGTGTTTTTATCTTGTAAATTATATTTTTTCATAATCAATGTACTCAACTACATTATAAATCAAAAATAATTATGCGAATTTTGAGCCTGCACTGCCGTTGCAGAGTCTAAATTCACATTGTTTTGGCATAGCTTTCCGAGTCCTCCAGGAGTAATTCTGATACATTGGATGACAAACAATGTATTTTTACACATGATTAAAGGTGTTTTTATCTTATAAACTACTGTTTCTTACAATTAGTGTACTCTTCACTGTAAATACATCAAAAATAATCCTGAGTGGTGGCTGGGGGAGAAGTGCCAGAATAGTGCGAATTTTGAGCCTGCACCGCCGCTGCAGAGCCTAAATTCGCACTGTTTTGGCATAGCTTCCCCAGTCCTCCATGAGCAATTCTGATGCATTAGATGACACAAACAATGTATTTTACACATGATTAAAGGTGTTTTTATCTTGTGAACTATTGTTTCTCACAATTAGTGTACCACCCAACTTCATTATAAATACATCAAAAACGATCCTAAGTGGCTAGGAAAGAAGTGCCAAAACAATGCGAATTTTTAGCCTACATCGCCGTTGCATAGGCCAAATTCGCACTGTTCTGGCGACTCTTCTTATCAACAACTCAATGTTTCTCTGATAAAACTTGATTTCTTGTACAGCCCTATGCCCTTGGCGCATCCTTCTCCTTGGAGCTCTCTGTGTTGTGTTGGTGCATTGGCGAGGTTGGGACTTCCTTAGCTTGAAGAGCTTGACCTTTCTACGCTTGTGCGCACTTGCAGGAACCTCCCCTTGGTCTCTCATAGTCTAAATCCTTCTCCTCTTGCTGCTGTGGTACCTGTCAAGTTCCTCCCGGGTAGGTAGGGGACCCTGTCCTCGTAGTAGGGTCTTTCCACCTGTGGTGCTGCGCAATGTAGGAATGTTTTCACCAACCCAGTTGAACTACTCATCATCGGCCTCTCTGTCTTGATCTCTGGGGTTGCTGCATTGTGGGGTCTTCTTCACCCGCTTGCTCCCACTAGAAGGGCCTGCATGTGTGTGCGTTGGTGTTGCTGTGGGGAGGAGGGTTAGACTCTGGTGATCCCATTGGGCATGTCCTAGAATCCAAGGGGTCACTCTCTTCCGTGGTGTCGCCAGTATATGTAGTCATTGGGTGCCTTGCACTGTGTTTTGTGAAGGCATGGTAACACGTGTGGTGTTCTTGGTGCGTGCCATATCCATGTATGACTATGCCTATTGTGCTAACATGGTGATGTGCTGGTGTCCTTACGTGGGTGCCTACGTAGATCTTGAGCTCAAGCTCTCTAAAAAAGTGAAATGAAAATGAAGTGAGAGAAGGAACTATTAATAGTTTTTTTTAGGGCAAAAAAAAACCTAACTAAACTTATTTTCTTAGCCTTATTGCATCTAGATGATGACGAGCACCCTTGTTTGTCAAATTTAACATCACGAGATGGGAAACTATAAGTTTTTCACAGTTTACGTGTATTTTTTGATAGCTTATAATCATTTTTACAAATTTTTAATATTCGAACCACCCAAAAAAAAACGTGCATGATGCATCAAAAATCAAGCCTAGGGGGATTTAGTCTTCCTAATCATAAAGTTTAGATGTGTGCATGCACAAAAGGTACATAATGTATGTATGTATGTAGCTTAGAGATTCCTCCATATGGAGGGTTATGGCTTCTCATCACAAGAAATTAATTGAGCATGCGAGACACTGCAAGTGCATATGGATGCATGCTGTCCACCATACAAAGATCAAGCTCTGTAACTATTGTTTAATCACCAATAAATCTTGACCTAGGTGGGGTTCTCTAACAAAGTCTGGATAACAAAAATTAGGAATCTATCAACCTTTGCCTAAGGCATACGGCTTGCTCTATTAGAAGTTTGGAAGAGTCTATAAATTCCCACTTCAGCATTATTAACACTTAGTATATTTCTTATCAACAAGATTGAAATGATGGCTATACAATTTCTTTTTTTTCTGACATTTCTTAGGCCAAAGATCCTCTCGTAATTACTAATTTTCCATCGCCCGCCTGCCTATAGTAGGCGCTTAATTATCCGCCCATAGGCAATGCCGCCAAGGAAGAACCAAGGGGGATTTTGAACCCAAGAACTCTTGGTCCTAGGCAAATAGCTTCATCACTTGAGCTATCACCTCATTGGATGACTATATAATTTCATCAGAGCCTCTCCATGATTTTCATTTTGCTTTTTGCTATTGTCAAAAATATTTTGTGATTTAGATGTGGTCCTTTCAATACCCCCTCCCCTATCTGAAAGAAAATGTAAAAGCCAAAAACCACAAACTTTAGTTCCTTAAATATTGAGCATTCAGTTCTTGAATCTATGGTCTCACCATGAAACTTTTCAATTGATTTGATGGCATCAAAATATACATCAAAATGAGGGCATATATATGATGCCAAGTCACCCAAGGAGGAGTGGGACACCTTGGTGAAGTTGTATGAAACTAACACCAAGGCACAAAAGATTTAGTTGAAGAATGAGCTTCATACTGTGAAGAAGAAAAACATGTTTGTGTGACTGATTATGCCTTCAAGGGGATTGTGGAATCCCTTGCATTTATTAGTGTTTCTGTTTGATGATGATGATAAGGTGGAAGTATGTCTACGTGGTCTTGGGCCACAATATTTACAAGGCATTCAAGACGTCTATTCAGACTCGGGAGAACATTCCAAACTTTACAAATTTGGTGTTAATGCTAATCATTGAAGAAAACAGTTTAGGTGAAGACCAGTCTTCACAAAACAAAGGCAGTTCATATAAGCAACGGGCCTTCTACACAAGTGCAGGTAGAGAACAAGGTAGAGGTCAAGGCCGTGGGCCAAGGAGGTGGCCGAAAAGGTAATCAAAATTATGGTCCAGCAACAACAGTCCCATGAATCACAACAACAACACACAGGTGGAAGAGGCCAGTTCAGAGGTAGGGGGAATCAAAGAGGTTGCATTAGAAGAATTCGGAGCTCATTTTGGGGCCTTTTAGGGTTTGGAGAAAATGTCTCGCAACCAATCAGGAGAAGGCCAACGTAACGTAGAAAATCCACAAAAAAAGAGTGAAAAATAAAAAATAGAACAGTACTTTATGGTGGCAGAAGCGTGCGAGATGAATAGGGAGATTTGTTTTTTATTCTCTTCTCCAGCATGTCTCTATCATGAGATTTTAGTCCATCTTTGAGCGTAAGAGTCTGTTTGAAACTTCCTACTCGCAACAATCCAATTTCCTTTCTTCTCAGATTTTCAAGGGACTATTCCATCTTCAACAAGCATCTCTCCTTGCCATAGCTTTGTTGTAATTTACTCTCTTCAACATTTAACCTATTGTGGATATCTTTTTGTTCTTTCTTTTAAGTCGATCTGCATTACTTAGAATGTTAGATTAATTGAAATCTAACATCATACTAGCTTTCTTTTGTGTTGGTTTCTATTAGGGATGTGTTAGATTCGTAGCCTAAGATGGCACCCAGAAACAATGGACGCAGCATTAGAAAATGTTCGGTGGGTTTAGATGGTGAAGACTCTGTTGATGTACGAAACATATCTTTGCCACGAAGGCCTATCACACAGATTTCAAGCATAGAGGTTTCCAATATTGTAACAGCAAACGCTAGTTGGAAAATGTTTGAAGTGGGAAAAGGAGCTTGGGTACTAATGCAACCCAAGAGGATCAGGAAGAAGAGTAAAAAGCAACAATCAACGAGTACTTTCTTGACATCCTGGAAAGGCAGAGTAAAAGGTTTTAGAGTGAAAGAAGGCAGAAGATGTGTAAAAGAGATTCTGGTGCAGCATGTTTATATGCATCGAGAACTTCAATTGCGAGAATATCCAGCTTATCTTCCACATCATAGACCAAATTGTAAACACATAATATAACTTAAATTATTTTCAAGGCAAAATTGTTTCTCTCTTTATAACTAAGATGATCTTTCTGAATGTTTCAGATCTATATCCTTCATCATACGAGGAGTGGCAACCAGTGGAATGCATTTTAGGATTCTTCAATGTCGTACATGGCGCGATAGGAGAGCTACAGTACAAAGGTAGATCTGTAAGAGACTTGGCTAAAGCGGGTATTTTTTTCTATGATCACTTCTACCAACTATTGGACCATGCTCATTCTTATGGCATATTGCAAAGGTAAGATTTTTTGGAATGGAATATAATAGACTGGCCTGTTCCCGATGGAAGTATAATAGAGACATATAGAGCCAAACTATATGCAGAAGTGCAGCATTCATTGAAACCAAATATTGCAACAGGAATAGTCAAAATCACAGTTTTTATGCCTGTCAATGTTTTCATTGATATTTTTCAAGAATATTCAATCAGAGTTTGTAAGACTATGTTTTCTTTTAAAGCAAAAGGTTGTGATGACATTCCAAAATTTTTGGATGATGGTTGGGATAAAATTATGGCCAACACTATGTATTTGTGAGGTTGTCCATGACACAATCAATCTCAAGTACATGTTTGCCTCCCAGAATTTTATTTTTTCATTTTACTATAAACGAAGCAGGATGATAGGTACACAACTAGTACCAATGGAACAAGATGAGAGCTCTTCATATCTAGAAAATGATATTATTGATATAGATGTTGTCGAGAATGGCATTTTAATAGCATCCATCACACTTGGAAGATACTGCACACTCTCTCGATTACGGAATGACATTATAAACGAGACTGAAGGGAGTGTCTGCATGGGATTTTCATTCATTTTAAACAACAAAAAGGTAAACTGAGTTTTCTAAAGTACTCATTCAAGATTGGCAAATTTGTTTTATCAAAATTTTAATTCAAAAAATGTAGACATCTCATTTTCAAACTGTGATTTTGTTTCAGATACTGCAAAGAAGAGAAAGCAAGATACAATGCAGAGATATTGCAAGCAGAACAATTCAGATAGTTCAATCATCTTGAACTCAGGTATAATAGACAATTCATATATACTTTTAGCAGACAGTAAAAGCATTATAGAATTCTTAACATTTTCAAACCAAGAAGTGATCCATTGAGAAAAAGTAATTGCATTTATCTTTGCATTTACTGTTGTTCTCTTCTCAAATGTACAAATAATCCTATATGTGGGTTTCTAGCTCAGGCTGAGCCTGGCTTTGGTCCAAGGACTCAGATAAAGGCTCCTTGTCGATATGGCTCTCCCTCGGCTTCTCCTTTTGCTCCTCAGTTACATCCGAAGACTTCATATTTCGTGGGAGAGGCTCATCTTTCATTTTCATCTCCTCAGGCACTTTGGAAGGCTGCTCCTGAACTTTCTGAAACCCATCAAGAATGTTATCATTTAGATTGAAAGATTTCAAATCATCTTTCTGCTCAGTAATCATGTCTACATCAATATTGGAAGGGGATATTGGCTGGTTTAGAATTGGAGGAGATGCAGGAATAGGAGAAGCAAGTCCTAGCAACCTCAAAATTGTATTGGGTCTGAAACTAAAGACATAGTTAGAGCCAAAACTATCTTCTTGCATCTGCCAATAAAGAAAATATTATTTTCAAAAACTGACTGCATTTATGTTAAAAAAATTGATGATTGTAAATCTTTTGACTTACAAACTCAGGCTGCTTCTCCCCAACAAAGTAGGAGTCCAACATGTATTTAGCTGCTATAAGTAATCTCCATCCACAAGAATATGGGTCTTTTTGTTGTGGTGTCTGTAAATAAATTATGAGAATATAAATAAAGATAAACAATTCTCAATACAGAAGATAAAATAAGATTGGTGTTCTTCCACAAACCTGCAGTGCAACTGGTTCAATCAGGTTGAGTAAATTTGTATTTGGAGGACATAAGTCTAGGGCATCAAAAAGTCTTTTCAAGCCACTACAGTACCAAAGGAAATGTGAGAACTATCAAATTTCTTTGATATTGGCATCCTCCATACTCCAAAGTTTCATGAGAATACATTAAGGATAAGACTTACAGGCCTAGCTCCTGGTGGGTACCCTGAAGAGAGTTAAATGTATAACATCTCTTTTGTTCAAGGTCAATGGATATGAGAGCTACAAAAAGAAGAATAATATAAGGACCAGAAAGATAAAGGAACCAAAAAAGCAAAGTACTGTCAAATCTAAAATCTATGTGTACTTACTTGGAGTGGTATGGTAGGAGGATGACATCAACTACTTCAAAATTGCAGTAATTGAACCATTTTGCAATGTCTGCACTGCTCTCTGTGTGATCTCTGAGCTTGAAAGAGATTCATGGATCAGTGATGAAGATCCTGTGCATAACCCCAGGATGCAATTTGCTCTTGAACATGCTACACAAGGAAAGACTCAAAGACTCAGTTTGAGATTGAAAAGGATTGATACTTTTGTAGAAAAATTAATCTTGGAAAACACGTACTAGAGAGTAGCCAGGATGAGGGTATCTGTCAGGTATGAATTCCTCTGGGAAAGAGCTTTTATACAGTCTCCATGAGCTTGAACTCCAAATCAGCCATATCAAAATCAGTGGTCTCTAATTTTATTTTAATTTTGGGCCCCAATTCCAGAAGCCTCTCCTGTATCTTCAACTCCTTAACAAGTGTTTCTGACTCTAGGTCCGAAGATGAATCCTTCACTTGTTGTTTCATTAAATCCTCATAGGCTGACTTCCCTCTAGTCTCATAGTTGTGTGTGACCTCTTCTATCTTCACCACATCCTTAGATTGCTTCCTGATTGGTGGTATTAATAAGATGTATCTCATCTTAATATCATCCCAGTCTTCTGCATTCAGAATGTTATCATATCTGTACCTTACTCTCACTAACGTGTTAATATCCTTTTTCATTATTGTCACCCTATGTGCATGGGCAGCAACTAGCATGGTATCCTGGAAGAACTCTATGAGAAAATCCTCTGGTGCCTCCTGTAGGGTGAGAAGGCCTGTCCTACACCACCTGAATCTGACACCCCAATTGTCACATACTTGCCTCACAAGTCTCTGGAAAGGAGCCATGGGCATTGCGAAGCCAACAGCCTTTTGTGCCTTCCTGATCTCCCTGAGAACCTTTGCTCCCTGATTGATTCTCTTCTTCTGGATTATCTGGAGCATGTGCATGGGCTTGCCCTTCTTGGAGGACTTTGACCTCCCCTTTGAAGGACTTTGACCTCCAGCCCACTGCCAGGTTAGGCCCACTTCCCTTTTTCCTTGCAGTTTCCTTTGTTCTTGCCATCAGAACTGAAAGAGTAATAAGCAAAATATTTAATTAACTTTAAAGATGACATCCATAAGGTAAGCTTCCACTCATTAATAGGTACAATAATAGGAACTATCATGGAACAAAAAATGAAAGAGGAGAACAGGAAATTCAATATGTCATTAGAATAGACCGGAATCCGCCTAATCCACAAGATAGCATGTCAAGGAAGAGTTTGCCAGAAAACGCGATTTCGGAACTTTTGATGGAAAAAAGGTTCATATCGCGTTTACCCACTAACCCATTTGATGGAAAAAAGGTTCTCATCACAAATAATTCCATCTTAGTTATGGTGATGGATTATGAAAGAACGGAATAGCCTAAGATTCTGCAATAAAACGCGATTTTCAAGGTTTTCGAAGCAAATACCCATGGGAATCGCGTTTCTCGACAAAAATGGATTTTCAGGGTTTTCGAAGCAAATACCCATGGAAATTGTGTTTCCCGATAGAAATGGATTTTCAAGGTTTTCGAAGCAAATACCAATGGAAATTGCGTTTCCCGAAAGAAATGGATTGACAAAGAAATCTACATGCACTTAATTTTCTGAAGGATTTTTTTTAGACTTGACTATTCATCGAATATATATATAAGGAATAAAATACAGGAATTCAGTTTGCCGGAGTGATACCTCTCAGATGGTGTAATCCTCTCAAAATGCTCTGTACTTGACTACTACTGATGAGCTGGGGATATGATGACGGTATCTTTCAGTCGGAGAAGGAGATGCTGAATGTGATCCTTCATTCAGAGAACGCCTTTCTGTGGAGGAGATGTTGTACTGAACAGACATGCGAGGAGGTCAAGTATACTAGCACAGTGTATACTTTATGCCTCGGAATTCACGCCCGCATGGCATGTACCACCATAAATGTCACACGTGTATCAACGATACTTGCCACGTGCGTCATTATGATTTGTCCTTGATTTTTGTGCAGACCAATTTTTCGTGTCCTTTTGCGTTCTCCTCCACACAACCATCTACTGACCAATTTCACCATCCCTTTCACTCAAGCACCCATCCAAAGCTGTCCTCTTCAAGCGTTAGCCTCTTACCCTGCACTGCTGCAATACGAAACAGACACAGAGATTCTGCTACAACCCTAAACCACACCTATCAAGGTCACACCTGCATACACTTTTCTTTGGAGGGCATGGACAGAGGAAAAAGAGGTACTGTTTTAATTGCTCTCAATTATATCTTATAGTGTTTTATTCTGTAACTTTTGTCTTGTCGTAACCGGAGTCGTAGTACTTCCAATATGGAAAGGTTGTTTTGAGGGAGAATACGATATAGGATGGTTTTGCTTTAGGGGGACATAATATCGCGTTTTCTAGCAGAGTAAGGCATACAAAGAATTTTCGCAATGAAACGCGATTTCGATGTTCTGGCTGCAAAGACATGTCCAAATCGCGTTTTGTGAACAAAGTATTATGTATTTGTCTGGCCGATACCGATGTATTTTGTAATGGTTTTCTCTCTTCTCTCCGTGTACCTTTATGTGTACAGTTTTGGATAATGCTCCAGCCAAGAGAACATTGGACTTGTCAAAATACTCTATCAAAGATGAGGAAAGTCCAGGTGAGCAATATTTGAATTTACTCCTCTATTTGAGAAAATATGAATTATTTTTTATTTCTGCTATTGTATTTTGCATTACAGCTAAGAAGCAGAGTACCAGTAGCAAAGGAGTAATCAAATCTAGTGAGCCAAAGAAGCTTTTGGAAGAGCAAAAGTCACCAGACCTACAGCTTTTTGAGTTTCTCCAAAAGTCCAATGCCCAAAAGGAGTATCCAACATTTCACAGGGTGTTCAACACTCCTTTCAAATTGACTGACATTATTGCTCAACACAAGCACTTTTTGGAGGAACAGTTTGAGGTGTTTAGACAGATGACATCTGATGGAAGGATTGTGAATAATGATGAAGCTTTTGTGCAATATCAAGGACTTATGCCAAAGTGATAAACTGAGGTATCAATTGAACAGGAGATTTGATGTTCTACCTTGCTGCTTCAAGGGTATCTGCAATCTCCACAAGAGGGGCTGTAGGATATTGGAGGAGAGCTTTGCATTTGCCATTTATTTACATTATGTTAAGTTTGGTGTTTCTGAAAAGTCTACTCAAGAACATGACTTGGAAGAATATGAGGAAGAGAGGAGGAGTTGGCAAGTGAGCAGAGTGAAGAGCTTCAATATGAGGAGCAAATCATTAATCTAGAAGAGGAGAAGTCTGCTATTGCAGCACTTGATCTTATATCTCTGAAATCAGAGACTTTAAGAGATGCAGCTACAGTTGATAAAATTGAGCTTGATAGTTCCAGTTATGCTGTTCCCATCCTTCCATCATTCAAGATAGAAGATAGAGGATAGATGATGATCCCTTGCTGGACCTAGAAGACAAGTTCAATCCTACATTGGAACTTTCTACGTGTTTTAAGGAGGCAAGTAATTTTCAAGAGGTGGATGAAGAAGTCTTTAAAGAGGTACAAGCCTATATGAATCTCACTGGAAGCTCAGCTCTGGCACATCATCCCAAGCAGGCATCAGAACATAGTATCTCATTGTAGAAAGAGAACTTGCTTGAGCAGGATGAGAATATGAAGGTAATGGCATCCTATTTGTGTACTTTTGTGATATTTCAATCCCTACTTTTGAGTTCCAGTGACCATTTAGGTAATCTGACAATATTGTCTACATGCAGTTAGATATTGAAGATGATACCTTCCTCTTGAGGTCCAAAGGAAGCAGAGTTGCTGGCTTGGGTAAACTGTCAAGTCTTTCCCATTTCCTTGCAGACTTATGTAATGCCAAATTGTTAATATACCATGGGACAATGAGCAACAATGGGGAAGCAATAATTCTTTTTTTAAAGTGTATGTCAGAGGCCCTGGGTGGCCATTCCCTTTCATGGTCTGCAGACAAAGTGATATTGATAGAGAAGAGGTCTGCCTTACATATCTTTGGTTATTATTCCGGAAAACAGTGCTCTAGAGCAGGATATTTTTTATCCGATATACTACCTATGCGCTCGCTGTTGGTGTAAAGAATCCTCTCAGTCTTGAGCCTTATGTGGCAAGCACAAACTTATACAGAACTGAGAGCCAGCACTATTGGGATCACCAAAGAAATTGGAGGAAGGAGAAAGTGCTCGAGAACCAACCTCACCAGAACAAGGAAGATCTCAGAGCACTGTGGTGTCATTGATGAAGAAAAAGAAGTCTCCAAGTAAAGTGAAAGGGAGGGTTCCCATTGGTTGACCTTGGGAGAAACCCTAAGGCCATTAGCCATAAGATGATTGTCATTGTATATTTAGCATAGAACAACAATTTATTTCTGCTGTATCTTTTGTATTCTGTATTTTCTATGCATCAAAATTTGAGAACTGTTTTCAATTATGCGGTACACAATTTTTACACTTGTATTCTTTTGCATCCACCACAAAGGAATTGTAAACACACATTCTGTATTTCTATGCATCAAAATTTGAGAAGTGTTTTCAATTATGAGATTATGAGATACACAACATTTACACTTGTATTCTATCCACCCATTTGTGATCTACAAAGACCTTTGATTTTCTCCATTCAGCATGTCTCTCTGCTAAATTTGAACTCTCTAAAATTTTCTATCTTCTCTGCTTCTGAGCTACTTGAAAGGCTATCTTGACTTGAGATGCATTGACCTTTCTCTTTGTTTTGATCTTTTGAAGTACGCCTCGATAAAACCATTGAAAAACTTCCTTTAAATTGTTGCCTTCTGTTTTCCTCCAAAATGTTGTGTATGTCTAAAGAAAGCATTACGGGCCATGTAGTATGATTTTTCCATTCCTTGTGTAGACCAGATTCTCACCAAATTGCAGGGCATCCATACTTTTTTACAACAAAGAATGGAAGGTGGTTGTAGATAATATGTTGTTTGGACATAGAAAGAGTCTAGCATTAGAAAACACAGAAAATACAAATCATTTTGCTCTCAAAATTGAACAATTGGGTGGAAGTTAATGTTGTCACCATGTAATGGGTTATGTTGCAGGTTGTCCATGCTTCCTTCATTGCCTTTCCGAAATTCTTAGCCTCTTTCTGAAATGCTTGTTGATCATTTTTGTTCCAAGAAACTTTGTCACAATAAACAAATAGCTTGTCCAACGATTTCCACACCTCAGCCTTGACATCTCGTGCCATCCCATCTACCTGATGATCTTTTACTGCATTGTGGACTATATTTTATTCTGGATATATATTGTGATTGTCTACCCCCTTTTCTTGTTGTATTTTGTGGACTTGATAAAAACCTTCGGGCCTTTACTCCACCAATGGATGGCTTGATAGGTACCTCTTTACCATTTGTAGATTTAGATCTTTTGTTATATGAACATCTCCACCTTTTAGACCAATTTTTGATAATACCGCTTTCAATGATTGTATTACCTCTTTTCTTTTCACCTCAGGCCAAAGTTTCCAGGCAAATCTAATATATAGAAAAACAAGTTTCTCAATAATTCTACACAATGCATGCAATGTGCAAATGTGAACATTGCATAATGGAATATCAAGAACTGCTTTAAAATTTGGATCTTCCTTGTCCCTATTGGGTGCTCTTCTCCACCATTTGAAATCCAAGACATGGGCTGGTTGTTTACAATACAAGCAAGGAGATTTGGAGTTACCCCCTTTACTGATATTGTACATACACTTCAATGTCTTAAGATCACCTGCCATATGCCATTCTACTTGAAAATCACCTTTGCCTGGAACATGAAGATGACCCCCTAAAATTTGACTCCTTACAGTTGAGGGTATATCTGTCTGTTGAAAAACCCAGTTAAGTGTTTCATGGTCCTCTGTATTCACCTGCCATTACAATAGAATGATATATGGTAGAAGTTTATGAAAAAATATACATGTATATTCAACAAATACTAACACCAAAATAAGAAAATCCATACCTTAAATGATCCCAACCACCATACATGTTTTTCTGATTGAACGCTAAAGTACTTTGAACTGGTGTTTGTGTGATTGATGGATCAAGTGCCCGATTCATCAAGGTAATAGTCACTCTTTCTATCTTCTTTTCCTTTACAATTTCCTCACAATTTCACATTCATCAAGCTTAACAACAAACTTTAAAAATCCCTACATTCCTCAAATGTGATGTTATAAAACTCCACCATTCTTCTCTGTAATTGTTGCAGCTCCACAAAAATATTATTCAAAGGATCATATACAGTCCTTCCTTTGGCCCCTTCATATACATTTTTGATATGTAAATATTGTCCAATGAAGTCATCTATTTCCTGATTTAGAAGACCTCTTTGACGCCACACTGCTCTACTGGGGTGGATAACAATACACGTTTTATCCGATGATCTTTGAGAGTAGAAGAAACGATGTTAAAGATTGAAGCATATCCTTTTCTACTCACCCCACTCATATCTAGGGCTTCTTGAATTTTTTCGACATCAACTCTACTTTCTGATATAAACTTTTCGACAGCATCACGTTTCACCCTTTTGAACTTTTTTTCATCTATCAAGCTCTGAACGACAACTTTAGAGACTAAACCTTTTATTTGCTTCACTGGAACAAGATTGGAATTTTCATTTACTTTACCAAGCCTTAAAATTTTCCTACAACAAGAAAGAAACACATCTACAATTATACAATGAGACAATTATAACTCACCATTCGTTTAAACAATTTGGATGCTCATTAATGGAACTTAACAATGAGATATCGTCATACCTTGCTTTTTGAATTCTGCGCTTACATCCTCCAAAGCCAGCCTTCAACTCTGCAATGTTCCGGATTTTTTTATTCCGTAGTCTCTCTCCTAATACAGTGCCTTTTCTCCTCGCTTTCAGTAGCATTGCCTTTGTCTTTTTATGTTCTTCCTTCTCATTTTCTAGAAGTTGCTTCAATGCCACACACTCTATCTTATCTTGCCTTCTGTTTTCCTCCTCTCGTAGATATAAATTCTTGTACATATTTGCATTAGCACATTGAGCTGAGACGTATCCATACAATCCATTTACTCCATTGCCTACAAACTTCAATAGAGTTATTGGATTAGAGAATGGAGGTGTTGAATTTCTAATGATGCATGTTGGATAGATGCCTCCGTCACACCACAAGTCTATATGCTGCAAACCTCCTTTTCGCAGCATGTCTCTTTGCTCAGTGCATAGATGCAAACTCTTTTGGCGCTTCAATATCGGTGCATACTGTTGTTCCAAGTCGACATGGAAATGATGAAGTCATTTCCTACTGGTTTCTCCTTCTGCCATGTTTCGCAACAATGCGATGTATTCTTTCTTACTATATATTATTTTGTTTGAGAGTTGAAGAAGGCGCTAAACATTTTTAAATTCGAAATGAGAGGGATTAGTTATGTAATACTGACCGAAGAATCGTTCATACGTGTGAGCCAAACCTATGAAAAAGGTATATTCTCAAAGCTTTTAATGAGATAAGACCTCGTTGTTTGTGAGCAACAGTATATTTATTGCCTCAAACTGACGGTTTTGGACCTGTTGTGACTATTTTACATAGTTTAAGAGCAAGATAAATAAGAAAATAGTGAATTTCTTACAGGGTCCCAAAATGAGCTCCGAATTCTTCTAATGGTGGAAATTGGCAAAGGCAGCAAGATAGTAAGGTGAAGTATCTTGCAGATATACTTCACGTTCTAAATATTACAAAGAATTTGGTTTCTGTTGGCCAGATGATTGAGTAGGGTTTGCATGAATGTACTAGATGTTGTGTATTCAGATGTATGGGGTCCTGCAAAAACTACATTTACGGGTGGCTGCATGTATTATGTAACATTCATTTGATCATCACATGAGGAAAGTGTGGGTGTATTTCATGAAAAGGAGGAGTGAAGTTTTCACTCATTTTCAGAATTTCAAAGTGATGGTGGCTAAGAAGCAGACATGAAAGCATGTGAAGTGCCTAAGGTCAGATGGAGGGGGAGAGTACTTCTCCAATGGGTTCTCTGATTTTCTACAGAAGAATAATATTCAAAGACAGTTAGTTTACATGTAGATACACTCCGTTAGCAAAATGGAGTTACTGAGCGAAAAAAGAGGCACATTACAGAGATAGCACAAGCATTGATGACACAGAAGAATATACCGCATAGCTATTGGCTTGAAGTTGTTTCTACAACAATTTATATCATGAACATGACCCCTACTACAGCCATACGTGATGTAATACTAGAGGAGAAATTCAGGCAATAAACTTGATTTGTCTCACTCAAAAGTCTTTGGATGTATTGCCTAGGTGCATGTACCAGATATGAGTTGCGTACGAAGCTAGATCCAAACATAGAAAAATGTGTGTTTATTAGATATTCCCTTGAGCAAAAGGGATATAGATGCGATAACCCTACTACACATGAGTTGAGGGTAAGCAGAGATGTTGTGTTTGATGAAATGAGTAGTGGTATGCTGCTGAAAAAGATGTCATTGTTGGGGTTGATGTAACTAGAAATGTGATTGCACAGAATGTAAGTCAGCAATCACAGTCATTGAGTGGACCTGGAGAGTCCTCTTGTGTTGGGTCTATTGATAGACCATGGAATGGCATGCTGCGTCAAATACCATTCTTGAAAATGCAACTGGCACATCACGAAAAAACAAAGAGAAGTTTGGTAAGCCTCTTGGTATGCCCGACATTTATGTAGAGCATTCTTATGTTGATGGTGAGTCTAGAAGCAGAGCCTTGATGATAAGTTTGGGATTCTAGCTATTAGAACACCTGGTGTAAGAAAGACAAGAGAAGTTGCAAAAATGTCAGGTAGTGATCATGGAGAACATGGGTCAAGGAGATTTAGAAAACCCGTTGACATGTTAACATATGATGGTTATGTGGCTCATCATTATGCATATATGGCTAAAGTTGTGCAAGATGTCGAACCCACATGTTTTGAAGAATTTATTTGGAATGTAGATTAGGAGAAAGCCATGGATGAAGAAATGGTTGCATTGAGTGCAAATGAGACTTGGGACTTAGTGCCATTGCATGAGTACAAGAAGACTATTGGATACAAGTGGATGTACAAAATAAAGCACAACTCAGATGGAAGTATTAGCAGGTATAAAGCAAGATTGTTTGCCAAAGGTTATGCTCAAACTGAATGGGTTTTACATCAAATGGATGTTAAGAATGTGTTCTTGCATGGTGATTTGCAAGAAGAAGTGTATATGGATTAGCCACCAGATTATGAAGATGTGGGTCACCTTGATTTTGTATACAAGTTGCGTAAAGCTTTATATGGCTTGAAACATGCACCGAGAGCATGGCATGATAAGAAAGCACAATATCTTATCACCATTGGCTTTCATGTGGCAGATGCTGATCATTCACTCTATGTGCGGAAGAGTGATAAGGGCCTTGTGGTCATCACAATCTACGTGGATGACTTGATTATTGGGGGTGATAGTGGAGAGAAAGTTGAGAGTGTGAAATGTCTCCTCAAGCAGAAATTTGACAAAGGATTTGGGTGAGCTGAGTGGCATTGAGGTTATTAGGATAGCCAAGGGCATATGGTTGTCACAGAGGCAGTATACATTGGACATGTTATCCAAATATGGTATAGCTAGTTATAAGCCAATTTCTATGCCATTATATTCAAATGGCAAGTTGAGTGCAGTTTGCGGGTGAGTTTTTGGAGAACCCCACTATGTATAGGAAGATAGTGGGTAGCTTGATCTATATGATGATCACAGCATGCCAGATTTGAACTATACAGTTGGATTGCAGAGTCAGTTTATGTAGGTTCCTCGGAAGCCACAATTGGATGGTGTGAAGCGCACATTGTGCTATGTGAAGTCTACAGTAGACTATCGACTGTTTTATGAGGCTGGTACAAAGTTGCAGGTGTTTGGATACACCGATGCAGATTGGGCTTGATAGTATCGTAGATAGGAGATCTACTAGTGGATTTATGTTTTCCTTTGGGAGTGGTACAATGACATGGAACAACAAGAAGCAGCCAACAATTGCCTTGTCAAGTACAGAGGCAGAGTATAGGGGTGCTGCAATGGCAACATGTGAGTTAAGCTTGGTTGCGCAAGCTACTTGGTGATTTAGGGCTGCAGGTTAACAGACAGGTTGTCATATTGCGACAACCTTAGCAGTATACAGTTGGCAAGGAACCTGATTCCTCATGCACGGACCAAACACATAGAGGTCCATTATCATTTCATCAGAGAGAGAGTCTTAGCAGGAGACATTGACCTCATGTATGTTAGCACAGAGGAGCGGGTAGCTGACATTTTCACGAAAGCCCTGGGAGCAAAGAAGCTTCGCAGATTTCGGACTATGATTGGAGTCCTAGAGATGGAGTTGAGCTAAGGGGGGAGTGTTGAGATGTCAAGCTCAACACGAGCTAACAGTTATGATATGCCTAACACTTATGGGTGACCGTTTCCGTCACTTACATCACTGGCTTGTTTGGTAGGATGCTGATATGATAGATCTTCGCCATTGATTCTACAGTTGGACTACACCAGCTACTAGTCCACCACTAAGTTATGGCATACTTATCTTGCCAACTCACTCACTTAGCGTGTTCACATTATGGACCGTATGTACATAGTACTTTAGTAGTTATGTTGTATTTCCCAAATATTTATGTAAAACCCTTTTGTTGTGAAAAAGAAGAAGAGCAAATTTTTAGCATCTCATCTTGTGTGTTCTCTTCTAGGGTTTGTGTAAAGTGTGTGTGCATGCAAGAGCTCAAGCTCTCTTCGTCCTTGCATCTTTTCAAAAAACTAGAGCACCACAAGGAATTACGAAGAGCAATTACGAAGAGCAAGCTTGCACCTCATGTCACAGAAAAGTAAGAAAGAAGGTGATATTGAAGGCCAAATGACCTGAGAGCCCCAATACATAACTAAAAGACCTTGTGGGTCTTGAGCCAAATGTATAGTCGAGAAAAGAAAAATACATTAAAAAGAGGATGAAACAATCTTTAATTATGGTAAAGTACAGTGCAGTTGGGTGCTGCAACATGATATCTCAACAACCTTTTTAGTGTACACAGTAGCTTTGTTGTAAGTAAACTGGGATGTTGGCATATACTCTATATACTGCTCGAGCAAATTGCTTCAGCAGCCAGGCTTTTGAGCACACCTGGGCAAGGATCATCTTCTACAAGGGTGCTTGTTGTGGACAGTTCCAGAGAGCATGCCTGTTTCCCAATGCAGGCCTGCAATACATTTGTTGACATCAGTGATACTGTTCCAAACTTATGCAGGAAGGTTGCATTGCAAGAAAAACATTTAGCCCTATTGAGAAATCACAGCCCAAATCGATGAGCAGCAGAACATGCAGCTTTTGCATACCTCTTTAACAATGTTGACAGACTTCTCGGCATGGCAGCTTCCTTGCCTGAAGAATTGGCATGATCCTTGAGGGTTTCCATAGCTAGCAAACTCGATAGATGAGATCCTTTGATTCTGCCCACACTCAAGCCTCATTGCAGGCTTGAGTGTTTCGGTTGAACTCGTGTTGATCATCAGCATAGGGTGTGTTTCTGACACACGGGCACAGACTGTTCCAGGGACTCTCGTAGCAAAAGTAATTTTGGAGGGATCACCACCAACCTCCTCAAGTATTACCAGTAGGTTTCCAGAAGGTTTTAGCCATGACCTTGGAATATGGAACCTGTAAATATTACCCAATTATATTGATTTGCAGTTGAAAGATTTGATTGTTGTGAGAGAGTCAGATCAGACAGGCCAAAATGACGAATGAGACCAACAAATAGACAACATGAAGACCGTGAGAGGGAGAGAGACAGAGAGACTTGCCATCTTTGTGAAGGCTGACCACAGTTTTGATCGCACTTAGTCGGGTCATATACACCTCGATAATCACATTCACCATAGCACCCGAGGTTTGAAGACAGGAAGCTAGACCAATACCGGCCAAGACCTTTCCCATTCACCCAAGCTTGACCCTTACCCATACTCATGAGGTCCAAAGCAACTGGGTCACTTCCAGGTGGAGAATTGAAAGTTGTCTGTAAAAATAAAGAAGATTGTTATGCCTGCAGAAGCTTCTTTTGTGTGTGTGTGTGTGTGTGTGTGTGTGTGTGTGTGTGTGTGTGTGTGTTTTCTTCTCATTGATCAATCATCCTAGCATTTGAAGTGCATGAATCATGTGAAATATAGAGCACGTGCAAATGAGAGCATTGTTTCCTACATTGCTGCTCGAGACAGCATTTTTAATAGATGTGGACGGAAAGCAGCCTTACCTTGTACCATGTCATTGGTTGATATGCAGGCAGCTTTGGCGTTGAAGCAAAGTCAGCATAAGAGTTTTCATTTTCAGCATAAAGCTCTAATTCTTCACCCTGCAGCCCAATCTGTTTCCAAAGCATCAGTACAACTCATGTAGGCGCTGATTTGGTTTTAGCTATAAGCAGACCTAATTTGATTAAAACCGGTGATAGGGGGTGCATTTGCAACAACAGTGTGGACTTCATATTCTTTGTAAAATAGTTTTTCATAGATATTGCAACACTAGAAGGTTTGTAAGTTTGGAGCTCAATATAAAGTTGATCTGTACCTGATATGTCCATTCTTGTGATGAAAGATCTACTCTTTCACTTCCTATCACTTCTATGAGTGAGACAGGTCCATCGATTCCAGCACCGGCTTTGTCGAAAAAGGACCCATAGTTCTGCAACAAAGTAAGAAATTCACATTGATGTCATCCCTAAGGTTTCATTGGTAGTTGAAAGCCATCTAGTGACAAAAGATCCAGATGTTAATTAGAGGGTTACCTTGAGGCCAACAGTTGTGCTCAAAAGGGAGAGCTCATTTTTTCCTTCTTTCAAGTCCAAAGGAAGTTGAAGCTGAAAGTTTGGAAGATCATAACTTCCATATCCATTCCCTGGCCAATACATTTTTTTCACCCCGTCAGATAATTGTCTCACCTCTGCTCATTTTGATACCTCTGCTTTTTTTTTATATGAAAAAAAGAGCGTTAGATGGAAAATCTCCCTTACCTAAAAGCTCCCCATTCAAAAATATAAGCATATTATGTCCAAGTGACTTTATTGATAAGCGTTGTCTTGCAGTGCTTTTGTTCTTGATGTAGAGGCTGTTTTTTTTAAAAAAATGAAGGCATTAACTCTTATTAAGCTAGTACACCCCTAAAGAGATTGAAGTTTATATAACAATCCAGGTTTTGAAAACAGAAAAGTTTAGTACCTTTGTGTGTACCACAGATAGTCGGTGGTATCTCTTGTAGTGTTGATATGGTCTTTGAATCCGATATACGTAAAAGCATTGCTCCCCCAGGCCCCAATGGGTTCTTTGTAAGATTTCCACACAAATGATGAGTTCTGTGATTGTTGCATGTTATAGGATGGCACAACATGAGTCTGGTCTACAGCTTCCATGTTCATCACAATAGTCTGATGCTTGACCTTTGCAGTGTTGAACATGACATTCTTGCAATCAGGTAATATACTGACTGACCAAGCTGGAAGCTCATAGAATTGACCCTTGAATTGAACCTTTGCATCTCTCCTATGAGCTTTGTTGGCAAGGAAGGCACAACACTCATTGTCTTTGGTTTTGTACACGGTTCCCTGTTAGCCATGAAAAATTAAACATTTCTTTATGCCCATTCACATAAATATATGTAACAGATTGCATGGAAAACTTAGCAATATCCGTGAGTTTTGGGAAATCAATGTTTACCTCTTTTCCTGGACCCAAAGATATGTTTGTAGCTTCACCATAAAGAAGAGGTTTCTCACAAAGCCGAAGTGCCTGGTGTAGATCCTTCAAGTGACCCCACTTTGGCTGTCTCAGCAAGCCTGCACAATCATAGTTACCAGTACATCACTGAGTAATCCCCCGAATACAATTCAATAGAAATTCAATACACCAAGCCATCATCCCACATCATGAACAAGCATAGGTATATACAACAAGCTTAGCTGTTGTAGTCTCGAGTGTAGTTACAAGGTGGTCATGACACAAAAGTGTGGATGGCGAATTCTTTCAAGTGTTGTTATATATTTGTGCTTGTCAATACAACATGCAAATGAATGCCTATAGCATCTCTTCTCCTTTTTGAGGTAATTTCATACATGTCAAAACTAAAAGAATTATTTGAATTGTTAGAGTAAACATGTCAATACAAAATTCAAATGCCATACTACAATGCCTAGAGTATCTTTTCTCTTGTTGGGATAATTTTAAAGACGGTGTAAATCTGATCCCATGCTCTATGCATATACAATGTACATACGGAAAACTATGTGCAGAATACAACAGACTATTTAAGAGCTATCAGTGGATTATAATTTTCTATTCTAGGGGTTTGAATATGCTTTATCCCCACTAAGAATATGTCCATTGTGTAGACATTGTGTAGACAGAAGAAGAAGGGATGTTTAGTACACACCATATTCATCTATTGGAGCATCATAATCATAGCTTGTTGCTATAAACGGTCCACCAGCTGTGCGTCCAAAGTTGGTTCCTCCATGGTACTGAATTCAAGAAAGCTTCAGCAATTAGACTCTTAGCCTTGTAATCTTTCAGACTTAAAACGATTGGCAAAATCATGAAGTGTAATCTTACCATGTAATAATTTTGAAAAGTGCCCCCGTTCTGAAAGAACCGTGCAACAGCGAAAGCAATGTCTTCAACAGGTCGATGAGGCTGTAAGCCTCCAAAAGCAAGGAACCTGTCAACAATTAATAGAGAGGGAAATGAAAACTGATCAGGTAGAAGGAATTGAACATTCAAGGTATAATAAACCAAATTTAGAGCGCGCTTATGCGCACAGACAACCCAACGCAAAATAAGATGTTGTAAAATCATCTTACCATCCAGTCCAATTTTCTGTCCATATTTTAGGCTTGTTGACAGAGTTTGGCTTGAAATTATCGCAGTAAAATCCATTGCATGTGTTGATCTGCAAGAAATATCAAAAGAAGTCATGACAATGTGTATCAAAAGCACTGTTTACACCCCATTAACAAGAATATTTGTGGCAAATAACTTCAACCCTGTCAGTACTTACAATTGGATCAGGAGCATCTTTCTGTTGGCACATCACCCAAGGTACTTTCGTGTCGAGTCCTACAGCCATTTGTGCAGCCCAATGTATGTATCTCTTGCCAGCCGATCCATATGGCTTGTGAATATTACCATACTCGTTCTCAATCTGAGTAAAAAGGTGAAACGTCATTAAAAGCATGATATCTACACCACATTCATCCTGCTTCTTGTCATGCATGTGGTGGACAAAGCAGTGGACGTTAATAATGGAGACAGGAATGGTAGCCGGGAGACCCTTCTGCAGTTAATAATGGAGAGGTGTATCTTTGCATTTGAGTTTCTTTTCAGACCTTGGAGAAGAAAGAGGCATCACCTGAGTTAAGATTACCGGCCCCCCTTGCCAATAGAAGAGTTTTTCCTCTTTTAGCATGCTCACAATCTTCCTTGTAATTCGCTCCATTTCACCCTGGTCACCATCCAGTTGGCAACAGATTTGTTCAAACTTCAATGCTGTTTTTGTTTACTTAAGAAGAGACTACACATAATGACACAGGTACATGCTGGGAATATTAAGCTGACCTTGAATACTGCGTTATCAGTTCTGAATTTTATTCCTGGAAGGAAGTGAAGCCACACTGGAAATCCTCTGCGACACAGCAAAAGAGAAAGGCACATTAGGATTGATGAGTTGAGTCATTCAAAGTTTGAATATGGATTACAGAATGGCCCTCCCAGGGTCATTCTGCAAGTGGAGGCTGCAGCTAGTAGCCATCCACCTGCAGAACGGCCAGTACACCGATGGCCAGTCTAGCCAGTGGGAACTACATGTTAGCATGCAGTAAACTAGGCTTGGCAGCATGCAGTAGGTGAATGACACGATGCTGGTCATTCTTGCTCGTGATCATGGACTCTATAATGGCTATCAGAGCTGGCATCCCCATGATGGACTAGAATGGTGCTAGAATCCATGACAGGCTAGATTATAGCCATTCTAGCCCATCATGGAAGCTGGGATCGACATGCTAGCATAATCGACCGATATGCGATAGCTAGCGACATGTTGAAGTGTGCAGATTGAAGCAGAAAAAAGGCCATGTTCGTTTGAGAGAGGTCCATGAGAGAGCTCTTTTGGGGTGGCTGAGTGGTGTCTCCTGTGATGGGGGCACATGTCATGTGCATAGCCGTGAACATGGCTAACCTCAGATCTAATCCCCGATTTAGGTAGCAATTTTAGGGTAGATTTAGGGCACTAGCAGGCTCAGGCATGGAAGAAGCAGCAAGTCCACCAGGATCAGGCTTCAGGAAACTGGCTGATAGCAGATGCTGTGGTGTGGCTACCATAAGGGCTGGCCGACAGTCGGCCAGGGTACAGGACATCAAGGGAGCCTATAAAAGGCTAGGCCAGCATTCAGTCATAATCATCTGCATGGTCCCCGGGCACCACCCACAAGCTGCTACCATCGTGGCAATGTTCACGTGACACTCTGGGAATTTTGATGTAACTAATGTGGCGGCTAAAGAATTACCCATAGTTCCATTCCGCGCATGCGTACGGTCCAATGCGGAGATGGAAGTAGAGACCAGCCGTTTGAGCCTCCCTTATGAAGCGCACCAGGTCTAGCCTCCCATCGAACACAAACTGCAAAAACATGGTGCCAGTATCACCATCAATATCAGCATATATCTGCCATAATCATCAACTAGTTAACTGCTAATTAAGAAAAAGAGAAATCCTGCAACCCCTAGCGCTAGAGGCGCCCGCGTAGGGACGTACCTTCCCCCGCTGAGGTTCGTGCATGTTCCAAAACACGTAGCTCTCAATAACGTCCACTCCACCATGCTTGGCTTTAGCAATGAGGTCACCCCACATCTGCAAACAGAGAGCCAGAGATCATCATCATCATCATATTCATGATGCCGTGTTGCAGGATAAGATCGCCATAAAAAGCTCCTGTAATGAAAGCAAATGATTCATACCTCAGGGGTGCTGCGAGGGTAGTGGATGGAAGCAGAGATGAGCAGTTTGCGCTGTCCATCTATCACGATGGCTCGCTCGTCGTAAGTCACGCTCCTCACGTCACCACCAGCGCCGCCGCCGGACGCCGTCGTGCTGCAGCGGAACGCCACTATTATGAACGCTACGACCGCTATCAAGAAGGTCGAACGGCGCTGCCGTGCCATTGTGATAGCTCGCTCTCTCTCACTCCGTGAGTGTCGGGTGTGCTTAACGGAGAATACAATTAGCGTCGACCTTTTTATCCTGTTCAAAAAAAAAAAAAAAAAAAAACAACAACGTCAAGGAAAGCATGTATTCACCCATGAAAAGCAAACCAAAAAAAAACGCACATGCAGCCGTTGGATCTCCTGCCCATCCAACGGTCATTTAGCAATTCCGATTATTATGGGGATACGATCATTTTAATGGCTTAATCCGATTATTATGGGGATACGATCATTTAATGGCTTAATCCGTATTAATAAAATTATTTCAATCATTTAAATGGCTTAATCCTATAGCAATGTTCCCTTCTTTGATTTGGGGGATACAATCATCCTAATGGCTTAATCCAAACTAATTAAGTTGAAGCTCTTGTGTTTACAACATAAGTAGCTTTAAAGTTGGTGTTTGTTTTGCTTTATTGCCACTACAATAATAGGGCCTTATAGTCCCTGCGTAGAAATCAAGAGATTGAAAAATCACCCTTCATGGTTAGAAACATGGTTGGCAACATGACTACCGTGTTCGCGGGCTACGTTCCAACCACGTTTTAACCATGTTTTAATCACATTTTAGTAATGTTTGTAACAACGTTTAAAGCCGCAAAACCAAAAAAAAAAATATTAAAAATTCAAGGTACAAATTTTTTTTAATTAAATTTAATTTATTAAGAGCACATTAAGAAGATGAAGATCTCATAACATTTAAGAGCATAGAAAGATATGACATATATTAAAAATTCAAGGTATAAAAGTTTTTTAATTAAATTTAATTAATGATATATAACATATGGAAAAAAGGGAATCATATCCTCAACCATGAGTTCTACTTACCTAACCATGAGTTCTACTTACCTAACCGTGATTGTGATTTATGGGGTTAGCAAATGACAAGTTGTTACAAAGTGAGAGAGAATAATATTAACACTACTAATCATTATCTTCTAATTTTCTCTCCTCTCACACTATTGTTGCTCCTTATAGTTTCATCCTCAACCCTCACATTTCTATTGTTTTGAGACTAGTCATTTCCATTACTTTCTAGTTACACATGGTCCTCGGGGGATTCACCTAAAAATATGTAGGTATACCACGTGAGTTCAAATGAAGGGATTTTTTAATTCAAAATTTTAAGGTAAATTTATAGAAATACATTTACAGAAGGGGATTTTTAATCAATTTTTAAAAAAAACATAAGTCCATAAAGAAAAAGGGATCCTTTTATTCATAAAAAATTCATAGGTAATGGGTTTTTTAAATTCCTCTTAAACACACGTGATATATAGGGTTTCTAAGTAGTGCACCCCTCGAGACATGGCCACAGTTCATCGTAACATGATCCTAAAACAAAAAAAGTAACACAAGTGAAACATTGTTAATATAAAAACAAAGAGGATATAGATTTAGGACTTACTTGCCATGCTTTCCAAGCAGGGTCTCCATAAATAATAATCTACCCTTCTTTATGCACCCTTTCAAAGAGAGCTTCCAAACCTTGTTGTAATGCAAACACGTGTTCATCCTGCATCAGGGTCGGTCCACTACTTTAAGCTACATACATACATTTGGAAAGTCCAATTCACTAGCATAAGACTAACCAAGTGGATTGGACTCACCTTTCTCATATCATTGGAAACTTGGATACTTACCTACCATCTTGGTGGAGCAGAGGCAACCGTGTTGTAGCAAGCTAGCACCTGAGAAAACTGTCTCTCATTGTCACCACGTGACTTGTCTAACTCCTATAGCTTGAAGAGCTCCAAGATAACTTCAAGACGATAGCCCTCTCCTCGCACACACCCTCACACTCTCACTAGAATCAATGGCAAGGCATATGGGAGAGAAGAAGAGATACAAACATGATAGAGCTAGAGAGCAAGAGCATAAGAGGTAAGAGCTTAGTTCTCAATCCAACCCAAGGGAATTTCCCGTTCTCATTAGAAAAGTTCACTTATACTCATTAGACTTCATTGACTTTGGGGTGCCCAAATAGACTTTACTCTGGGTGCATGGGATGCCAGCTTCATGTAAGGCATGGCCATCCCTCATATTATAACTTGAAGTGTGTTTTATGCAAGATTACAACACAATAGAGTTAATCCTATCTTGCTTAGCCAAGCATGCACACATGGGGTATGTCGCATTAAGTTCATAGCTACTCCAAAGCCTGCATGACCTTGATTGCTTAGGCTTGTTTGGCTTCGTTGTTGCTTGATGATGGCTCTTTTTACTCCCTTCACTTAACGTTGATATGGTCCAAGTGTGTGGAAGTAATGTTGGGCACACCCAACAGTTAAGCAGTTAACCTTGAGTTAATATTTCCCCCTCTCAATTCTAGGTCCGTCCTCAGGTGTAGGCAATGGACGTGTCAATAAGGCGAGATTAAAGAATATTAGAGGGATTTTTGTTGGAGGTTGTCAAAGGCGAGGGTACTGATGTTTGTGCAAATGCATATGCCTAGGTGGAAACAAGTAAGGATGCTTAATGCATGTGCTTGAATGGTGCAAGCACCTACTTACTTATATGGTATACTAATGTTGTCGATGGTGAGGATGCTTAATGCATGTGCTTGAATGGTGCAAGCACCTACTTACTTATATGGTATACTAATGTTATCGATGGTGAGGATACTGATGTTATGGTGACCAAACTTTAAAAACAACATATGTCAGTAGGAATCTCAAGAAAAGAGGCCAGACTGATTGAAAACTAGTCTAGATACTAGAAGAACTTGAGTTTTAGTTGTGTTTGAGAAAAATTTAAAAAATTTTCACTTTCTCCACAATTTGAACTTTGTTCTTTTCGTTTTCCTACCTCTCCTGCACGTCACTCATTTTTATCATAGCTACTTCATCTCTTCTTCTTCTCTTGCATAAATTTACAGTATGTTTCTTTCTCTCAACCTCTTTTTCTTCCATCTTAATATTCTAGTAAACTTCTTTGATCTAAGTTTGCTAATCAAGATTTCTTGGTGATTTTATTTGGTTTGTTATGTTTGTTTGCTATGGAAACTTACTGACCATGATGTCATTTGTGGAAAACTTATAGGGTTATTTGTCAACTCGACTACAAAGAAAACTGAGTGCAAGGTATGATTCACAACAATTTTTTAAAGTTTTATTTTAGTTTATTAAGATTGTAAGCCCATCGAAATGGTAGTAATTTTATGTTCTCCCCTTGTAGATGAGCTCTAGGAGAAAACACATCTACAACATTGAAAGTGTGAAGCTTTTCAATAGGAATGATGCTAATGGTAGCTAGATCCCTCGGTGGTTCAAGAAGTTATACTGGATCAGGAGAGACCTAGCACTCGAGAAGCATTCAAGGCAAAACGAAAAGACATTGGTGATCCTAACAAGCATTGAAAAGGTAGGATCCTGGGGTTCTACAAGGTGGCCAAATGGTGCAATAGAGGTCCTTGTGTAGCATCTTTATATGCACAAGGACATAATGCTACATCACCAATGATCAAAGTATAATATCTAAGACAAACAATAAGACTCAGTAAAAGTAATCTTTGTTTTTTGTGTTCAATAGCTAATTGCTTTGTGCTCTATAGCTAAGCATTAAAATTTTCTTACAGCTTTATATCCATTGAATATGCAAGAGTGGCAGAGTACATCACTGGAAAGAATCAATGTCTTCCACATAGAGATAGACACATTGCTATATGACAACCCACCCATCCATTTAGGAACATTTCATGTATATTGTTTTGGCTAATGTAAACAATAATGTTGGTAGACTAGAGTCTATCATTGTCTAGCCAAGAATGTGTTTGTTCTTGCACACACATCATTGTAGCATGTAAGAATAAGATAAGAACAGATATACATGCAATAATGAAACCATCAACAATAGGTTCTAAGGACAACATCCATCTCAGTTGGTTTATACCATTTAGCACCTTTACATATATATTTGCATCATGTAAGGGTGTCAAGAAAACAAAGATAATATATCAAGTGAGGTCACTTGATAATGATTGGATGAACCAATTTTTGGGAGAGGAATGGGATACAAAGAGAACCTCTATTGAAGATGCCATTGAATGCAAAATAGCAATGCCAAATGTTACATTCAGGTGAAATCAGAATATAATGTTTGTTTATGTTAGTAGCAAATTCTATTAAAAGACAATATTAGGGAGTTTGGAAAAAATCCCAATTTCCATTTTAAAAGATCCAAAATAGGGGGCATGGTAAACCCTTTTAAAATTTTGTCAAAACCCCCTCATGTGACATATCGTTAGAAAGAAGAGAAGGTTCTAAATCCACTTTCTTTGACAACTTTGGAATTGGTATGCTTAAGGTATACCAAAAAATAGATTGAGAAGCAAATTCCCAAAGTAATGGGATTTTTCCAAACTTCCTAATATGGTCTTTTAAGGTGACTGCCATTAACTTTTAGCATTAGTTATTTCTATGACTAGGTATTTCATTAGGAGGAAAACATCATGCATGTGATTTTGGTATAGAAGATGGTGAATACTATGGAGAGGCACTGGAAAAGCTTGGATCTTCCCCATCATAGATGTTTTAATCCAATAATAAGTTTGAGACCCGTTAGTGGTCAATCTAGAAAGCCATTAGCCATTGGCCTTTCTTAGACAAGATATCCAATTGATGTGTAGTGATGCACCAAGGGATTTCTATTTTAAGTTAGATGATAGGAAAATTGGAAGTAGGAGTGAAGCTTCCAAAATCTACTTTGTTTGAATTGAACCACATATCCTAGAGGTTGTGGAATAACCTTTCCATCTATAATAAAATTTCAAGAGTTATTTTCACCAATTATTTCAATCAGATCCATTTAAAATAAAGTAACTATAAGCATTGGTGTACAATGTTACCAAAAGACTAGGAAAATAAAATCACTACAATGCGATAAGGGTCCAACAATTGGACATGACGACCCCTATCGTATTGTAGTGATTTGGAAAAGTTTACCAAATCACTACAAAGCGACTCAGGGGGTCACTCATAAATATGTAAGCGTACCACATGGGTTCAACAAGAGGAATTTTTAAAATCTTTTTTTAACACATTTTTTATATACAGAAGGGTACCATTTAAAGGGAGTATTCACATGTTAATAAAAAAAAGGGTGTGTTTTATTCATGAAAAATTCACAGATAAGGGGTTTTTAAAGTAGGCCTTGAATGGATGTGATACATAGGGTTTACATATAGTGAACCCCTCGAGCAAAGCGATAAGGGTCCAACAATTGGACATGATGACCCCTATGACATTGTCGTGATTTGGCAAAGTTTCCAAATCACTACAACACTGACAAAAGCATTAGGGGACAATTAGACTCCAAAGTTTCCAAATCACTACAACACTGGCAAAAGCATTAGGTGCATAATGTTGCCAAAAGACTAGGAAAACAAAATCACTACAATACGATAAGGATCCAACAATTTTGGGCCTTTTTTTCTCTAGAGAGAGAAAGAGTTTGGACCGATAAAAAGAGAGCCCTAGGAAAACAAATCACTACAATGCAATAAGGGTCGAACATGACAACCCCTATCATGTTGTAGTGATTTGACAAAGTTTCAAAATCACTATAACACGATAAAGGTCCAACAATTGGACATGACGACCCCTGTCGTCGACGTTATGGTGATTTGGCAAAGTTTGGTGTTGTGGTGATTTGGCAAAAGTTTGGCAAATCACTACAACGCGATAAGGATCCAAAAATTGGACATGATGACCCCTATTGTGTTGTAGTGACTTGGCAAACCATGTACCTAATTTGAGTTCTCAGTATACACAGTGTTGATGACCATTTAAACACCCACCAAGATGGTTGGAAAACCTAGGGGGTTGCATAAGCTCAATATTCTTAGCTAGGGGTTTTATGATTGGAACAGATAAATCTCAACCCACATGAGCCATTCCTCTACTAAAGAAATTGTTGGTTCAATGGTTGAACAACTTGAGGCCAAGGAGGGGGTGCTGATGCATGGAAGAATCCAAGATCCATTGAAAAGTGCATCAAAAGAGGGATGCTCAAGATATATTGTAACAAAATATCTCTGGATTTCTTGTTTTTCAAAGACAATGTTTGGATCTCAACTCGGGGCCTATGTTGAGCTTGACATCTCAACACTCTCCTCAAGCTTCACTCCAGCTCATGAACTCCAAGCATATCTCAAAATCTGCATAGCTTCTCAGCTCCCAAGGCCTTCATGAAGATGTTAGCGACCTAATGTTGTGTGCTGACGTAGGCCAAGTCGAATGTCGCCTACCAAGACTCTCTCCCTAATGAAGTGGTAATGTACCTCAATGTGCTTCGTCCGTGCATGGAAAACTAGGTACCTGGGCAACTGTATACTGCTAAGATTGTCACAATATATGACAACCTTTCTCTTCACATGCAACCCCAAATCAGCATGAGTAGCTTGTGTAACCAAGCTACCTCACATGCTACCACCGCAACTCCTCTATACTCTACCTCTGTACTTGACAAGGCAACTATGGGCTGCTTCTTGTTGCTGCTCCATGTCAGCAGCACTGCCCAATGAACACATAAATCCACTAGTAGATCTCCTGTCTGAGATGCTACTTGCCCAATCTGCATCTATGTATCCATATAGCTCCAATGGTACACCTGCTACATAAAACAATGTATAATCAATAGTGGCCCCGAAGTGTGCATTGCACATTGTCAAGATGTGGTTTGCACGGAATCTGCATAAACTGGCTCTCTAAGCCAACACTAGTGTAACTCAAATCTGGCCTGTTGATCGTGACATAGATCAAACTCCCCACAATCTTCTTCCAACACATAACATGCATCCGCATTAAGCTTGCCATTTTGATCTAATAGCACCGAGATTGACTTACAATCAGACATCCCATACTTGCACAACATGTCCAATACATACTGTCTCTGTGACATCCAAATACCATCAGGCATGCGAATGACCTCAATTCCCAAAAAGTAGCGCAGATCTCCCAAATCCTTCATCTCAAACTTCCTTTTGAGAAGACTTTTCACATGCTCAATCTCATCCAAATTGTCACCCCCAACAATAAGATCATCTACATATATGGTGATGATCAGAATACCCTTATCACTCTTGCACAGATACAAAGAGTGATCTTCATCTGTCATATGAAAACCAATAGTGACAAGATACTCAACAATCTTGTCATGCCATGCTTGTGGAGCTTGCTTTAGCCCATACAAAGCCTTACAGAGCTTACATACATACACTGGTGGGTGACCTGTATCCTTAAAACTAGGTAGTTGATCCATATGCACTTCTTCTTGCAAGTCACGATGCAAGAACGCATTTTTTACATCCATCTGATATAAAAGCCAACCTTTAGCTGCAACCACCGCAATCACAACTCTCACAGTTGCCATCTTTGCAACTGGGAAAAATGTCTCCTCATAATCAATCCCATGTGTCTGCGCATATCCTTTGGCTACCAATCTAGCCTTGTACCTGCTTATGCTACCATCATTGTTATGTTTCACCTTATACACCCAGTTACAGCTAATAGCTTTCTTGCCTTCAGGAAATGGCACCTAATCCCAAGTCTCATTTCCATACAATGCATCCATCTCCTTATTCTTCATAGCTTTCTCCCAACAAACACACATTTCCAATACCCTCATCAAAACATGTGGATTCTACAACCTGCACAACTTTTGCCATATAAGCATAGTCACATGTGCCACATAACCATCATAAGTTAACCTCTGCACAGGGTTTTTGACTCTTCCAGCTCTTCGTAACTTTGTATACATGGATTCCATAGCCTTCTTCACACCAAGTGTCCTCATTGCTAGAATCTCAAGCTCCTCATCATCAAGGCTCATCTCCGAGCCACTAGAATCTCCATCAACAAGAGAATATCCTACAAAAATATTAGGCATACCAAGGGGTTCAACCGCTTTCTCTTTGCCTTTATGTGGTGTACCAACTACATATTCAGGACTAGAATTATGATGCAGCCTGCCACTCCATGGTATATCAACAGAACCGCTGTGGATGAGGACTCTATTGGTCCACTCAATGACTGTGATTGCTGACTTACATTTTGTGCAACCACATTTCCACTTACATCAGTCCCAACAACATCTTTTTCAATAGCATACCAGCTACTTATCTCATCAAATAAAACATCCCTACTTACCCTCAATTCACGTGTAGCAGGATTATAACATCTATATTCCTTTTGCTCAATGGAAGACCCAATAAAAACATATTTTTTTGCTTTTGGATCCAGCTTACTACGCAACTCATCTGACAAATGCACATATGCAATACATCCAAAAACTTTCAAGTGAGACGAATCAACATGAGCCATTCCTCTACTAAAGAAATTGTTGGTTCAATGGTTGAACAACTTGAGGCCAAGGAGGGGGTGCTGATGCATGGAAGAATCCAAGATCCATTGAAAAGTGCATCAAAAGAGGGATGCTCAAGATATATTGTAACAAAATATCTCTGGATTTCTTGTTTTTCAAAGACAATGTTTGGATCTCAACTCGGGGCCTATGTTGAGCTTGACATCTCAACACTCTCCTCAAGCTTCACTCCAGCTCATGAACTCCAAGCATATCTCAAAATCTGCATAGCTTCTCAGCTCCCAAGGCCTTCATGAAGATGTTAGCGACCTAATGTTGTGTGCTGACGTAGGCCAAGTCAAATGTCGCCTACCAAGACTCTCTCCCTAATGAAGTGGTAATGTACCTCAATGTGCTTCGTCCGTGCATGGAAAACTAGGTACCTGGGCAACTGTATACTGCTAAGATTGTCACAATATATGACAACCTTTCTCTTCACATGCAACCCCAAATCAGCATGAGTAGCTTGTGTAACCAAGCTACCTCACATGCTACCACCGCAACTCCTCTATACTCTACCTCTGTACTTGACAAGGCAACTATGGGCTGCTTCTTGTTGCTGCTCCATGTCAGCAGCACTACCCAATGAACACATAAATCCACTAGTAGATCTCCTGTCTGAGATGCTACTTGCCCAATCTGCATCTATGTATCCATATAGCTCCAATGGTACACCTGCTACATAAAACAATGTATAATCAATAGTGGCCCCGAAGTGTGCATTGCACATTGTCAAGATGTGGTTTGCACGGAATCTGCATAAACTGGCTCTCTAAGCCAACACTAGTGTAACTCAAATCTGGCCTGTTGATCGTGACATAGATCAAACTCCCCACAATCTTCTTCCAACACATAACATGCATCCGCATTAAGCTTGCCATTTTGATCTAATAGCACCGAGATTGACTTACAATCAGCCATCCCATACTTGCACAACATGTCCAATACATACTGTCTCTGTGACATCCAAATACCATCAGGCATGTGAATGACCTCAATTTCCAAAAAGTAGCGCAGATCTCCCAAATCCTTCATCTCAAACTTCCTTTTGAGAAGACTTTTCACATGCTCAATCTCATCCAAATTGTCACCCCCAACAATAAGATCATCTACATATATGGTGATGATCAGAATACCCTTATCACTCTTGCACAGATACAAAGAGTGATCTTCATCTGTCATATGAAAACCAATAGTGACAAGATACTCAACAATCTTGTCATGCCATGCTTGTGGAGCTTGCTTCAGCCCATACAAAGCCTTACAGAGCTTACATACATACACTGGGTGACCTGTATCCTTAAAACTAGGTAGTTGATCCATATACACTTCTTCTTGCAAGTTCTAGTACATTCCTGCTCACATTTCTGTCATGTGGAAATACATGCTTTGTTTGCTTTCCAAATTGACATGCTTCACATACTTTCTACATACCTTTCACTTTAAACTTAGGTAGCCCTGTCACAATTTCTTTAGTCTGCATGGACTTCATTCTTTACACATTTATATGCCCATATCTCTTATGCCAAATGTATGTATTTGCAACAACTCCTGAACCATTTGCAAACATTGCAACTCTCACTTCAGGCATATTTATATTCAATGTAAACATTCTGCCCACTCTGTTGCCTTTTGCAACCAACCTGCACTTATCTTTAAAGTTTTCTACATAACATCCATCAAGGTTAAACCAGTCTTGCAAGCCCTGCTCAATCATCTGGCCAACAGAAACCGAATTCTTTGTAATGTTTGAAACATGAAGTACATCTACAAGGTACTTCACCTTACCATCCTGCATAGACAATGGCACATCTCCAACATGGGCGATCAGATGAGCAGTGTCATCCCCTATTTCAACAAAACTTGATCTTTCAAGACTCTTCATTTCCTTGAACCACTCACCATGACTTCTCATGTGGTTCAAAGCACATGAATCAATATACAATACATCATCTTTACATGCTGCTACATCATTTCGAGACACATCATTAACCACATGTTGCATAATAAACAACCTCTCATTATCCTCATTATTTCTACTAGAGGACGCATAGTTGTTTTGCTACACTTGTCCATTTTGCATGTCACTCTGCTTCTTATAACAATCTACCTACACATGTCCAGACTTACCACAGTAAAAACAACCTCGTGTATCATTATGCTGCTTTCGCCAATTACCACTTCTTTGACTCCCCTACCTCTAAACTGGCCTCTTCCACCTGTGTGTTGTTGTTGTGAATCTTGGAACTATTTCTGCTACTGACCATAATTCTGATTACCTGCTCAACCACCACCTTGGCTACATCCACAACCTCTACCTGAACTTATGTAGAAGGCGTGTTGCTCTGTTTTTGTTTTGTGAAGACTGTTGATGTTCACCCAAATTCTTCTCTTCAATGATCAGCATTGACACCAAATCTATGAAGTTGGGAATGTTCTCCCGAGTCTGAATAGACGTCTTGAACAAATTGTATTGTGGCCCGAGACCACGTAGACACAATTCCACCTTATCATCATCAACAGAAACACCAATTGATGCAAGGGACTCCACAATGCCCTTGATCTTCAAAGCATAATCATTCACAGACATATTCTTCTTCTCCACAGTATGAAGCTCATTCTTCAAGTGAATCTTTTGGGTCTTGTTGTTGGTTTCATACAGTCTCACCAAGGTGTCCCATGCCTCCTTAGGTGACTTGGCATCATGTATATGCTCAATCATAGTGTCCTGCATGCTGATAAAAAGCCAATACATGACTTTTCTTGCTCCTTGATTCCAATCCTTGAACTCTTTTATATCTGCAGCAGTTGGATTAATCTTCGGTATCTCTGGTATCTCCTTATGTTCACCTTCCATTTAGTCCTAGTAACCTTTTCCCATCAAAAAATTTATCAATCTAAACCTCCAAGCATGGAAGTTGTTCTTGTCAAGCTTCTCTGTAATAATTTGGTTTATTCCATCATTTGACATCTTTTTGCAACACAGATTTACCAAAAACAGCACTCTTGTTTGACCTGCACAAACTGTTGTATTCTCTGTAGTGGGACTATACTGCATCCAGATAGTCACAACTAATGACCTTACTTTGCATACATAATGGCAACTTTGAGACCTCTTTGCAGCACACACAGTGTTTGCACAACCAATTGCCCTTCCTACAGTTCCAAAAACAAAGTTCTGCAGAGAATCAAAACTTACCCGTAATGTCCGTGAATGCCTGTGAACTGAAAATTGGAGGTCTAGATGCACCCGAAACGCGTTTTTTGCCCAAAAAATATAGTCCAATGGACAATACAGTTGCCTTGTAGCTCTCCTCCACAAAGAAATCTCCTCAATCAAAGTTCGTGCCAGTGCCTCTTGAAGAGCTCCTGACAAGGGTGTAGTGGCCAACACAAAGGGGGAGAGTAGATGAAGCTCTTATGCTTGTACCACTTCCAGTGATTCTCTTGTGTGAAAAGATGCAAGGGAGAAGAGAGGTTGAGCTCTTTCATTCACATAGACACTCACACAAACCCAAGAAAATAGCACACAAGATGAGAGGCTGAAAATTCTTCTTCTTCACACAACGAAAGAGGCCTACAAAGAAGATAAAGTGACTAACACACATAATAGAGTATATACAAGTGGTCCATAATGTGAACACGCTAAGAGGAGTGGATAGATGTGGACTAGTTAATGTAGTCTAGCTATCGAATCTCTGGCAAAGATATGTCAATGCCAACTACCAAACCCGACAGTGATATAAATATCGAATGGTCATGTAGGTGCCTCGTGAGTGTCAGCTCATGTTGAGCTTGACATCTCAACACTCCCCCTCAAGCTCAACTCTAGCTCATGAACTCCAAGCATATCTCGAAACCTACGGAGCATCTGAGCTCCCAAGGCCTTCGTGAAAATGTTAGCAACCTGATCCTATGTGTTGACGTAGGCCAAGTCGATGTCGCCTACCAAGATTCTCTCCCTGACGAAGTGGTAATGCAGCACCTCAATGTGTTTTGTCCGCGCATGGAAAACAAGGTTCCTGGCCAACTGTATAATTCTAAGATTATCACAATATATGACAACCTTTCTCTCCACATGCAACCCCAAATCAGCAATTAACTTGCGTAACCAAACTATTGCACATGCTGCCACCGTAGCTCCTCTGTACTATGTCTCTGTACTCGACAAAGCAACTATGGGCTGCTTCTTGCTACTCCATAGCAACACTCCCTAATGAAAACATAAATCCACTAGTAGATCTCCTATCTGAGTTGCTACCTGCCCAATCTACATCTATGTACCCATATAGCTCCAAATGGTACACCGTCTACATAAAACAATGAATAATCAATAGTGGCCCTCAAATACCGAAGTGTGCATCACACACTGTCAAGATGTGGTTTTCGCGGAACCTTCATAAACTTTCTCTCTAAGCCAACAGTGTAGCTCAAATCTAGCCTGCTGATCGTGACATAGATCAAACTCCCCACAATCTTCTTGTACATAGATCAAACTCCCCACAATCTTCTTGTACATAGTGGGATCCTCCAATACATAACCTGCATCCGCACTAAGATTGCCATTTTGATCTAATGGCACTAAGATTGGCTTACAATCACCCATCCCATACTTGGACAACATGTTCAATGCATACTATCTCTGTGAGCCAAATACCCTCATGTGTGCGAATGATCTCAATTCCCAAAAAATAGCGCAGATCTCCCAAAAAATAGCGCAGATCTCCCAATCCTTCATCTCTCAAACTTTCGTTTGAGAAGACTTTTCACATGCTCAATCTCTTCCAAGTTGTCACCCCCAATAATAAGATCATCTACATAAATGGTGATGAGATCACAATAACCTTATCACTCTTGTGCACATATAAAGAGTGATCTATATCTGCCATATGAAAACCAATAGTCATAAGATACTCAACAATCTTGTCATGCCATGCTCGTGGAGCTTGCTTCAGCCCATACAAGGCCTTACAAAGCTTACACACATACTCTAGGTGACCTGTATCCTCAAAACCTGGTGGTTGATCCATATACACCTCTTCTTGCAATTCACCATGCAAGAGCGCATTTTTGACATCCATCTGATGTAAAAACCAGCCTTTAGCTACAGCCACCGCAATCACAACTCTCACAGTTGCCATCTTGGCAACTAGGGCAAATGTCTCCTCATAATCAATCCCATGTGTCTGCACATATCCTTTAGCTACCAATCTAGCCTTGTACCTGCTTATGCTACCATCACTATTATGTTTCACCTTATACACCCACTTATAGCGAATGGCTTTCTTGTCTTCAGGCACTGACACAGTAGCCTCATCAAAACATGTGGGTTCTACAACCTAAACAACTTTTTCCATATATACATAGTGATGTGCCACATAACCATCATAAGTCAACCTCTGCACATGATTTTTGGCTCTTCCAGATCTTTGTAACTTTGCATCCATGGCTTCCATAGCCTTTTTCACACCAACTATCCTCATTGCTGGAATCCCAAGCTCCTCATCAAGGCTCATCTCCAAGCCACTAGAATCTCCATCAACAAGAGAATGCCCTGCAAAAATTTCATGCATACCAAGGGGCTCAACCACTTTCTCTTTACCTTTATATGGTGTACCAACTACATTTTTAGGATGCAGCGTGCCACTCCATGGTCTATCACAGAACCGCTAGATGAGGAATCTCCTGGTCCACTCAATGACTGTGAACTTGCATTCTGTGCAACCACATTTCCACTTACATTAGCCCCAACAGCATCCTTTCCAGCAACATACCGGCTACTCATCTCATCAAATATAACATCTCTGCTTACCCTCAATTCACGTGTAGCAGGATTATAACATCCATATCCCTTTTGCTCAAGGGAATACCAATAAACACACATTTTTTTGCTTTTGGATCCAGTTTGGTACGTAACTCATCTGGCACATGCACATATGAAATACATGCTCATCTGGCACATGCACATATGAAATACATCCAAAAACTTTCAAGTGAGACAAATCAAGTTTCTTGCTAGTAAACTTCTCCTCTAGCATTACATCATGTATGGTAGGAGTCCTGTTCATGATATAAATTGTTGTAGACATAGCTTTATACTAATAACCATGTGGCATATTCTTCTCAGCCATCAATGCTCATACTATCTCTGCTTTGTGCTTGTTTTTTTGCTCAACAACTCCATTTTGCTCTACGGAGTGCATCTACATGTAAATTGTCTCTTAATGCCATTCTTTCGCAAGAATTCAGAGAACTCATTGGAGAAGTGTCACGTAGGCTATAACGCCTGTGACCGACGAATGGCCATGTCCGGGGTTCAGTGGGAGAGGACGCCCATGCGGAGTCATGGGCGGCCAGGCTAGTGTGGACGGCAGGCCACACACTATATAGCCTGGGGGATGAGGGGCAATCCTCATTCTTCCTCTATGGCTGGGTGGTGAGCCAGAGGCCATCCCCTCCTATGGTAACGCCCGTAGCGGCGTTACGAATATCTAACACTGGTATCAAATGTCACGTAGGCTGTAACGCCTGTGAGTGACCGACGGCGGCGGACCGGATGGCCATGTCCGGGGTTCAGTGGGAGAGGACGCCCATGTGGAGTCATGGGCGGCCAGGCTAGTGTGGACAGCAGGCCACACACTATATAGCCTGGGGGATGAGGGGCAATCCTCATTCTTCCTCTATTGGCTGGGTGGTGAGCCAAAGGCCATCCCCTCCTGTGGTAACGCCCGTAGCGGCGTTACGGATATCTAACAAGAAGTATTCTCCCCCTCCATTTGACCTTAGGCACTTCACATGCTTTCCTATCTATTTTTTAGCCATAACTCTGAAATTTTGAAAATGAGTGAACACTTCACTTTCGCCTTCATGAAGTACACCCACACTTTTCTCATGTGGTCAAATCAATGAATGTTACATAGTACCTGCAACCACCCTATAGACATAGTCTTCGCAGGACCCCATACATCTGAATGCACAACATCTAGTACATTCCTGCTCACATTTCTGTCATGTGGAAATACATGTTTTGCTTGCTTTCCAAATTGACATGCTTCATAAACTTTTTGCATACCTTCAACTTTAAACTTAGGGAGCCGCTGTCACAATTTCTTTAGTCTGCATAGACTTCATTCATTGCACATTGACATGCCCAATTCTCTTATGCCAAATGTCTGTAGTATCTACAACAAATCCTGAACCATTTGCAAACATTGCAGCACTCACTTTAGGCATATTTACATTCAATGTAAACATTATGCCCACTCTGTTGCCTTTTGCAACTAACGTGCACTTATCTTTAAAGTCTTCTAGATAATAGCCATCACGGTTAAACTGAACCTATAAACCCTGCTCAATCATCTGGCCAATAGAAACCAGATTCTTTGTGTAATGTTCGGAACATGAAGTACATCTGCAAGGTACTTCACCTTACCATCCTGCATAAACAATGGCACATTCCCAACATGGGCAATCGGATGAGCAATGTCATCCCCTATTTCAACAAAACCTGGTCTTTCGAGACTCTTAATTTCCTTGAACCACTCACCATGACTTATCATGTGGTTTGAAGCACCTGAATTAACATACCATACATCATCCTTACATGCTACTACATCATTTCCAAACACCATTAACCACATGTTGCATAACAAACAATCTCTCATTATACCCTCATTATTTCTGCTAGAGGATGCATAGTTGTTTTGCTGTATTTTTCTATTTCGCGTGTCACTTTGCTTCTTATAGTAATCTGCCTGCACCACATGCCCAGGCTTACCACAATAAAAATAGCCTCATGTATCATTATGCTACCTTTGCCAATTACCACAACCTCATTGACTCCCCCTGCCTCTAAACTGGCCTCTTCCACTTGTATGTTGTTGTTGTGAATCTTGGGACTATTTCTGCTGCCTGCTGACCATAATTCTGATTACCTATTTGGCCACCACCTTAGCCATGTCCACAACCTCTACCTTGTCCTCTACCTGAACTTGTGTAGAAGGTTTGCTGCTCTGAACTGACTTTTTTGTGTGTGAAGACTATTGATCTTCACCCAAGTTCTTCTCTTCAATGATCAACATTGACACCAAATCTGTGAAGTTGGGAATGTTCTCCCAAGTCTGAATAGGCATCTTGAATGCCTTGTATTCTAGCTCGAGACCATGCAAACACACTTCCACCTTATCATCATCATCCACAGAAACACCAATAGATGCAAGGAATTCCACAATGCCCATAGACATAGTCTGAATACACAACATCTAGTACATTCCTGCTCACATTTCTGTCATGTGGAAATACATGCTTTGTTTGCTTTCAAATTGGCATGCTTCACATACTTTCTACATACCTTCAACTTCAAACTTAGGCAGCCCTATCACAATTTCTTTAGTCTGCATCATGGACTTCATTCTTTACACATTTACATGCCCAATTCTCTTATGCCAAATGTATGTATCTGCAAACAACTCTCCTGAACCATTTGCAAACATTTCAGCACTCACTTCAAGCATATTTATATTCAATGTAAACATTCTGTCCACTCTGTTGCCTTTTGCAACCAACCTTCTACACTTATCTTTAAAGTCTAACATCCATCAGGGTTAAACCAAGCCTGCAAGCCCTGCTCAATCATGTGGCCAACAAAAACCGAATTCTTTATAATGTTTGAAACATGAAGTACATCTGCAAGGTACTTCACCTTACTATCCTGCATAGACAAATCCTACATAGACAATGGCACATCTCTAACATGGGCAATCAGATGAGCAGTAGTGTCATCCTCTATTTCAACAAAACCTGGTCTTTCAAGACTCTTCATTTCCTTGAACCACTCAGCATGACTTCTCATGTGGTTCAAAGCACCTGAATCAATATACAATATATCATCTTTACATGCTGCTACATCATTTCCAGACACGTCATTAACCACATGTTGCATAACAAACAACCTCTCATTATCCTCATTATTTCTACTAGAGGACGCATAGTTGTTTTGCTGCACTTTTTTATTTTGTATGTCACTCTGTTTCTTATAGCAATCTACCTACACATGTCTAGACTTACCATAGTAAAAACAACCTCATGTATCATTATGCTACTTTTGCTAATTACCACGACCTCTTTGACTCCCCCTGCCTCTAAACTAGCCTCTTCCCCCTGTGTGTTATTGTTGTGAATCTTGGAACTGTTTCTGCTACTGACCATAATTCTGATTACCTGTTCAGCCACCACCTTGGCTACATCCATGACCTCTACCTTCTGAACCGTTTTTGTTTTGTGAAGACTGTTGATCTTCACCCAAATTCTTCTCTTCAATGATCAGCATTGACACCAAATCTGTGAAATTGGGCATGTTCTCCCGAGTTTGAATACATGTCTTAAACGCCTTGTATTGTGGCTCGAGACCACATAGACACACTTCCACCTTAACATCATCATTAACAAAAACACCAATTGATGCAAGGGATTCCACAATGCCCTTGATCTTCAAAGCATAATCATTCACAGACATATTCTTCTTCTCCACAGTATGAAGCTCATTCTTCAGCTAAATCTTTTGGGCCTTGTTGTTGGTTTCATACAGCTGCACCAAGGTGTCCCATGCCTCCTTAGGTGACTTGGCATCATGTATATGCTCAATTATAGTGTCATGTATGCTGATAGAAAGCCAATACATGACTTTTGTTGCTCCTTGATTCCAATCTTTGAACTCTTTTATATCTGCAGTAGTTGGATTTATCTCTGGTACCTTCTTATGTTCACCTTCCATTTAGTCCTAGTAACCTTTTTTCATCAAAAAATTTGTCAATCTAAACCTCCAAGCATGGAAGCTGTTCTTGTCAAGCTTCTCTACAACAATCTAGTTTATTCCACCATTCGACATCTTTTTTGAAACACAAATTTACCAAAAACAGCACTCTTGTTTGACCTGCACAAACTGTTGTATTCTCTGCAGCAGCAACGGTACTATACTACATCCAGATTGTCACAACCAATGACCTTACTTTGCATACATACACCCAATGGCAACTTTGAGACCTCTTTGTAGCACACACATAGTGTCTGCACAACCAATCACCCTTCCTACAGTTCCAAAAATAGAGTTCTGCAGAGAATCGAAACTTACCAGCAGTGCTGGTGAATGCCTACGAACTGAAAAATGGAGGTCCAAACACGCCCGAAACGCATTTTCGACCCAAAAATTAAGTTTGACGAACAGTATAGTTTTCCTGTAGCTTTGCTCCCATGAAGAAAGCTCCTCAATCGGAGTTTGTTTGCGGGTGCCTCTCGAAGAGCTCCCAACAAGGGTGTAGTAGCTAACACAAAAGGGAAAGAGTAGATGAAGCTCTTACTCTCGTACTGCTTCCTGTGCTTCTCTTGCTTGCTGCCTCAACCCCCCTTAGTATGAACCAGGCTCTGATACCATGAAAAGATGCAGAGGAGAAGAGATCTTGAGCTCTTGCAAGCACATACACACTCACACAAACCCAAGAAGAGAGCACACAAGGTGAGAGGCTGTAAATTCTTCTTCTTCTTCTTCACACAACAAAAGAGGTCTACAAAGAAGATAAAGTGACTAACACACATAATAGAGTATATACAAGCGGTCCATAATGTGAACACACTAAGAGGAGTGGATAGATGTGGAATATTCAGTGTGGTCTAGCTATCAAATCTCTGGCGAAGATATGTTGTGCCAGCTACCAAACCCGCCAGTGATATAAATGTCAAATGGTCATGCAAGCACCTCGTGAGTGTCAGCTCATGTTGAGCTTAACATCTCAACATCTTGCTTGCCACTCAGCCCTTAGCATGAACCAGGCTATGTTACCATGAAAAGATGCAGGGAAGAAGAGAGCTTGAGCTCTTGCAAGCACACACACACTCACACAAACCCTAGAAGGGAACACACAAGGTGAGAGGTTGAAAATTCTTCTTCTTCTTCACATAACAAAAGAGGTCTATAAAGAAGATAAAGTGACTAACACACATAATAGAGTATATACAAGCGGTCCATAATGTGAACACGCTAAGAGGAGTGGGTAGGTGTGGACTAGTTAGTGTAGTCCAACTATAGAATCTCTGGTGAAGATATATCGGTTCCAGCTACCAAACCCGCTAGTGATATAAATGTCAAACGGTCATGCAAGCGCCTCATGAGTGTTAGCTCATGTTGAGCTTGAAATCTCAACAACTATCAGCGTCAACTTTGATTTCCTCATCTGCCCTCCTACAACTCTACTACATGTTCTTGCTTCCATTTGGTATTCAGTCTCCAAGTTGGCTAGATACCCAAGTCTTCGGCTAAGACTTGGTTGTCTGCATCATCTTTGATTTCATCATCTGCCACGTGACTCTGTTGCATGTTCTTGCTTCCACCTTTTATAAGCATGGGTGATCATATAGGTGACAACACATATTTCCAGTGTAGATCTGCAAGCCATGGATTTGCTAGATTAGATCTTTCTATGACATTGGTCCAAAAGTTCTCGTGTTGCTCTAGCTTCCAAGATCCATTACCTCTAGCATGTCCCCTACCAAGTGATATGGTAAACTAGTGGCTTGGGGAGTTGTGGCATATGCCTCTCTGACTAAATAGGGGTTATGGGATCAAAAGGCATAATTTATAATAGAGTCTGTTAAATCACTACAACACACAAGATAAGGATCCAACAATTGAACATGACAGCCCCTATTATGTTGTAGTGATTTGGCAAAGTTTCCAAATCACTACAACACTAGCGGAAGAATTAGGGGAGAATCGTACTACAAAGTTTCCAAATCACTACAACACTCGCAGAAGTATTAGGTACATAATGTTGCCACATTAGAAGAATTCGGAACTCATTTTGGGGCCCCATAAGAAATTCTTAATTTCTTTATTTTTCTCATCTTCAAAATGCACAAAATCGAAAAGTGCATCCAACAAAAATAATAAAATATGTGCACTGACTGCAAAAAGTGAATCTCTAGAGGAATAATGAAACTGACGCACATTTAACACGAGGAAGTAACGTCACATTTAAGACTCTCATGCTCATAACTACCTTTGGATATGTTATACAAAATCTTTGTTCTTTTGAACATTTTAGACCTTTACCGCCATCGCAAAGTTTTGATTCATGAAGAGGTGTTGCATTGTGAGAACGTAGAGCAAAACAATGGCAACCTGCAATCGACTAAAGAATCTAAAAAGAAGAGGCTATACCATCTTCACATGGAATCACAAGAAGAGTATGCTTCTCTTCCAAAATGAAGAAAAGGTCCAAGAATAGATGCCATGCACAGGGAAAAAATGAGGAGAGAATGCCTGTACCATATCGACTAGTATGGTGTGATGGAACAATCTACCCCAAATGCCCGATCACAAACTCCACTCCTCCTTTTCCCAATCTAACACAACTACTAAAGTTTGCACGTGACAGCCACAAAGGCTTGCTTGGATACATATCTAGCCAATCTGCTATTGCTGATATGTATAAGTGTCTATACCAACAAGAGGCAGAGGACAAAGCTCAGAAGGTTGCTGAGTGCTCACAACTGAAAGAACAACTTGAAAAAGAGGTTGATGAACTCAAGACGATGGGCTACCCCATTGGGAGATAGACAAAGAAGTTCAAAAATTTTCAATATTGCTGAACTGAAACGTGGTAGTCGAGGGTGCGAGCGAAGGGTCAAGCAAGCAAGGTAAGATTTCTTATGCCTTTATTACTTTGAATGCAATGATAATATAGATTTAAACTAACAATTGAGGAAACCACTCTTATTGTAGAAACATTTTAGAGCGTGACAAAGAGAACATCAATCCTAATATCCTTCCCATCAAACAAATGAAAGGTTTGCTATCGCGAGAAGCATTGCAAAAAACATTATTGAAGAGAAGAAGTAGAAGACAGTCAAACAGAATGTTGTGCAATAATTTGTGGACATCTATTCTACAAAACAAAAATACCAACTATAATTAAAAATCAGGTGCAAGGAGAGCATCTTCGAGGCATCTTCATGTGGAAGGCAAAGGTGATTTTCAAGTCGAGTGGCATATGGTAGGTGACCTTAAAACTCTCAAATGCATGTATGACATAAGCAAAGGAGGGAACTCAAAGACTCCATACTTGCACCATACTTGCACTACAGCGAACCAGCATATGTCTTAAACCCTAAGTGGTGGAAGAGAGCACCTACTAATAGAGACAAGAAGGATTCTAAGTTCAAAGTTGTGCTAGACATCCCTTTGTGGAATGTTCACATATACACATTGCATGCCTTATGTTAGATTATCAACAAGTTGGTGTTTCTATATATTGGATTTTCTTGGAAGCTTTGTCTTAGAAACAAAAGAAGCAGACTATTCAAGCATTAAAGAGAGCCTTGTCTGACATTGGTCTTCATGGAGGAGATGTTCATATGACAAAGGATCTAAAGAAATCAACAAAGAGCAAAGAAGTTCCTATCAAGCCATCTATCGGTGGGGTCAAAGACAAAAGGCTTCTATCAAAACCTCAGCGCAAAAGAAGACTTAAAAGACAATCAAGGTATGTTTCCAAAGTAAAGTATCAAGTGTGGAAGCTGGTACACAATGCACAGTAAAAGACTATGAAGCGGATGGTCTTGAAATAAATGTGAAGTCACAAGTGTGGAAGGCTCTCGACAAACTTTTCATAATTTGTGACAAAAACAAGCAAACTTGGAGCAAGGATGACCATCAGGAATTTGAAGAAGAGCGGAAGACTTTTGGAAAATCCATGAAACAAGCTTGGACAGACTGTAACATTACACATTGCATGGTCATAAATTTTAGAAACTTTCCTTAGCCTTATTATGTGCTAGATACAACTAAAGCCGCAGCTTATGAAACCATGGGGATTTATTCATACCCTGATCGAATAGGGTGTCTCAGTGTAAACAATTCACACTACAAAGTAACACGTTTTGTATTATTTGTGCAGTATATAATCTACAACCACCTATCGTTTTTTGCCAAAAAAACAAAATATAGATGCCCTACAATTTGGTCTAAGCAAGGGATGGAAAAGTCTCATTACATATCACGTAATGCTTTCTTCTTTCTTCAGACATACACATCATTTTGGGGGAGCTCAAAAAGAAAATAGTATGAAGCAAGTTTTCCAATGGTTCTACCGAGGAATCCTACAAAGATTGCACATCAAGAGGACACTTAAAATCTCATGACTGAAATTGGCATTTAAAACTATCCAAAAGCAAAGAAAAAGGAAAATTCTTGACAACTCAACAGCTGCACACAAGCATGAAAAGTGGAGACAAAAAAAAATGTACTTCAACCATTGCTGGGTTGATAGATAGGGAGCTGAACATTCAGCTGCATATTAAAATGCAATGTACAAGCATATTCAAATTCCTATTTGTCTCTAAATACAAACTTTTTTTATAATTGTCTACCAAGTAATTACATGTGCAATTTTACTACATTTGTTCCCACAGCCTACGAATGGGTGCTTTTCTTGTTATTTTGATTGGTGACCTCTACACCTCTGAGGTCTCCCAAAGGGTGCTAGAGTACTTTCGCACCGTTGGATGGCATGTGGTCAATGATGCTTACCTTTCTCTTTTGCATGATCCTCTACCACCATACTCCGCAAGTGGATTACTCATCCTATACCATAAATGCTTCCTGTAGATTGAAGTTATGGCAGCCAAACTGGCATTTGCCAGTTTGATGATATGCATGTAGCCTTTCCCTGGGAGTACACTGAAGGTGAGGCTACCACTGCTATTCATTTTTTCTATGCTAACGGCCCTCAGGCTGCTACTGAAGCTGGCGTTACCCCAGATGACAACGACGATGTCAATGATGGGGAGGGCAGCTTGCCACCTCCACCCCCAAGAGCTTCTTAACCACCATCACCTCCACCACCTAGTTCATCATCCGCACCTCCCCATAACCAACCCCCACCCTCACCACCCTCCTCAAGAAAATCGACCCTCCCTCTTTTTTCATGCCCACTTTTCTTCACCTCCCCTTCATTTTCCCACTCCACCTCCATCACCCACACTCCCCCTCACCCCCTTTATTATCCCTTCACTTAGGAATGCACACCACATTCTGAGATAAACCTCCACCTCTGCCAAACTAGCACCACTTCTCGATGCCGACCTTACCACATGACCCTCATCAGCAGCCCCTCCACCCCCATCATCACTAGCTCAGCAACCCTCCACCCAACCACTTGAAGAAGGGGAGATCCCACTGCCACCCCCATTTGAGTGTGAGGAAGTTGACCCTCTACTCAACCCCCTAAACTGGCATGATCCTCTCGACCGCATGGAGTTTGAACAGGCAATAGCCATCTTGCTCAGTTGACAACTCCAAGAGCAGCCACTTACCCATGTCATGGACCACCTCGACCTCCACTTCCTTCACCCATACCTCAACACGAAGCACAAGAAATGGCGGTGTGACCACCCACCCCGAACCCATGATGGCGGCAGCGGCAGCTACCACCTAACGCTACTTGCCCCATCACGTTTGATCTCATGGGTGAGCAACCAGCCTGCAGACGGCGGCCTACAAACACTCATTCCTGTCCAAACCCTTCATATGGGAGACATACTATCACCCACCATGCGCAATGAGGATCACACCCGACTACCTCCCCATTTTTCGCCTATGGGCTTGGAGTACCTTTCACATACGGTGGAGAAGATGAAGAACCCCAAGATCCAGTTCAACTTCTCGTGGTTCGCGCCCCCATCCGCGCAACATCCATGCACCGAAGAGCATATGGTCTAGCGTTTCAACAAATTTATCTGCCAATACGACTAGGTTCCCAACCCAGCTGTGGATGGCCACCATCCGGTTCTTCAACCTTATTATCACACTACTGGAGTCGTTTCCCAACTGGGACCACTACTATGAAGGCACCCAAGCACTCACATTCATCAACAAAGGCCTACACTCAAGCAGCTATTCAAATATTATGAGCACGTCATGTGGATGCCTGCTTGGTGGCTCCAAACTTTTGAAGACATGATGGAGACCACTTTTGGACTAGCTACTATCGGGTCTTACATCGAGCCCCTCCCTCTCCTACCTCCTGTTGGGATTTTGTCTAAACCTATTCCATCTATTATCGATAGATCCTACCAGTTCTGAGGACAGACCTGCTTTAGGGAGGGGGTATGTTAACCACTCCGGTTAACATGACCTTCGCACGGCTACTACATCCTTTTGTAACTCATCTTTTTGTAACCATATTGTAAACGAGACATGGGATGAGCGAGCTTACGGCATGTGTAATGTCGGTCATGATGATGATTTGATGTACATAGAGCTAGTAAAACCAAGAAGACTAGTTTTGGGCCCCCACTTGTAATTGGGTGGCCGGACATTGTAAATATGAGCTCATGTATATAAGACATTTTATGAAATATGAAAAGGGACAATCCCATTTATCTTAATTGAGTTTGCCTTCTCTCTCTCTCTCTCTCTCTCTCTCTCTCTCTCTCTCTCTCTCTCTCTCTCTCTCTCATATTTCAGCTTATGGTTGCTTGCTTGTGTGATTACTTGCTTGCTTTGATTGTTGGTGTATGTGAGCTGGAATGGTAGTGCTCTCCCTTCTCTTCTCTTCTACCTTCTCATTGCTATCTACCATGTTCCATTTGCATACAATTGGCATGAGGTAGAGGTCAAGCTCTCCATAGCTCCTTCCCTCTTGCTCACTACCTAGCATTGGATCTCTCCTTGGGTGGCACAGGGAAAGTGTGGAGTGAGCCCCTAGCGGTTTCACATTGAAGAGTTAACCCTCATAGGGTTGGCCAAGTGCCATTCACCAGATCGACCCTTGCATCCATCTTTCTCTTCTATTTTCTCTTGTGTATGCAAGGTAGTATGTCACGTAGGCCGGGCGGGCAGCCATGCCAGCGAGCGGCCGGGCGGCCATGCCAGCATTGTGGACACCCCCACAGGCGGGCGAGCGGCCACGCCCAAGCGGCGAGGGCGACTTGAGCCCGTTATTTTTTTATTTTTAAAAAAAAATCACATTGGCGGTCAGCGGCGGGTGGCATGCCAAACGGCGGCGGCCACACTCCCCACGGGCGGGCGGCCACGCCCAAGCGGCAAGGGCCGGCCCGGCTCGTTATTTTTTTTATTTAAAAAAAACACAAAACAACGGTACACCCCACGAAACAAGCCCAACACGGCCGTCGTGCCGTGTGGCCGTAGTGCCCGTTTTCCACGAAAGAGACCCACCGCACACGGCCGTAGCGCCGCGTGCTAAGAGAGAGACAAATCCCACGGCCGTAATGCCGAGTCCTTTGAGAGAGCCGTTCTATGGCCGTTGTGCCTAGTGAACACGTCTATGGCCGTAGCGCCTCGAGAATAGCACATGTGGTGATCACACATTTGGTTCGGAGAGACTAAATTTAAGCTAAGCATAGACTTAGTATTAACCATCAAAGTCACGTAGTTTGGCTATAGTGTAAATCTGAAACCGTGGTGTGTTTTACTTGGGCTAAGAAAACCGGCAATGGCGTCAGTTGTGCCCAAATTAGACGAAGTGCTTATCACGAGAAATCAAGGTAAGCCTAATTGAGCCGTAGTACTCATAACCCTTCACAATCTTTTAACAGTTGCTAGAAGATTGTGATAAACTTTGGCAAATGAGAACCATGCACAAGCGTAGTCTTGATGTGGTTATGCCTTGTGTCCAAACAAGTTGCTTACTGTTTGTAGCAACAAAGAGCCTTGGCCCGTAGAGGCAAGCTGGCCCTTGTTAAAAGTAACAAAATAGTGTCACTACTTGGGCCTAGAGAGTGGTGACTAGTTTGATTTAGTTACGTGATTGCCTGGTAAAAGTAATCCCTAAGGTGTGTATTACTTGGGATAAAGGGGCTAGTAGTGCTGCTAGCAGTGCTCAACTGAATGGTTTATCTAGAAGTACTAATCTGAAGGATTAGCGTACGCCTAGATAATAATAGCAGATTTAGGATTGATTTGTATAAATCAAAGGTAAATCTGAAGGGGTATAGTCTTGAGATGTAATGCTCAATGTCCTTATAGAAGTTGATCGACGAAGAGAACTATTCTTAAACTTACTAGCATGGTTTTCTCTTCTTTTTATTGCCATGCGTCGACATCCCACTGCTCGAGAGTTTGTGGTGATCTTTCGAGGGGGGAAAGAGCCTTTTTACATGTCACATCAATTGGTTTGGTGGTAATTTGATGGTATGGGACATCAAATTCTCACGAAATCGATTATAGTCTTGGTGGAATGGGACGCCAAGGCTTGTGCATGTAACTTGACTCTTTGGCAGGTCTGTATGTACACTTATCTGTAGTGATAAAGTGTGCAAGATAAAATTTGAACTTTGAAAATTACCAAATATAGCCATAAGTTGGGATAAAACCCAGTTTACAGAGTTCGGAGAAGCTCTAGGTAGCAAGACCATGATGGTGTGCTAGTGCTAACAGAGTGATTTAGTTCCGAAGTGATCTAAATCTAGAGGTTAGCAGTAAGACTAGTTTGGTTGGACAATTTCATGCATGGGGGACGCCCTATAGCATTTTGCAAGCGTAGTCTTGCCTATGTTCAACATAAGTGTGCGATTGTGAGCACATGTTAGTTGCTACCATATGAATTTGGGAAATATATTACTTTCCTACATAAGCAATTGTAATATTGCACGACCGGCTATTTTGCTTACAAAGTTCATGTGCGTGTAAACCCTATAAGTCGTATGACCCCTGGGAAATGAGTGGAGCATTTCTAGGATTTAATAAGGTTTTACATGGCAATAGTGAGTAGTATCTCACTCCAGATGAGCCTGGTTGTTGTTAGTATCGGATCCGACATATGTAGTGTACATAAACTCGGGCTGAGTTAGGATAGAAGGCTAAGCCAGAGAGCTTAGTGGTAAATCCTACTGTATCTGGTGAGTTTTGACTTAACCAGAGTGTTAAGAAGTAAACTCAAAGTCTGGGGCTGAACTGGAATGTTCGGAGGTAGACATATCTTTTGTTAAATCGGAGAATTTAGCAACAGATGAGCTTGGGGTGAACCATGGTACCCAGGAAAAAAGCTCTTCACACTAAAATAGTGCACAATAATTTTAGGGTGATAAAAATCCATCACAGGAATGTTTTACAACTTTCCATAGATGATAGATGAAGACCATGTACTTTACGGAGTTAAAGTACATAGGTGGTGACTTCGGCGCCACATTTTTTGTAGGAAGTCACCAGTGGTGTGGTTAGGTTAGCCGAGACTCCACAAGACCTATGCACTAGTTTTTAAGTTGACCTCTATGTTAAGGACGTCCAAAAATTCGTGTTGTAATACCAGAAATTGTACTGTAATGTGCAATGGAGGGGTCAATTTGTGTAGTCACTTCTTAGCAGCAAGTGACTTCAGCATCTTGTTATAGATGGTTGTATATGGTACTCCCACTCGGGGGAGGTACGCCATTGGGTACGGAGTTACTCACAAACTAGTATGGAGCTACTAGTGTGATGATAGTGGGTACGTAGTTACTCACTACTAATACATAGCTGCTAATAAAATTAAGATCCTCGAGTGAAAAATACTCTAGATCAACATTTTAAATTACCGAACCACAATCCATGAGTATCGAGGTACTCATAAATATGTTGACGTTGCTCAAATCGAGGGACCGATTTGTTCGATGGTATGGAATAAGCAAGGAGAGTGGAGTAACTTAAAAGTTACACATCACTTGTCCTAGTGAGTTGTCAAGGTCATCCGTAGTTTGATAATCCCCTCTACCTATCAGATAACATTCAATTTGCAAGCCCTGGCATTTAATCTGTAGTGATTATGAGTTTGGTGTGAGATATGGTTATGAAGTTCTTACAAGAGTACTCGTTTATTTGCTTGTCATTGGTTATAGCTTGGTAGAGATTGCCACCTATGATGGGTAGGTAGCTTTGCCGCTATAATGAGGAGGCAGCAAATAATGTTCTCGTAGTTATACTTCATACTAACACCAAACAGGGATAGGATGAAATTCCTAAGTTCATCATCACGAAGTACTGTGATGTTTGCATTTATATTGAATGTACGATGTAATGAGACATCGGGCTTGTGTAATTACCATCAATTATCTAGCAACCTATGGCTTCGCAGCAAGCTCAGTCATTATCTGTGGATTGATAATGTGGTTATTAGTAATTTGAAATTTCTCTTGATAGATGGTACAACGCACCCAAATAATTCATAAGTGTGTAACCGCTTATGAAGGGTAATAATATGCAACATGAAGCACTTTGTTACAAGTGTGAAACCACTGATCTGTTGCAAAGCAGTTTATCAATAGTACCACCATATGTGCGTAGACACTATACCACATCTTCGTTGCAAGATGTCTAAAAGTTTCTTGGAAGGACTCAAGAATATAACATATGATATTAAACACGGTCTAGATTTGTTCTTGGACCTATGACACTAGCGCGTAGTCCGCTTGAGAGTAGAGTTTTTGAGGACAAAAACCTTTCTTGAGGGAAAGGAGGGATATCCTCAAATATCACATAAACTCGAATAGTTGTGTGAGTCCAGACAATACTTGAAGGGATGTGTCTGGTAATAGCAACAAAGAGTTGTAAGTGATTGGATGTAACTTCAGACACCCGTAGTGGTGCAAGAATCTTTATCAAACATCTCCACATACTATATGGTCTACCCGCATATATAGTATGGCATAAGAGATAGGAAGTTTGATTGTTATATTTGAAGGGAAATCTTCAAAAGTTACATTTACTCTGAGTTAGCGTGGAGTTTAACCATCCGTAGATTGATGGTAGTTGAAACTCAACAAGATTCTAGAGCATATGCTTGTGCAAAGATGTTACTCTAAGACAGAAAGTATCTCTCAGCTTTAGAACTAATCCTTGTGATGCATGATTAGATTGGCTCTAGTTTATTTCTCCTATAATCGTAGAGCTTTTCAAGGAGAAGTTTTAACAAGTTGGTGAAGCAACATGGTAGCGTAGTCTACAAATATCTAGTAGCATAGTCTAAGAACTTGCGCTACTAGAGTGCTCTCCATTACATTAGCTTCTGTGCTAATGACATGATGCAAAATCAAGGCATGAAATTTGCCTTAAGGTTTTGGTTGAAATACCAAATCATGGCTTGTGTGAGCATGATCATGTCTTTACAGAGGTCTGGCGCGCTGTATGCGTACACACTTTGTCACAGCCTCGCCGACACGTAATGCTAGTCTCCGGAGAGACTGGCCGTAGGTGCGGCGGGTAGCGAGGCGAGAGTTAGTCCGGAGAGGCTAGCCGAGCCTTCGGGGTATAGTTTTGATAGTCCAAGTGCGGGTCATCCTGGGATTCAGAAGACCTATGCACTATTAAAAAGACAGGTTTATCGGCCTAGTTTGTTTAAGGACATCCAGACTTATGTGCTGAAATGCAGTAAGTGCCAGGTCAATAAACATGAACATCTTAAGGTTGGAGGACTACTCCATCCGCTGGAGATTCCTCAAGGGAAATGGGAAAGCATTTCCATGGATTTCATTACCGGTTTACCCAAGACGAGTCGAGGGAATGACTCGGTGTGGGTGGTAGTGGACAGGTTAACTATACCGGCAAAGTTTATTACCACGAGAAAACTGTAAAAATGCCAGAGTTGGCAAAACTCTTTATTGAACATCTCTACAAGCTATATGGCCTGCCCGCAGATATAGTGTCGGATAGAGATAGAAAGTTCAACAGTCATTTTTGAAGGGAAGTCTTCAAAAAGTTGGATACTACTCTGAGTATGAGTACGGCAGATCATCCGGAGTCTGATGGTCAAACTGAAAGAGTTAACCAAATTCTAGAGGATATGTTGCGTTCTTATGTTAGTAAGAAGCAATCTAATTGGGAAGAGTACTTGCCCTTATTGGAGTTTGCCTATAACAGCTCCAAACACTCAGCGACTAGATTTACACCATTCATGTTAATGTATGGATTCCAGCCGAGATCTCCAATGGCTGTAGGCCTAGAAAAGGAGAAGATTCAATCTGTCAAGGATTTCCTTGAAGATATGAATGATATGCTCAAAGGTGTACGCGAGAGCATTCGTAGCGCACAGGATCGCGCTAAAACATTTGCCTATAAAGGACGCAGACAAGTGACCTTTGCAAAAGGTGACTTTGTATTTTTAAAGGTTCCTGCGCAGTCAGCAACCATGAAAATGGGAAAGTGTGATAAACTTTCTCCTAGATATTGCGGTCCTTTCAAGGTCCTTAAGAAGATTGGGGACGTAGCCTACAAACTTGAGTTACCGGAGAGTTCTCAAGTTCATCCTGTCTTCCATGTCAGTAAACTGAAGAAATCAGTTCACGGGTTAGAGAACGCAGTTTCTCCAGAGATTTTGGTGGACTTGATAGAGCCACCAAAAATACCACATGAACCTGAAAAGATTCTAGAGTATCGTGACAGACAAACCCAACATAAAGTGTACCAGAAGGTACTTGTTAAATGGACAAATAGGGATGAGGAGGTAGCTACCTGGGAACGCCGTAGTGCAATTTCCAAAAGGTTTCCCCAGTTTGTTTTCGAGGACGAAAACTCTTCTTAAGGGGGGGGTAATGTCACGTAGGCTGTAATGCCTGTGAGACCGACGGCAGACCGGATGGCCATGTCCGGGGTTCAGTGGGAGAGGACGCCCGTGCGGAGTCATGGGCGGCCAGGCTAGTGTGGACGGCACGCCACACACTATATAGCCTGGGGGATGAGGGGCAATCCTCATTATTCCTCTATGGCTGGGTGGTGAGCCAAAGGCCGTCCCCTCTTGTGGTAATGCCCGTAGAAGCGGCGTTACGGGAATGTAACATAGTATGTTATTCCTTGACATCCACTCTGGTTTACATGACCTTTGCGTGGCTACTAGGCCCTTTTGTAACTCATCTTTTTGTAACCGTGCAATACGCTAATTGTAAATGATACATGAGATGACCGAGCTTACGGCATGTGTAATGCCGGTCATGAGGATTTGATGTACATAGAGCTACTAAAACTAGGAAGACTAGTTTTGGGCCCCCACTTGTAATTGGGTGGCCGAACATTGTAAATATGAGCTCATGTATATAAGACATTTTATGAAATATGAAAAGGGACAATCCCATTTGTCTTAATTGAGTTTGCCTTCTCTCTCTTACTCTCATTTGAGCTTATGGTTGCTTGCTTGCTTGTGTGAATGCTTGCTTGCTTGCTTTGATTATTGGTGTATGTGAGTTGGAATGGTAGTGCTCTCCCTTCTCTTCTCTTCTACCTTCTCATTGCTATCTACCATGTTCCATTTGCATACAATTGGCATGAGGTAGAGCTTGAGCTCTCCATAGCTCCTTCCCTCTTGCTTACTACTACCTAGCATTGGATCTTTCCTTGGGTGACACAAGGAGAGTGTGGAGTGAGCCCCTAGTAGCGAAGAGTTAACCCTCATAGGGTTGGCCAAGTGCCATTCACCAAATTCGACCCTTGCATGCATCTTTCTCTTCTCTTTTATCTTGTGTATACAAAGTAGTATGTTATTCCTTAACATGGGAACATCATGTTCCCTAATCTTGACTTGGTGATACCCTGATCTAAGATAAATCTTAGAAAAATACTTCGCACCATTGCGTTGATCAAGCAACTCGTCAATGCGGGGCATCGGATACTTGTTCTTAATTATTATCTGATTAAGAGCACGATAGTCTTCACACATCCACATAGATCTGTCTTTCTTTTTTACCACAAGAATGGGCAAAGCCCATGGCAAAGAATTCGGGCATATAAACCCTTTCTTCATATACTCAACCAACTATCGTTCCACTTCCTTTACTCGGAGTGGCTTAACTTGTAAGTAGGTTTGCTTATAGGTTTTGACCCTGGTAACACATCAATGCCATGGTTAAGCTCCCTAGACGTTGAAACACCATCTAGGAGATCATCGGGAAACAAATTCCTAAACTCTCATAATAAATCACTCAAATAAACAGCGTACTCTTGTTTTATCGTCTCAGTTTTAGCCTTAGTATTAACGTTTTGTTCAAAAGAAGACAAAACAGGTTTTGGAAAATAGCGGTCTCAACAAAGGCCATTTAAGTTATCATAACTCAAATTAGTTTCAACTATGGAAACTTTATCAACCACATTTATTTCATCTACGGAAACAAATTGATGTAAGAGAGTATAAACGTATATACCTGTTGTATGGTGTCGACATCGATGGCATGGCACAACTCTAGGGTTGAAATCATGGTGCAGTTGGAACCTCCTTCTCACCCTGTAGCCTCACTACTCTAGCCTCACTACTCTCTCTTCATGCACAAACTCTAGGCTATTGTCCTGGTAGCTACGACTAAGGGAAACAAATTGATGTAAGAGAGTACAAACGTATACCTGTTGTATGTCGTTGACGTCGATGGCATGGCACAACTCTAGGGATGAAATCATGGATGCAGTTGGAACCTCATGCTCACCCTGGAGCCTCACTACTCTCCCTTCATGCATAAAATCTAGGCTATTATCCTGGTAGCTATGACTAAAGGTAGGACCGAGGTTATACAACCACTCCCTGCCTAGGTATATATCGGCTCTGGCTAAGTGCATGACCTAAAAATTCAAACTAGCCTCATAGCCCTGCATAGCTAAAGGTACCCCCAAGACCGGTGTGTCCTAAATAGTCTTTTGATACAGTGTACTTATGGTCGTTCTTAGTCTCTGTCAATTGCAACTTCTTAACGAACGCGTAGTTAAGGAAGTTGAGGTGAGTGGCTCCATCATTAATCATGACAGTGACTCTACGGCCACCTAACCTACCATACAAGCAGACCAAATCATATGGTCACACTGATGGTTGCCACATTACCTAGGTAACGTATCAAGAGTGAATACTATCAAGAGTGAAAAGATACAGGGGAGAAGAGAGCTTGAGCTCTTGCAAGCACACACACACTCACAAAACCCTAAAAGAGAACACATAAGGTGAGAGGCTGAAAATCTTCTTCTTCACACAACACTCAACACACCATATACAAAGATAAGAGTACACACTATATGAAAAGGTACTCAACCAAATACATACTAGGGTTCTCTAGTGTGTGAACCCAAGTAAATGAGCTGGCGTTATAACTATGCCAGTCTCTAGAATGGCTGTCACACAGCCTGTCATCCCACTGGCCACATATCACCCATGATCTCACCAACCATGCGAGTGGTGTAAGTGTGGGGCCTATCCCCCAGGCGGGTCATCAGTGTCCACCGCCTCACTAGATGAGCTCGATATTTCAACACTCCCCCTCGAGCTCAACTCCATCTCATGTACACCAAGTGAAGCCCTGAATCTGCGGAGCTTCTCTGTACCCAATGCTTCGGGGAAGATGTCAGCGACCTGATCCTGTGTGTGTTGACATAAACAAGATCAACGTCTCCTGCCAAAACCTTCTCTCTGACAAAATGGTAGTGGACCTCTATATGCTTCGTGTGCGAGCATGAAAAACTGGGTTCTTGGCCAACTGTATACTGCTAATGTTGTCACAGAAAATGACAACTTGTCTATCCACCACTGATAGACCCAAATCTGCAAGTAGCTTTCTGTTATATGTACATTATGTGTGCTATGTTATATACACATTATGTGTGCATATACTAGGAGGCTAACCCACATTAGGCTTGTGAGCAAGGGAGCATGGGAACAAGCTCTAGTGGAGCATGGGTTAGGACTAACCTTAAGGGTTAAGGTTAGGGTCAGGCATCCAAGGGTCACACATGAGGAATGGAAAGTCAAGAGTCACTTGAGGGCCCTCCTATATAATAGGGGCATGGGGCACACTCAAGGGGGCTTGGAGGCTAGGAAGCTTGAGGCTTATGCTATGGTCTCTTATGTAGAGATCCATATCTACTCATCTACCATTTCACATTATAGCTACATGCTATTGGATTGGAGTTATACCTCTTGATGGTATGGGACATCAAGGTAGAGGTATGATGTATTTCATTTATGATTCATGGGCTCGGGGGTGGTTGGGTGGTTGAGTTTATGCCTGATTTATGCATGTTTATGCATAACAATTATCTAGAGAGATCTTAGGGTTTTAACAGTGGTATCAGAGCAATCTCTATTTAATTATTGATTTTTTTTAGTAAATTTTAATATTTACTAATAAAATGTTATTTTTTGTTGATTTGTGTTGATGAATTGCACATGGATCATCGATTTGGTGATTGGAACATGTGTTACTACAATTCAATGGACGAATCGACGTTGCGGGGGAATACCGTGAGTTAATGCTATTTTTCTCTATTCTTTATGGTTAAAATCGAGCATTAATGGAATTTTTTTTCAAAAATACCATAAAGTTTATGGTGGATATTTTTGAGAGAATGGATTCCCTGAATTTCTAGAATTTTCAGAAATTTTTTCTAATTTTTTAGGAATTTTTTGAGCATTTTTATGATTTAAAATGTATTTTTATACATTTTTTGCGGGTTTTTCCCGCGGGAATGCGATCAAATTTCTGTCAATTTCTACTGAAATTCAGTAGGGGACAGCGTGTTGATGCATGAGATGCTCTCCCGTGTGCGTGGGGTTCTCTCCGCCTCTCAAATCTGATTTTTCTTTCTCTTTTCCGGGTGAAAAATCTCTTTAAAATGATTTTCAAGCATAAATCATAATTAATCATAATTATGATTAAAAGAAGGTTTAATTAAAAAGCTTAATTAAAGATTAAGCTAATCTCTTGATTAAGAGAGAGAGAGAGAGAAGAGATTGGAGGAGAATGATTGATATGGAGAGGAAAGGGAGGAGAGAGGGGAGAAGAGAGAGTCTCTGACTCTCTCACTTCTCCATACGCAGGCGAAGGAAGGGGGGGCTGCGCACAGCAGAGCCGGCAGAAAAAAACGCCCCCCCTTAAAAAATCAAAGTTTATTATAAGCTAATCAAAGCTTTTTTTTTTTCCATTTTTTTAAAAAATGAGTTTTTTATTTTTTTTAAAAAAAGCTTTTTGAATATATTTCAGAAAAAAGCTTGAAAATAGCCTGGAAAATACTGAAAAATAGGGGATTTGAGAAAAAAAATCTCTGAAAATTCTCTGAAAATTTCTTTTTAAAATTTCTTGGCTTTTCATCTTCCGGAAAACCTTTGGCTTTCCGTTTTCCCGAAACCTTTTGGCTTTCCGAATTCCGGAAAAACTTTTGACCTTCCGTATTCCGGAAACCTTTGACCTTTCACATTCCGATTTTTTTTTTTTGTCTTTTCATTTTCCCAAAACTTTTGGCTTTCCGTATTCCGAGAAAACCGTTGGAATTACGAAATTTTTTGACCGTTCGTATTCTAAATGCGTTCGGGGTAATTTAAAAATTTCAAAAAATTCCTGAAAATTAGTGAAAAATTAGACAAAGGTTATTTTAAATTTCGGAAAAATGTGGGATTGGTGTTTGGCATGTGGTGTGTCCATTCGGGCACCCGTGACCATTCAAATTCCTTTAAAATTATATTTTTTGACCCAGAAAATTAGAAAAATCCATTAAAATTGAAAATTTTCATTGGATTTGAGAATTGTCGGGCGAAATTGAAAATTTCGTGAACGATGGGATTCTCAGGGAAAATTAGGAAATTTCTAGAAATTATTTTTAGAAATCCTAAAAATTGATATTTTTTAAAATATCAATGATATTTTGGCAAAATTAATTGCTAAAAATTTTCTGGAAAAATATAGGTTTGGAATGCCATAAGATAGGTTTGGTGGAATTCAAAATTATTATATTTTGAGGCCCTGTAAAATTATTATATTTTGAGGCCCTATAAAATTATTATATTTTGAGGCCCTGTAAAATTTGGAAAAATTAGAAAAAAAAATCATGATAATTCTTTTTCTCGAGAATTTAATATTTTCGAGGGTTATTTAATGTTAAAGTACGTTTTCTCGTGCTGACATTAGATAGATGCGGGTTATTCGCATATTTTATTAATACGATTATACCTCGTATTAATGGATATTTATGTTTGGATTAATTCTAAACGATGTATTCATGATTTTTTACCATGATTTAGCCATTCTTTTTGGACATGTTCCTTAATTTCTTTTGATGGATATAATTTACGTTCAAAGTGTGTTTCACCTTTGACACTTTTCCATGATAATTTATTTTGCACTTTTTTAAGTGTGGTTTGTGCTTAATTTTTTAAGTCTCTATCATGGATTAGTTGATCGGTTTATTTTGGTGGATTTCTATTGGATGTTTTCCAAGTTTTATATGGACTCATCAGGTTCTGCCTAGATCACTTGTGTCTAGGGTTTTTTTTATTGAGTGCTACACACATGTGTTTCACTTTCTTACTTTGGAGTTTTATTTGGACAACACAATGTTCATATACTCCGGATTGATGAGTTGGCCACCAATTTTAATGCTTCTTTTGGCATGATTAATGTCCATTAGATGGTATGCACTGATTCTTATGATCAACTATGGTTTTTATGGATTGGAGTAGCTTCTATGCTTTTATCCATAGTTTTATAAGGATCTTTTGATCTTTTGCATAATTTCATGTGCTTTGAAGGTAGCATTTGCCTTCGTTTTTTGCACGTAATTTTGGAGTATATATTTTTTTTTACTCTTGTTCATATTCCAACTCGGATACCTAGTTGCTTATATATCTAGGTGAGTTATTTTTCTACCCTAACTTTATTGTGTTTTGGATAGTTATCATTAGAAAGGCGCCAATAATTCAATTTCTTTTCTAATGATGTACTCTCAGAAGGAGTTATTCCTTGATGTAGTCTCAAGTATATAGAGACAGGTTTAGTATGTGAAAGTCTGGAAAAGGCCATCTTATTCCTTTTATACAGGATTTTATTCATATTTCCTAGACAGCATACTAGGGAGTTTCAAATTGTTAAGGTATGTATGGGTGGTATCATGGTGGAATGGGACGCTAGGGATCCCTCACATATATTATCTTATGGGATAATTTGGGCTCAAGATTGTTGCTTTGCTTACATCACTTAGCATGTTGACCTCAACATTCAAAGACAATCTTATTTTTTAAATTCACTAGTGTGGGCATTCTCTAGATAAACTTCTTTTATCTATAACCTACATGTTTTGATGAGGGTAATCTCGTCGGCATTTTCACTTGTTGAAATCTCTTTCTTTAGAGTTCAAACAAGTTTATCTTGTTGTGTTCGGATAAGGAAATTTGGATTCTTCCTTTGCTGGCATTTCTTTCTCTAGTTCCGTACTTTAGGTGATTTACACAATCAACCTGATAGGTTTACGGATGCACATATGTGACTCATCGAGACGTTGATGACTCTATGTTGATATGGGTAACTCGAGACGTCGATTATTCCATATGCAGATGTGGGTATGTCGGGGCGCCGATGAATCCCTGGTTTCTGCTGTTATAATGCCATGCTTTCCTACTTTATTCCGAAAGGTTTACAACGAAAAAGTTACTTTGAATGTGAATTGTTCTGATCATCCGCAGTAGTCTGATGGGCAAACAGAGTGTATGAATCAGATTGTAGAGGATATGCTTCGTGCATGTCTCTAGAAAATCATCATATTGGAAAATATCTTCCAATGATGGAATTTGCCTATAACAGTTCTAAATTTACGGCTATTATTTTAGTCCGTGCATACTTATGTATGGGTATCAACTCAGGGCACCTATTGATGTCAGTCTTAAGGACATCGAGCTTGATGCATCGAGGGATTTCTTGCGAGATATGCAGGAAATTCTGACCGAAGCTCGGGATTCTATCAGGAGTGCTCATGATGGGGCACGGTTTTATGCTGATAGGGGACGCTCATCTCGGTCTTTTGAACCAGGAGCGTTGGTTTATTTTAATGTTCCTAAAGATTCTCAGACTTTGTCAATGGGAAAATGCTCGAATTTATCTCCTAGATATTGTGGTCCATTTCGAGTTATATATCGGATTGGCACGGTTGCGTATGAACTAAAACTATCTCTAATTGTTAGAGTTCATCCAGTCTTTCATATCGATAGATTGAAAGGGAAACTGGGAGGTGAGTATGACACAGTTACTCCTCAAGAACTCGTTGAAGTCGATGAATTATCCTATGTTCCACATAAACCTGAAAAGGTACTTGAATTCAGGGAAAGGAAACTTTCTAGTTGACTAATCCCTGAGGTTAAAATTAGGTGGAAAGAGGAAAATTGAGGATTCGACTTGGGAGTTGGTTGAGATTGTTTAGCGCAATTCTCCTTCTTTTCATTGCAAGAGTGCAATGTTTTGAGAGAGGGGAAGTATGTTATATGTACATTATGTGTGCTATGTTATATACACATTATGTGTGCATATACTAGGAGGCTAACCCACATTAGGCTTGTGAGCATGGGAGCATGGGAACAAGCTCTAGTGGAGCATGGGTTAGGACTAACCTTAAGGGTTAAGGTTAGGGTCAGGCATCCAAGGGTCACACATGAGGAATGGAAAGTCAAGAGTCACTTGAGGGCCCTCCTATATAATAGGGGCATGGGGCACACTCAAGGGGGCTTGGAGGCTAGGAAGCTTGAGGCTTATGCTATGGTCTCTTGTGTAGAGATCCATATCTACTCATCTACCATTTCACATTATAGCTACATGCTATTGGATTGGAGTTATACCTCTTGATGGTATGGGACATCAAGATAGAGGTATGATGTATTTCATTTATGATTCATGGGCTCGGGGGTGGTTGGGTGGTTGAGTTTATGCCTGATTTATGCATGTTTATGCATAACAATTATCTAGAGAGATCTTAGGGTTTTAACACTTTCTTAACCAAGCTACCTCACATGCTGCCATAGCAGCACCTCTGTACTCGGCCTCTGTACTGGATAGAGCAACCGTGGCTGCTTCTTGCTGCTCCAAGTCACAGCAGCCCTCCCCAAAGAAAACATGAAGCCACTAGTAGATCTTCTATCTGAGATACTACCAACCCAATCAGCATCTGTGTACCCATGTACACATATCTCTATCCCAGTTTCATAAAATAGTCCACAATGCAAAGTAGACCTCACATACCTCAATATGCCTCTCAATGCATCCAAATGCGACTTTCGAGAAACCTGCATAAACTGACTCACCAACCCAACAGCATAGCTCAAATCTGGCTTGGTGATCGTCATGTAGATCAAGCTTCCTACTATGCGCCTATACATAGTAGGATCCTCCAAAATCTCTCCTGAATCTGCACTCAACTTGCCATTCTAATCCAATGGCACTGAGATAGGCTTACAGCCTGTCATACCATACTTGGATAACATTGACCTAATCACCTCAATGCCCAAGAAATATCTGAGCTCCCCCAGATCCTTCATCTCAAACTTCTATATAAGCAAGATCTTTACATCAAAGATCTCTGCATCATGGTCTCCCGTAATCAGGTCATTTACATAGATGACAACAAGCACAACCCTCTATCATTGTGTCTCACATACAGCGAGAAATCTGCATTGGCTACATGAAAGCCAATAGTGACAAGATATTCAGAAATCTTGTCAGACCATGCTCTTGGTGCTTGTTTTAAGCCATACAAGGCTTTCTTCAACCTGCAAATCCCCATGTAAGAATGCATTATTTACATCCATCTGATGTAAAGACCATTGCTTTGACGCAGCCACCACTGCTATCACAACTCTCACTGTTGCCATCATGGCAACTGGGTTGAAAGTTTCCTCATAATCAATGCCATATGTCTGTGCATATCCTTTGGCTACCAATCTAGCCTTGTACTTGCTTATGCTTCCAATCTAGCCTTGTACCTGCTTATGCTTCCATCACTGTTATGTTTTACTTTGTACACCCACTTGCATCCAATGGCTTTCTTGCCTTCAGGCAATTGCACTAAATCCCAAGTCTCATTTCCATATAGTGCATCCATCTCCTCATCCTCCATAACTTTCTCCCAACACACATTTCTAACAGCCTCATCAATGCATGTGGGCTCTACAACCTATACAACTTTTGCCATGTATGCATAGTGATGTGCCACATAACCATCATAGGTAAACCTCTGCACAGGATTCTTCACTCTCCCAGATCTTCGCAGCTTTGCATTCATGGCTTCCATTGCCTTCTTTACACCAAGTATTCTCATAGCTAGTATCCCAAGATCCTCATCAAGGCTCATCTCTGAGCCACTAGACTCTCCATCAACATGAGAATGCCTTGCAGAAATGTCAGGCATACTAAGGGACTCAACCACTTTCTCTTTGCCTTTGTGTGATGTACTAATCACATTTGCAAGACTGCTTTTATGACGTAGCCTGCCATTCCATGGTCTATCAACTGAACCACTAGATGAGGACTCTCCTGGTCCACTCAAAGACTGTGATTACTGACTTGCATTTTGTGCAACCACATTTCCACTCACATCAGCCCCAACAGCTTCTTTTTCAGCAGCATACTAGCGCTCATCTCATCAAAAACAACATCCCTGCTTACCCTCAACTCACCTGTAGTAGCAAGGTTATAGCACCTGTATCCCTTTTACTCAAGGGAATACCCAACAAACACACATTTTTCAACTTTTGGATCCAACTTAGTTCTCAGCTCATCTGGCACATGCACATATGCAATGCATCCAAAGACTTTCAGATGAGACAAATCAGTTTTTCTACCAGTAAACCTCTCCTCTGGAGTTACATCATGTATGGCTACAGTTGGAGTCCTGTTCATGATGTAAACTGTTGTAGAAACAGTCTCAGCCCAATAACTATGCGGCATATTCTTCTCTCCCATCAATGCTCGCGCAATCTCAGCAATGTGCCTGTTTTTTCGCTAACTCCATTTTGCTGCGGAGTGTATCTGCATGTAAACTGTCTCTGAATACCATTCTTCTTCAAAAATTCAGAGAACTCATTGGAGAAGTACTCTCCCCCTCCATCTGAACTTAGGCACTTTACATGTTTCCCTATTTGCCAACCATAACTCTGAAATTCTGAAAATGAGTGAACACCTCACTCTTCTCCTTCATGAAGTATACCCACACTTTCCTTGTGTGGTCTCATCAATAAATGTCACATAATACCTGCAGCCTCCCATAGACATGGTCTTCGTAGGACCCTATACATATGAATGCACAACATCTAGTGCATTTCTGCTCACATTTCTGTCACGTGGAAATACATGCTTTGTTTGCTTTCCAAATTGGCATGCTTCACATATTTTCTGCATACCTTCAACTTTAAACTTTGGCAGCCTTGTCACAATTCCTTTAGTCATCAATCATAGACTTCATTCTCTGCACATTCACATGTCCAATTCTTTTATGCCAAATGTCTGTGTCTGCAACAATTCCTGAACCATTTGCAAACATCGTAGCACTCACTTCAGGCATGTTTACATTCAATGTAAACATTTTGCCCACTCTGATGCCTTTTGCAACCAACCTACACTTGTCTTTAAAGTCTTCAACATAACAACCATCAGGGTTAAACCGAACCTGCAAACCCTGCTCAATCATCTGGCTAACTGAAACTAGATTCTTTGTTATGTTCGGAACATGAAGTACATCTGCTAGGTACTTTACTTTGCCATCCTGCATAGACAATGGCACATCTCCAACATGGGCAATTGGATGAGCAGTGTCATCCCCCCTATTTCCACAAAACCTGGTCTTTCAAGGTTTTCCATCTCCTTGAACCACTCCCCATGACTTGTCATGTGGTTCGAAGCACCTGAATTAACGTACCATACATCATCTTTATGTGCTGCTTCAACATTTTCAGACATGGCATTAACAACATGCTACATAACAAACAACCTTTCATTATCCTCATTGTTTTTGCTCTAGGATGCATAGTTATTTTGCTACAATTTCCCATTTTGCATGTCAGCCTGCTTCTTATAACAATCTACCTGCACATGTCCAGGCTTACCACAATAAAAACATCCACGTGTATCATTATACTGCCTTTGTCAATTTCCAGGACCTCTTTAACTCCCCCTGCCTCTTGATTGGCCTCTTCCACCTGCGTGTTATTGTTGTTGTGAATTCTGGGACTGTTGTTGTTGCTGCTGCTGGCCACCCATAATTCTGATTACCTGTTCGGCCACCTCCTTGGCCGTGTCCATGGCCTCCTCTACCTCGTCCTCTTCTTGAACTTGTGTAGAAGGCCTGTTGCTCTGAACTGTTTTTGTTTTGTGAAGACTGTTGGTCTTCACCCAAGCTCCTCTCTTCTATAATCAACAGACACCAAATCTGTGAAATTGGGAATGTTTTCCCGAGTCTGAATAGACGTCTTGAACGCCTTGTATTGTGGCCCGAGACCACGTAGACAGACTTCCACCTTATCATCATCATCTACTACTGAAACACCAATAGATGCAAAGGGATTCCACAATACCCTTGATCTTCAATGCATAGTCATTCACAGACATACTCTTTTTCTCCATAGTATGAAGTTCATTCTTCAACTGTATCTTTTGTGCCTTGGTATTCGTTTCATAGAGTTTTACCAAGGTGTCCCACGCCTCCTTGGGGGACTTGGCATCCTGTATTCGTTTCATAGAGTTTTACCAAGGTGTCCCACGCCTCCTTGGGGGACTAGGCATCCTGTATATGTCCAATCATGGTGTCGTGTATACTGATAGAGAGCCAATACATAACTTTTCTGGCTTCTTGGTTGCAATCCTTGAACTCTTTCACATCTGCAGCAGTCAGATTGATCTCCGGTATCTCCGATGCCTCTTCATGCTCACCTTCTATGTAGTCCCAGTAACCCTTTCCCATGGCAGCTTAGCCCTTAGCATGAACCAGGCTCTGATACCATGAAAAGATGCAGGGGAGAAGAGAGCTTGAGCTCTTGCAAGCACACACACGCACTCACAAAACCCTAAAAAAGAGAACACACAAGGTGAGAGGCTGAAAATCTTCTTCTTCTTCTTCACACAACACTCAACACACCATATACAAAGATAAGAGTACACATTATATGAAAAGGTACTCAACCAAATACATACTAGGGTTCTCTATAGTGTGAACCCAACTAAATGAGCTGGCGCTATAACTATGCCAGTCTCTAGAATGGCTATCACACAGCCTATCATCCCACTGGCCGCATATCACCCATAATCTCACCAACCATGCCAGTGGTGTAAGTGTGGGGCCTATCCCCCAGGCGGGTCATCAGTGTCCACCGCCTCACTAGATGAGCTCGATATCTCAACAGGTAACGTATCAAGAGTGAATACTATCTGTATGTCTTACACTTACCTCTGTGAACTCTGTGGAACTAAGAGGTAACTGTTGGATAGTGAGCTCGATATCTCAACAGGTAACGTATCAAGAGTGAATACTATCTGTATGCCTTACACTTACCTCTCTGAACTCTGTGGAACTAAGAGGTAACTGTTGGATAGTATACAACTACCGACAGGATTTACCATCCTTCTTGGCATCGTTGGAACTACCTCTAGAGTACAAACCACTGACCCTCCTTGAGACAATCCTTAAACCCATCCCAGAGCCAACCATAGAACCAATAAGGGAAATTGAGTGCTTGCCAAAGGCCTTAACCAAGATCGTAACCATTTTAAAGAGGCCACGAAAAGAGTCAATTCCAGTGCCTCTATCTCTAGAACCAATCCGACCAGATTCCACATTACTAGATGCAATGAAGAAGGGTTCACTATGGGAGGTGAAAGTTTGCCTTCCATGAGTCATCATAGTCACAATATTTGCTACAAATGTGATAGGTGACGACTTCATTTTGACCCCATGAGAAGCATCACCACAAATTCATAGTGATGGATTTTTAGAGAAGAGAGTCATACACCATGATCCTTTAGAAGGCCTTACATGAGAGATACAAGACTGGTTCACGATTGGGAAATCAATCACATTTACATACACAAGGGTCCTTGAAAACAAGGAAGAGTCATCTAATGGGTCGAGGCATTCTCACCAATGAGCTTGACACAACCGCTCGAACCACTTACATTGGTATTTGTAGAGCATGCAATGCAAAAGCTCACATCACGTTGATTGATATCTATAGAGGTTGTAACAAGATGTTGGATGGTGAAGATGAAGACCAAGACTATGAGCCCCTCCCAAAGCCTACCAACTCTGAGGATTGGATTCACGTTCTTGTAACCATGGACACTCTTCCACAAAGGCTTGGGACAAGGTTTGCACTATTAGATGGTGCCAAAATCACATCCATATTTGTATTTGACACATTCGAGATAGAACCTAGCACTACAACCACCTCACTTGAAGCTAGAGTTCCCTCAAAAAGACCACTTAAGTGCATAACCCACTTTGGTTGACACTGAGGTTAGTCACAACGTGTTAGCTTAGGAGACGTGGACCTCATTAGGCCACCCACCCCTCAAACCTTCCGCAACAACCATTACTATGGTAAACAACTCCTAATCCATGACCGTCAGTTATTTTAAAGCCGAATTTCTTATTGGTTCTAAACCTACGTCTTGTAAGTTTTATGTGACACCCCTTCGGTAAATTGAAAGAAAGCATCATCCTCGGAAGAGAATGGATTCGCAGGACCTTTTTTAAAGTTTTTTTGTAAAGATTATTATTATTATTTTCAATTGATGACATGGTGATGTGAGCTAACTTTTTAATTTTTTGGGTGATAATGTGCCAATGGAAGCCTATGTGATGACATGAGCCAACTTATATTTTAAGTTTTTTTTTCAAGTGATGGAGCTATTTTTTATTATTTTTTTGGTTTTTTTCTCGGTGATGATGTGGCAATGTGGGCCTACATGATGCCATGGCAATGTGAGCCTACGTGATGATGTGGCAGCATGAGCCAACTTTTTTCTAAATGATGATGTGGCAGCGTGAGCTTACGTGATGATGCAAGCCTACATGATGCCTTGGCCTCGTGAGCCAACCTTTTTTAATAGTTTTTTTAGTGATGACATGGTGATGTGAGCCTACGTGATGATGTGGTGACATGAGCCAACTTTTATTTTTCTAAGATTTTATTTTTTGAGTAATGATGTAGCAACATGAGCCTATGTGATGATATATCGATGTGCACCAATTTATAGATTTTTTTTTAAACAACAAGTGTAGGGGGGGTGTTTGTGTGTGAGGAAATTTTCTCTAGAGAGAGGGTGTTCCAAAAATTTAGGGGGGGGGGGATTTTAAAGGATCTAAGGGGGAGGAAAATTAAAAGCGCCTAAGGAGCACTAGTTTGAGTGTGCATGTGTGTATGTGTAGGTGCACATGTGGGTGATTATGGGTCTATGTATGTGCTATGCTTGTATGTGCATGTGCTTGTGTTATGGGTCTATGTATGTGCTATGCTTGTATGTGCATGTGGGTGATTATGGGTCTATGTATGTGCTATGCTTGTATGTGCATGTGCTTGTTTTTAAATTTTGGTCGTTTTTTAGTTTTGTTTTGGGTTTCAAGTTTTTAATCATTATCGGGTGTATGTGTATGTACAATTAGTAGGAAGTGCTCTGTTATATATGTATAACGAGGTTTTAAGGTTTTAGCTTATCGTGTGGTCTCAGTAAGTGAAGGGGGAGAGTTTGTGCCCATCCACCATGACAAAAGCCTTGACATCATTGTGCCACGAGCTTTGCTGGTGCACTTGATTGAGCTTTGTCTTTCTAGTTATAGCTAGCGAGTTGGTGTTGTGGTGTGGTGCATATAGGTGTTGTGGGGTCATGGTGATCTTCTTGAGTCCTAGGGTTGCTTGACGGTGCCACGGAAGTGTGTGCACGGTTCTCTTTGGGGTTTGGCACCATGTGCGGCTCTTCGTTAATGCTACTAGGTCGGATCAATTCCCTCTCTAAAAGTTCTTCTATTTGTCTCTAGATTTATTTTTGCTCTATCATGTCGACTCTATATGAGGTGGTGTATTCCTTGGAAGAACCTCTAATTTATGATCTTCAGGTCTAAGAGTTTGGTAGTCCAGTTGGTGGTTCTTCCAGAAAACAATTCGAGAATTTAGAGTGAAAGGCTTAGTAGGTGTAGTTTTGATAGTAGTACTATTATTAACCAACACCGTAAAAGTCATCACTTCTTCCACATAGCCCACTTAACTTGTGTATGACTAAGTAGAGGACTAATCTATCCTATCATTTGAGTTTTAATACACATATTTTTGCCATCTTTCCATGTTCACATAGTGTGTGTGTGTGTATCATAGTTAATATCTTGGGATTGTAGCGATGTCTCTAAGGCATACCTAAAATTATGTCTACTCCTTACAAAGGTGCCACTAAGAAATATTGTTTCTCCTCTTGGGATTTGATCCTAAGATCTACATTTTTCACCTCCCTCTTGCAACTATACTTTGTGCTAGTGAAAGCTACCTTGACTTTGTAATGGGGGGGTGTTGACTCAAGGTAAAACTCTTTCAAAAATAAAATCATACGTGCTACCATCATCATGTATCATTATGTAAAACATTAACTTCTTTCCATTTATGATTCCTTTCATTTTCAAAAGAGAATGTGATTTACACTTACCTCCATAGTCCAAATAGTTGTGGTTGGAATTACCCACTTGCTTGAGAGACTTGTAGTCCAAATAGTTGTGGTTGGAATTACCCACTTGCTTGAGAGACTTGTAGTCCTCGTCATCCTCGATCGTTTGCAGCATAGCCACATTCTTCTTCTTCTTCTTCTCTAGGAAATATGTAGTCATGTTATTGATTTGTAGCACCTAGTCATACAAGGTTTCAAATTCTACCCATTAGTTTTGTTATTAGTGTCAACCTTCTTGGTATTAGTGTGCTATTGTTATTTTGATGTTGTTCTTGGACCATGAAGGCAGTTAGCCTGTTTTTATTTCTCCCATGACCTGCTATCCATGCATTTAATCATGCACCTGTTCACACTACTGTTGGCCGCCTTTCTGCTGTGCTATCCAGCCAGTGTATGGCTACCCATGGGCTAATTAGCAACTTGGCCAAGCCATAAGGCTAGCCAACTAAGCTGGCCGACACGTTGGCCAAGCCTTAAGGGCTGGCCGCCTTTTGAGGCTTGGCCATCTTGTTGTCAAGGCCTCCCAAGGGGGGCTGGTCGATAGCATTCCCAGCTATTCTGGCTGTAAAGCATTGGCCACGGGCCTCCATGGCCCCTCAATTCGCTCACAAGGGGTATCCCCTCGATAGGTAAGGGTTACTAACCCTTTTCTAAGGTAGCCCAAAGGGATGCCTCTTTTCTTCTATATGCCATCTACAACTAAACAGATGCGTGGTATCTGGCCACGAACCAAACACCCGGAACACCTGGCATCATTCTAGAGGGAGACTTACAGTACGGACTGGCACTGCTTCATGGTGCAGGACTTGCACACCTAATCAAGACCATGTATACGTGACTTTTACACCTGACCCCATTCAACCTCTTCGAAATGTAATCTATCTGAGGCATCGAGAACTTTGGGCTACCTTTGTTAGGTGATTCACGACTACCAAAATGGAGTCGTATCATCCTGACTGACCGCCAACACATTGGAATGTGGCTTGGTCCCATAGATTTTGGCAGGGAAGCGCTCGTTGTTGTGTGGCCGGTCAAAGAGTTCCTTCTCAAGTGGTGTAGGGTGTGCAAAAGGGATCAAGAACTCTATTAATTGAGCTTGAGCTTGTAGCGTTTCTAAGCGAATTTGCTTTTGGGAGAGCGTTCTTCATCTTGTCACGTGGATTAATGTTCATTATTGTATACAATATTTAAAAAAATGCTTTCAAAATACCAATTTTTGATGTGTGTTTGACGGGAACTCATGGACTGCTGCATCAATCCGTCTCTCGCCATCATCCAGCTCGATGCTGTGCGCAGGAGGAGGCGGCCTTATCCCGACGATGCGCTGCCCTGGAGAGATGGCCCACCAGGCGGAGGAGGAGGAGGGTGTAAGGATCTCGCGACTGCTGCAGAATTCCCCTCTCGCACAAAGTACGACTTGGCGCGCGCGCGAGCACACACAAACCTATTCTTCTGTTTCCAATTGGGATTCGAGTCTGGTTTTCAAGCTTGTTTTCTATGGTTGCAGATGGCACGACCGCAGAGAGCTTCTGGCAGGACACCTCTCGATCGTGGTGGCAGGACTCCTCGCGATCGTTGGATTACATAAAGAATGATACTGATGTAAGTGTAAAACACATTCATCTGCATAGGAACATGGTTGTGCTAGTTCAAACCTTTAACATTTATCTTAGGCCGGGTTTGCACAGAAGCAATGCTTGCCCGTTGCTTGGGCAGGTGTTGCCAAATGAAAGGACCAAAACCCCATTATGTACATCTTGCAGTGCAGGCTCAGCGGTCCAGTTCTGTTTTTCTCTCTATATAAGAAGTAAAAAATGCAGCCATATGCTGATTGGTCCATCCTTTCCCAGCCAAAGTTGGTTTCCCATCTCTTACACATCCGGCTAAGGGGCAGGTGGGTACTTTGTATGTGATTAAGGGGGGGAGCGTCTGTTCTCATTGGCAAAAGGTCCTCCTTTCTCCCTTTAGAAATGTCCTTATTCAGCTTCATTTACTAACTAATGGAGCACCTTGTTACTATAATGAGCTGACAAGCTGCCGAAACTACTTATCTACATCTCTTGGCAATGCCGGACCTATTGGTCATGGTTGCTGGTTGACCATGTTCCGGGTCTACATGTCCGAAGCCACCGAGGGTTTCACTGAAAGAGATGTACGATATCACGCGTGTGTGTGTGCATAGGAGACCCTTTTTAAAGAAGTCCTACAACGTTTACATTTACAGGAGGTGTCCCATTTATTAGCTTCCACTGTGTTCAACTTATAGGTGAGTGAAATAATATTATAAAAATTCTCAATAGGTGCTTGAGCCTCCTTTTCCTCTATGGAACACTAAGTTCCATGCAGGACCGAAGAAAGAAAGAAAAAAAAAAGGATTTACAATTGAATTGAACCTAAGCACCATCTGGGAGTCAACATTTTGCTTGTAAAATAAGGTTGAATTTGCGTGCAACAAACTTTAGCCATAATAGTGACCCTTTTCTTGTGTTGAAGTTGATAGTTACATGAGCAATACATTTGAACTCACAAATAGGATATTTTATATGATATATAATGGAGATCATGGGGCCCATACTTTTCTAACAGGTCTGTTATGAGCTTCAGTTGAACGATGCAAGGGCTCCAGATCTCAAGAATATTGTGAAACAATCACGTTGGATAGATAGGCAGCCTGATCTGTATTATGATAAGGACAAGGAGGAGGGCATGGAGCTCCATCTACTTCTAGAGAACATTACCATAGAGATGCTGAACCTAAAGAACTTACTTGGTTTATCAAAAGAAACACCTCTGGTAGTAAATATCATCTTTATCTTACTTGAATGTAGAAAAAGAAAAAATCTTGAATTTGCCAAGCAAATACATCTGCACATTTCTGAGGTTGGGCTGGAGAGGGCTCTTGAAAATTATGTAGTCTCTATGTTTGCAGGATGTGGATCCCTGACCAGTGCTGGGCAGGCTTTCCACAAGCTTGGCCATGGAAGTGAGTATTCTTGGACTTCTATGATACAAGGGTATATTGAACATGGGGAGTCAGAGTATGCAATCAATTTGTACAAGAAAATGCAAGAGGATTTTGTGCTTCCCACTATGCAAACTTTTATGGCCCTGCTTAAAGCTTGCGCCATTTTAAAATGTGCAGAAAGTAGTCAAGAAGTCTATGCTGATATTGTCAAAGAGGGATTTGAAAGAGATCCTTTTATTGGCAGCACTTTATTGGTTACATATTCCAAGTGTGGCTTACTCTTAGAAGCACAAGACATTTTTGATGAGTTGCCATCTCGAGATGTGGTCACATGGACTGCACTAATTGCTGGACATGCCGAAATGGGGCTTGCTGAGGAAGCACTGACATGTTTCAAACAAATGGAATTTGAGGGTGTGGCTCCAAACATGGTCACTTGTGTTTGCAGCTTGAAAGCTTGTGCCAACCTTGGAGTCATAGATAGAGGTCAAGAAATACATGCTACAGTTGTCAAATATGGTTTTAAAGGCAACGCCTTTGTTGACAGCAGTTTAGTAGATATGTATGTAAAATGTGGTTGTCTTTCAGAAGCACAGGAAGTCTTCAATGTGCTATCAGTTAGAGATGTAGTTTCCTGGACTGCATTAATAGCAGGGTATGCTGAGCATGGGTTCATTGAAGAGGTGCTGTATCATTTGGAACATATGCAACTGGATGGTGTATCTCCAAACGCTGCCACATTTGCTTGCAGCTTAAAGTCTTGTAGCAACATAGGAGCCACATGCAAAGGCCAAGAAATACACTCTGCAATTATCAAGCAGGGATTTGACAAGAATCATTTTGTTGGCAGTGCTTTGGTGGATATGTATGCAAAATGTGGCTCACTTACAGAAGCAAAGGAAGTCTTTGATGAGCTTTCCATGCGAGATGTAGTATCATGGAACACATTACTTGCTGGATATTTTGAGCATGGGCTCGGTGAAGAAGTACTGAACTGTTATCAAAATATGCAATTGGAGGGCATGTCTCCTAATGCTGCAACGTGGGCTTGCAGCTTGAAAGCTTGTAGCAGTATGGGAGCCACAGACAAGGGGCAAGAAATACACACTGAGATTGTTAAGCAGGGATGTGAAAAAGAGAACTTAGTTGGCAGTGGTTTGGTGGATATCTATGCAAGATGCGGCTTACTTGCAGAAGCCAAGCACTTGTCCATTGAGCTTCTTATGCGAGATGTAGTATTATGGAATGCTCTAATTGCAGGATATGCTGAGCATGGGTTTGGGGAGGAAGCACTAGACTGTTACCAAAAGATGCAATTGGAGGGTGTCCCTCCAGATGCTGTCACGTTCATTTGCAGTTTGAAAGCCTGTTGTAGTGTAGAAGCCATTGACAGGTGTGTAGAAATACATGCTGAGATTGTCAAGAAGGGATTGGAAAGAGATGCTTTTATTGGAAGCACTCTGGTGGACATATATGCCAAATGTGGCTCGCTTGCAGAAGCACAGGATGTTTTTGATGTGCTGCCAGTTCGGGATGTAGTCACGTGGAACACACTAATTGCAGGGTATGCTGAACATGGGGCTGCTGAGGAAGCACTTCATCATTCGAAAGAAATGGAATTAGAGTGTGTCTCTTGGAATGCTGTCACATTTGCGTGCTGCTTGAAAGGTTGTGCTAGCGCAGGTTTCATAGTCCGGGGCCAAGAAATTCATGCCAAGATGGTCAAAGAGGGATATGAAACACATCATCTCGTAGGTAATATTTTGGTGGATCTGTATGCAAAGTGGGGTTCACTTGCTGACGCTAAGGAAGCATTTGAAGAACTGCCCTTTCGAGATGTAGTCTCATGGACCGTGCTTCTATCAGGATTTGCAGAACATGGGTTTGCAGATGAATCATGGAGTTATTTGGAACAGATGAAAATGGAGAGTGTATCTCCTAATGCTGTGACACTTGTTTCCATCCTGAAAGCTCTTGGCAACATAGGAGACATAGACAGGAGCCGAGAAATACATATCGAAGTTGTTAAATTGGGTTTTGAAACAGAGCGTTTTGTTAGCAACTCACTTATGGATGTGTATGCGAAATGTGGCTTAGTGGCAGAGGCACAGGAAGCATTTGACAAGTTGCCAGTTCGAGATGTAGTGTCATGGACTGCCTTAATTGCAGGCTATACTGGATGCAGTCTTTGTGAGGAAGCTCTTGATTGTTTGCAACAGATGCAATTGGAGGGCGTGGCTCCAGACATGGTGACATTTGCTTCCAGTTTAAAAGCTTGTGGCAGTTTAGGAGATACAGAGAGGGGCCAAAATGTACATTCTGAAATGGCCAAAAAGGGACTTGAACAGAATCATTTTGTTGGCAACTGTGTGGTGGATATGTATGTGAAATGTGGCTTGCTTGTAGAAGCTCGAAAGATATTGGATACTCTGCCAGTTCGAGATGTAATCTCATGGAATGCATTGCTTGCAGGTTACACGGAACATGGGCTTGGTGAGGAAGCGCTGAACTGTTATAAACAGATGCAGCTCGAGGGTGTGTCTCCGGATGCTGTCACTGCTATCAGCTGTGTGAAATCTTGTGGCAGCATAGGAGCAATAGAAAAGGGCCAAGAATTACATATTGAGGTTGTGAAAGTGGCATATGATATAGATTTGTATCCTGACAGTGACTCACTTGCGGCAGTACTAGCAACTGCTCTTGTTGACATGTATGGTCGGTGTGGGAGTATGGTCGATGCTCAGGAGGTGTTCAATGCAATGATAGCAAAGGAACTTGTTGTGTGGAATGCATTGATTAGTGGATACAGTAGGCAAGGAGAGTGTGGCCTTGTTTTCAGTCTGTTTGATGGAATGAGAGAAGATGGTGTACATCCAGATGGGATCACATTTCTCAGTATTCTTACTGTATGTAGTCATGCAGGACTTGCAGATAAGGGCCATGAGTACTTTAAGTATATGAGCGATGAATATCACATCAGTCCCATGATTAAGCATTACAGCTGTATGGTTGACCTTCTTGGCCGTGCAGGTCGATTGGATGAAGCCGTGGCAATGGTAGAGAGCATACCTATTAAGCTTGATCTTGTTGTGTGGAGCACGATGTTGGGTGCTTGTCGGAAGTGGGGCAATATAGAGGTTGGAAGGCAGGCCTTTGAACAAGCAGTGCAACTAGACAAACATCACACTGCAGCATTCCTGTTGATGTTTAACATCTGTGCTGATGTGCATGTGGGAGAAGAGTGAGCAACGTGTTCGAGGTCTTTTTTGTAATTGGAGAAGTGTATTGTCAACACAGATGAGCACACTTCAAGTTGAATCAAAAGACGTTTCATTGTTGTACTGAGAAAGCACCACAATGTAATATTTCAGAATCAACTCCAATGGCCCAGACCAAAAACCCACTACATACAATGTCGTAAGTTGTGTCGTAAATGTGGCCGAACACTTTTGGTTTGGAGTGATGAGAATCTACAGAACTGATGCAGGTAGGCTACTGGATGACGGATGCAGAGATGCTTTCCTTGCTGCAAATGTGCCCGCCTTCCAGAGACTGCTCTAATTGCCCAGATCAAGGAACTACAGTGAAATAAAGCTGTAGGTAGAGTGAAAAATGTGGGAACATGAAACAAAACTGAAGTTTGTAAGGTTTTGGTGATGAAAAAATACACACGGCTGCTTGGGTTGGGGTGGGCTGCTATCCCTCTACTAGGGAGTGCTTCTAGGGGGTGACCGGCTGCGAGCCATTTTTGTAGCCCTTACAGTATTTAGGTAGTGTGTCCAAACATCATCCTTGGCTATTCTGTATGGCTATTTTCTAGCCAAAAACATGAAAACATGTTTCTCTCTTTTCGGTTCTGTTTTGTTTTTTCGATTTCCTATCTCCTCTCAAGATATTCACACTTAAATTTTTATTTCCAGTTTTTTTTTTTTTAAGTTTGGCATTAGAGAAGAGACGGGCTTAGTACCCATGGGACCCCCCTTATCCCACAAATCAGGGGCAAGGCACATCAATTGGGGTAGCCAGCAGGGTTCGAACCCATAACCTGGGTTTTGACAACGAAACACCTTAGAAACTGAGCTACCGCCCGATGATAATATTTTCAGTTTTTGAATCTCCTGTCATGACATTCTTCAATAAGTTTTAATTTTCCTGTCACGTGCATCAGGCTTCAGATACATGTGCCAAGACTACATGAGGCCATGCACAGGGAGATCTAGGCCTGGAAAGACCATTGTGACTAGACTTGGAACGAAAAGACAGCAAGAAGCTGGCATTGGACACTGCAGCAGGCCTATGAAGAATGAGTAGACTTGGAACGAAAAGACAGCAAGAAGCTGGCATTGGACACTGCAGGGCATTGTTGGTCACTGTTGGAAGTGTGGGGGCCACCAAAAGCACGAGCTAGATCAGGCTAGTCAGAATTGGGCACGTTTGGGAGGCTTTGGGCTGCCTTGGGGCACCCAAAACAGCCCGGCTAGATGCTCAAAGGGGGCGGTCCAGGGGCTGGGGTGGAACAACCCTTCGTAGGGGCCAAAAGGGGTTTAAAAAACCCTTTTTCAGTTGGGCAGCATAATAACGCTTTTTTAATTTCTGCAGGCACTACTCAATTGGCTATTGTCAATCCACACATCATGCAACTGCAGCAATAATAATAACACGCTTCTTATGGTAGAGTTGTGTTTGAGAAGACGAATGGACATCACCAACAAAAAAAAGGAAGCCCATACCTCATCCTTTGGAGAGAGGGGGGACGGGTGGGGGGGGGGGGGGTGTTGGACCCCGTAGACTCAACATCTATATCTCAGCCCCAGTTCACTGAAGACAGGTCCCTCATGCAAAGGATGTACACCATGATGGCCCCTCACTTGCAGATGATGATGCAGGGATAGGGAGGCCAAATGGAGAATGTAACTGTCACGTAGGCTGTAATGCCTGTGACCGACGGCAGACCGGATGGCCATGTCCGGGGTTCAGTGGGAGAGGACGCCCATGCGGAGTCATGGGCGGCCAGGCTAGTGTGGACGGCAGGCCACACACTATATAGCTTGGGGGATGAGGGGCAATCCTCATTCTTCCTCTATGGCTGGGTGGTGAGCCAGAGGCCGTCCCCTCTTGTGGTAACGCCCGTAGCGGCGTTACGGGAATGTAACACTGGTATTAGAGCGTGGTTCGATGGGATTGTCAGAGCCCGCACGTGACCGGGGGACCGGAGCCCACTCGATGGTTTTCGAACATTCGTCTCCTTATCCTTATCTCGAATGGAGGGTGTGGAGGGAGGCAGCCATGGAAGAATGGAGGGGAAGAACTCTCTCTCTCTCTCTCTCTCTCTCTCTCTCTCTCTCTCCCTGTCACACACAGCATCGAGGTAAGCAAAATTTGTTTGTTTTCTTTTTGTTTTCTGCGTTGAATGGAAATGCTGCGCAAAACTGTAAAAGGATTTGAACGTGTGTTGAAGTGGGGGGGCGCAGACCAGCCCCACGAAAACATTGGAAACACACGCTGTGTGTGGGGGGTGGGGCGGCGAAAACCTCATATTTGCCGGAGTGCTTGGCATAAGGTCCTGTGCAAGGTGTGGGGTGGTTTGCCCCAAGCAGCAGACCAGCAACTCTCCTATGCTTACGCCTGTAGGGCAAAGCTGGAAACATTGAAGAAATGCGCAGCCTCACAGGCCAAGCGATATGCCATAGTCGCTCTCCTCTCCTATCTGTGATTCAAGAACCGCAACACACACGTTCTCTCAACCAGCTCCGAAGTGCAAACCACTTGCAGCACAACCCGAGCTGAAAAATGGGGGACTAGGGTTCATGGAGGTCGCAACAACCCGTGGAGGCCACTTGCAGAGCAGCCCGAGCTGCATTATCCCTCCACCGCCGGGAGAGGGGGGTTGTCGTTGCTCTGTTTTCGGCCTGAAACGCAGTCCGCGCTTGGAGACGAGCGGACCACAAATGTGCGAGAAACCAATCCTTGCCAAGCGCCAGCAGCTGCCTCGCGAGAGCACCGGGATGATGATAAGGTTTTGAACCTTCATAAATTTTTGTTTTTTTTTTTTAATGTTGGGGAAGTTCCCACGGAAAGAAACCTCCTCGCACGCTTTAAATGTGTGTGTTGGGCAGCTTGGGAAACGGGGGGTTGCGGGAAGCCTTCTCTGTGGCTGCGAGTTCATTTTTCAGCCCTCCAAAGCCAAGGATCCCACAAAGAGAACGCGGTTTGCAACACAGCAACAGCGTGAGGTTTGCACTCTCCACATTGTACATTGGTGTGCCCGTAGGCGTGCCCGTGGACATCCAAAAGGATACAAGCAAGTCCATAGGTGATTATTCATGTGTGCGGAGCTACACGCACGAAGGAGGGCAGTTGATAGGGTCATTGACATACATGTCGTGAGTGCATAGCCACCCGCAACACCGTTATTGCCATAGATACCGTGTGTGTGTGGCTACACAACACAACATCGACATCGAGTTATCTTTGGATCGCGGGTGCGTAGCCACACGCAGTAGCAATTATGTTGTAGCGTAGCCCGTTTTGAGGCTTAGTGATATAGTCTGACACTACTTGTATGGTCCTAGAATCATGAGATGATCTCTTGGATCAGGACGTACTAAACAACCGCAGTGTTGTGTTGTGCTTAACAACCAAAGTGTATTATACTAGGTCCGTAGAGAGATGCAAGCACTTGTGCATGGTCCTAGAGGTCTATTATTCTAAGATTTGTAGTAATCTTAGAGTGAGGTCCGTAGTGATCTTTCAATTCGGAGTTCATTGAAACCTGGATGTTCATGATGTTAACGGTCTAATTGTTCAACATGGCTTATAATAGAGTACGGAGCTACTCTGCCCACCTTTGGAGTATGTCATTACTCCTTTCGTTTGATAGGATGGGAGTATCCCTGAGAGGTCTTACTCTAAACGCTACCTTATGGTGGCTAGTCTTTAGACCTTCCTTTGTTACTTCATATACTAGCTTGATCAGTAGTTTATGTAGTGGGCCATTGGGACGTTGCCGGATTGTTCTCATAAATACTCTAGATTGAGTATCTGAGGTAAGCCTAATTGAGCCGTAGTGCTCATAACCCTTCACAATCTTTTAACAGATGCTAGAAGATTGTGATAAACTTTGGAAAATGAATCCATGTACAAGCGTAGTCTTGATATGGTTATGCCTTGTGTCCAAACAAGTTGCTTACTGTTTGTAGCCACAAGAGAGCCTTGGCCCGTAGAGGCAAGCTGGCCCTTGTTGGTAGTAACAAAATAGTGTCACTACTTGGGCCTAGAGAGTAGTGACTAGTTTGATTTAGTCACGTACATTGCCTGGTAAAAGTAATCCCTAAGATGTGTATTACTTGGGATAAAGGGGCTAGCAGTGCTGCTAGCAGTACTCAATTGAATGGTTTATCTAGGAGTACTAATCTGACGGATTAGCATACGCCTAGATAATAATAACAGATTTAGGATTGATTTGTAGAAATCAAAGATAAATCTGAAAGGGTATAGTCTTGAGATGTAATTCTCAATGTCCTTATAAAATTTGATCGAAGAGAACTATTCTTAAACTCACTAGCATGGTTTTCTCTTCTTTTTATTGCCATGCGTTGACATCCCACTGCTCGAGAGTTTGTGGTGATCTTTCGAGGGGGGACAGAGCCTTTTTATATGTCACATCAATTGGTTTGGCGGTAATTTGATGGTATGGGACATCAAATTCTCACGGAATCGATTGTAGTCTTGATATGGTTATGCCTTGGCTTGTGCATGTAAATTGACTCTTTGGCAGGTTGTATGTACACTTGTCTGTAGTGATAAAGTGTGCAAGATAAAATTTGAACTTTGAAAATTACCAAATATAGCCATAAGTTGGGATAAAACCTAGTTACAGAGTTCGGAGAAGCTCTAGGTAGCAAGACCATGATGGTGTACTAGTGCTAACAAAGTGATTTAGTTCCGAAGTGATCTAAATCTAGAGGTTAGCAGTAAGACTAGTTTGGTTGGACAGTTTCATGAATGGGGGACGCCCTATAGCATTTTGCAAGCGTAGTCTTGCCTATGTTCAACATAAGTGTGCAATTGTGAGCACATTTTAGTTGCTACCATATGAATTTGGAAAATATATTACTTTCCTACATAAGCAATTGTAATATTGCATGACAGGCTATGTTGCTTACAAAGTTCATGTGCGTGTAAACCCTATAAGTCGTATGACCCTTGGGAAATGAGTGGAGCATTTCTAGGATTTAATAAGGTTTTACATGGCAATAGTGAGTAGTATCTCACTCCAGATGAGCCTGGTTGTTGTTAGTATCGGATCCGACATATGTAGTGTACATAAACTCGGGCTGAGTTAGGATAGAAGGCTAAGCCGGAGAGCTTAGTGGTAAATCCTACTGTATCTGGTGAGTTTTGACTTAACCGGAGTGTTAAGAAGTAAACTCAAAGTCTGGGGCTGAACTGGAGTGTTCGGAGGCAGACATATCTTGGGGTGAACCATGGTACCCAGGAAAAAAGCTCTTCACACTAAAATAGTGCACAATAATTTTAGGGTGATAAAAATCCATCGCGGGAATGTTTTACAACTTTCCATAGATGATAGATGAAGACCATGTACTTTACGGAGTTAAAGTACATAGGTGGTGACTTCGGTGCCACATTTTTTGTAGGAAGTCACCAGTGGTGTGGTTAGGTCGGCCGAGACTCCACAAGACCTATGCACTAGTTTTTAAGTTGACCTCTATGATAAGGACGTCCAAAAATTTGTGTTGTAATACCAGATATTGTACTGCAATGTGCAATGGAGGGGTCAATTTGTGTAGTCACTTCTTAGCAGCAAGTGACTTAATCATCTTGTTATAGATGATTGTATATGGTACTCCCGCCATGGGTACGGAGTTACTCACAGACTAGTATGGAGCTACTAGTGTGATGATAGTGGGTACGTAGTTACTCACTACTAATACATAACTGCTAATAACATTAAGATCCTCGAGTGAAAGATACTCTAGATCAACATTTTAAATTACCGAACCACAATCCATGAGTATCGAGGTACTCATAAATATGTTGACTTGCTCAAATCGAGGGACCGATTTGTTCGATGGTATGGAATAAGCAAGGAGAGTGGAGTAACTTAAAAGTTACACATCACTAGTCCTAGTGAGTTGTCGAGGTCATCCGTAGTTTGATGATCCCCTCTACCTATCAGATAACATTCAATTTTGCAAGCCCTGGCATTTAATCCGTAGTGATTATGAGTTTGGTGTGAGATATGGTTATGAAGTTCTTGCAAGAGTACTCGTTTATTTGCTTGTCATTGGTTATAGCTTGGTAGAGATTGCCACCTGTGATGGGTAGGTAGCTTTGCCGCTATAATAAGGAGGCAGCAAATAATGTTCTCATAGTTATACTTCATACCAACACCAAACAGGGATAGGATGAAATTCCTAAGTTCATCATCACGAAGTACTGTAATGTTTGCATTTATATTGAATGTATGATGTAATAAGACATTGGGCTTGTGTAATTACCATCAATTATCTAGCAACCTATGGCTTCGCAGCAAGCTCAGTCATGTGGATTGATAATGTGGTTATTAGTAGTTTAAAATTTGTCTTGATAGATGGTACAACCCACCCAAATAATTCATAAGTGTGTAACCGCTTATGAAGGGTAATAATATGTAACAATGAAGCACTTTGTTACAAGTGTGAAACCACTGATCTGTTGCAAAGCAGTTTATCGATAGTACCACCATATGTGCGTAGACACTATACCACATCTTCGTTGCAAGATGTTTAAAAGTTTCTTGGAAGGACTCAAGAATAAAAATATATTTAACACGGTCTAGATTTGTTCTTGGACCTATGACACTAGCGCGTAGTCCGCTTGAGAGTACAATTTTTGAGGACAAAAACCTTTCTTGAGGGAAAGGAGGGATATCCTCAAATATCACATAAACTCGAATAGTTGTGTGAGTCCAGACAATACTTGAAGGGATATGTCTGGTAATAGCAACAAAGAGTTGTAAGTGATTGGATGTAACTCCAGACACCCGTAGTGGTGAAAAATCTTTATCAAACATCTCCACATACTATATGGTCCCCGCATATATAGTATGGCATAAGAGATAGGAAGTTTGATTGTTATATTTGAATAAAAATTTTCAAAGTTACATTTACTCTGAGTTAGAGTGGAGTTTAACCATCCATAGATTGATGGTAGTTAGAAACTCAACAAGATTCTAGAGCATATGCTTGTGCAAAGATGTTACTCTAAGAGAGAAAGTATCTCTCAGCTTTGGAACTAATCCTTGTGATGCATGATTAGATTGACTCTAGTTTATTTCTCTTATGGCCGTAGAGCTTTCCAAGGAGAAGTTTTAACAAGTTGGTGATGCAACATGGTAGCGTAGTCTACAAATATCTAGTAGCATGGTCTAAGAACTTGCGCTACTAGAGTGCTCTCCAGTACATTAGCTTCTGTGCTAATGACATGATGCAAAATCAAGGCATGAAATTTGCCTTAAGGTTTTGGTTGAAATACCAAATCATGGCTTGTGTGAGCATGATCCTGTCTTTACAGAGGTCTGGCATGCTGTACGCGTACGCACTTTGTCACAGCCGCACCCACCTTCCTCGCCGGCACATAATGCTAGTCCGGAGGGACTGGCCGTAGGTGCGGTGGGTAGCGAGGCGAGAGTTAGTCCGGAGAGGCTAGCCGAGCCTTCAGGGTATAGTTTTGATAGTCCAAGTGCGGGTCATCCTGGGATTCAGAAGACCTATGCACTAGTAAAAAACACAGTTTTATTGGCCTAGTTTGTTTAAGAACGTCCAGACTTACGTGCTGAAATGCAGTAAGTGCCAAGCAATAAACATGAACGTCTTAAGTTGGAGGACTACTCCATCCACTGGAGATTCCTCAAGGGAAATGGGAAAGCATTTCCATGGATTTCATTACCAGTTTACCCAAGATGAGTCAAGGGAATGACTCGGTGTGGGTGGTAGTGGACAGGTTAACTAAATGGCAAAGTTTATCGACACGAAGAAAACTATAAAAACGCCAGAGTTGGCAAAACTCTTTATTGAACTTCTCTACAAGCTATATGGCCTGCCCGCAGATATAGTGTCGGATAGAGATAGAAAGTTCAACAGTCATTTTTGGAGGGAAGTCTTCAAAAAGCTGGATACTACTCTGAGTATGAGTACGGCAGATCATCCGGAGTCTGATGGTCAAACTGAAAGAGTTAACCAAATTCTAGAGGATATGTTGCATTCTTATGTTAGTAAGAAGCAATCTAATTGGGAAGAGTACTTACCCTTACTGGAGTTTGCCTATAACAGCTCCAAACACTCAGCGACTGGATTTACACCATTCATGTTAATGTATGGATTCCAGCCGAGATCTCCGATGGTTGTAGGCCTAGAAAAGGAGAAGATTCAATCTGTCAAGGATTTCCTTGAAGATATGAATGATATGCTCAAAGCTGCATGCGAGAGCATTCGTAGCGCACAGGATCGTGCTAACACATTTGCCGATAAAGGACGCAGACAAGTGACCTTTGCAGAAGGTGACTTTGTATTTTTAAAGGTTCCTGCGTAGTGAGCAACCATGCAAACGGGAAAGTGTGATAAACTTTCTCCTAGATATTGCGGTCCTTTCAAGGTCCTTAAGAAGATTGGGGACGTAGCCTACAAACTTGAGTTACCGGAGAGTTCTCAAGTTCATCCTGTCTTCCATGATAGTAAACTGAAGAAATCAGTTCACGGGTTAGGGAACGTAGTTTCTCTAGATATTTTGGTAGAATTGATCACTCCACCAAAGATACCACATGAACCGGAAAGGATTCTTGGGTATCGAGACAGACAAACCCGACATAAAGTGTACCAGAAGGTACTTGTTAAATGGACAGATAGGGATGAGGAGGTAGCAACCTGGGAACACCGTAGTGCAATTTCCAAAAGGTTTCCCCAGTTTGTTTTCGAGGACGAAAACTCTTCTTAAGGGGGGGGTAAGGTCACGTAGGTTGTAATGCCTGCCTGTGACCGACGGCAGACCGGATGGCCATGTCCGGGGTTCAGTGGGAGAGGACGCCCATGCGGAGTCATGGGCGGCCAGGCTAGTGTGGACGGCAGGCCACACACTATATAGCTTGGGGGATGAGGGGCAATCCTCATTCTTCCTCTATGGCTGGGTGGTGAGCCAGAGGCCGTCCCCTCTTGTGGTAACGCCCGTAGAGCGGCGTTACGGGAATGTAACAGTAACCTGGGTAGGGTGTTTAAGGAACTTTACTCAACTAGTAAACAAGAGATTAAGACATTATGACCGATTATAAACCATTCATTCAGTCACATTACAACACCAGAAAATAACATAATGAGATACTGGATACCACACATTGGACTGGAACGTGCCTCCCCCCCTTCTTTTAAAAGTAAAGAATAAATAATGGCCCCGGAAAGACAATGCTTTCCTAGTCAAAACCCTCGTCTCCCCATGGCATAAGGCTTACACCAAGGCTCCTAGTGTCTAGCACAGTGGGTTTCACCACCCTATGTGCCACAGCCTGTGAGGCCTTATGCACTACATGTACTTACCAACCTTTCCAAGCAAAGAGAGTCGTCGGAACATGTGATAAATACTTGGAATTAATAGGCGCGATGTTGGTCTCCAGTCTTCAAGTTTTTCAACACTGTGGTAAAGTCAAACTGGCCGGGCCCGATGAAATCAGTGGGGGTTTCAGTTGGTAGCAGAAGCTAGACAATTGCGAGTGGCGGATTGATGTGGCCGTAGTCATTCGACCTCCCCATGCTATCTGAGTGGATGCACCTTACCCTTCCACTAGGCCAACGGGGACTAGACCAATGTGATCTTGCCTTGACGTTGGCGATCTAGCTTATATTGAAGAGACCAAGGCCTTCTCCAACCAAGAGTCGCACCTTCATGAAAATATTGCATCACACTTGTGCCCTTGTTCCCGTTAGTCACGCTCCAAGCTCCCAAGAGTTCTCCAACGTGTCAGCAAGTCCTCCGATGAGAGCCAAGATATAGGCAGCCCCCAAGTATTCTCCATGTGAACATGGTGCCCCAAAGACCACGGTGCACAAGTATGGAGTATATGTGGCCTCCAAGTGATGTAAGAATATGACGAGAAAGAAACACCGGCAAGATTGTCGACGAAAGGTAATATCAGCCCACTATTCAACCATATGGAGAAGTTGTTCAGTGGATATCAAGGCCTGTATGGTGAAGCACAAAAAGTAAAGTTGTCTTGCACAACCACACACATAGTAGTCCCAATTGAGTTAGTGTAGTGGTCAAGCTTGTGACTTGTAACCTCTAGGTTATGAGTTCAAGTCCCACTAGGCTCTCTCATGTTATAAAAGGGACACCTATGCTCGCTTGATGTGTTTGGTTGCTCGGGCTCTTGCCCCTTGAACACTCGAGTGACTCCTCCTCCTCGGGTGGTGGATCACCCGAGATAGGAGGATCCATACGAGACCCCTCCGCTGTTCCAGCGCTCGACTCATCGCGGTGGTCATGGGGTTGCCTAATTCGTGGCTCTTGCCCGATGGTACGTGGCCCTTGCCCGACCATGATAATTGGCTAATTGTTGAAAGGGGAAATCGGCTCCACCCACTTGATTAGGCCCCGGGTGTGTACGAAAAAAAAAAACCACAAGACGGATACTGTGTAGCGATTTACAGGAGAACCACCTACAGTAGGTACAAGGAGGAGGAGGCCTTTTTTACGAGGTGAAAGCATTTAAGGTGGCTCAAATAGTTGTGTCCTGGACATGTACTATTATAGTGATAGAGCATAAAATTTGAAACCTTAATGTGCCTTTTTCAAATTAGTGTATTTTAATAAAGAGTCCAGTTACCCCCCCTCTCTCTCTCTCTCAGTTACAAGTGCGGGCTCCTCTCACAGTCCCTCTCCATCTCTGAGAGGCACTGCCAGTACTGCAATCTCTCTCTCTCTCTCTCTCTCTCTCTCTCTCTCTCTCTCTCTCTCTCTCTCTCTCTCTCTCGATGCTGAAGTTGACGAAGCTGAGGTTGGTGTGCTGATTGGACTTGATGATGTTGATGCGCTAGGAGTGCTTGATGATTTACAAGAGGGCTTCGCCCATATAAATATACAAAGTGTGCTTTTTATGGGGGATAAAAGCTAACATGCTTTTCTTTTATTAAAATAGCTTTTCCCCACATTACAATGATCCAAGACCTCACAAATAAAATAAAAGGGGTGCCCATGCTTTTATAAAGTGGCATGGGCGGCCTTTTAAAGTAAAGTACTCGCTCAAGGGTTTTAGAAGTTTTTCAACATTTACAATATGACGATGGAGTTTTCCCTATTCAAGTCAACACATAAAAATGTTAGCAAACAGAACACACTGGATGTCCTAGGGCTACGTAGTTCTGGGCATTCTTGGCTCGTCAGGATGATTGATAACAAGTCAAACAGGATGATTGATAACAAGTCAAACAGTCAGTCATAAAGCATACACATGCTATCCATAAATCTAGTTTCAACACACTCTTATGCTAGTGCAAGACCCTTGTGTAGAAATCTCTGTTCACAATGCTTGCACCATCATGAGCTCGTCTAACAATGGATTCAAGAACCGTACCACTTGATCTTGAGGACCCAGGAGAGTCGTACCACTTTGGTCCTCCTTTTGGCATAGACTACCGCTTGGCTCCGAGAATAGTACCACTTGAGCCTCTAGTTCAGCATTGGAGATCGTATCACTTGAGTCTCCTAGTGCAAACATATCCATGGTTAAACTACCCTCAAATAACTTTTATTAAAAAAAATTTATATATATTATAGAGATAATCCAAGACTACTCTAGAATGGTGACATCCCTCGGGCTTCTCCCTACCCTCATGGTATCGCTCTTCAAGTCAATCCTGCTTATGCATGTAGAACCATCCAACTTGTCCAAAATGTCATCAATCCAAGGTATGGGAAACCGGTTCTTAATGGTGATCTTATTAAGGGTCCGTTAATCTGTAGAGCAATCCTTCTTCTAAACCAAATGGACTAGCTTGTAATGAGGTGAAGAACTCGGACTCACAAGTTCTTTTAAGCAACTCATTCACTTGACTCATGATTTTCTCTTGCTGATTGGCACTTAGCCTATACGCGGGCTAGTTAGCAGGAGAATTGCTAGGTACTAAATCAATATGATGATCTTGTAGCTGCTTGGGGGGTAACTCTTCTGGCAATGAATTTGAAAAACAATATTTAAACTGATTAAGAAAATTCAACCTTTCACTAGTAAGAGAATCCACATTCACATTACTATGCTCAACATCATCACACGAACAAAAACCAAGTACGAAGAAAGAGATTGGTGAAATTGGTAGATGGAATAACCACAAAAAACCTTGGGATATCATTTGAGACCTCAAAATCAAAAGTGTGGGGTTAAGTTTTAGATAAACTTTGTGGTAATAAACTTTAGCCAATAGGGGGGTGTGTATGACATCATCCTAGGAGGTGCCTACATTCACAAGTCTCAGTTGATCCACGATTGGGACAATGATCACGTCTATATTTGAAACAAGCGCTAAACATTGAAGGTCAATCTCTGAACATGGAAAGCAGGTAGACACTTTCTACTCGATGAGTTAGTCTCACGAGGACGACAAGGACTTCAGCTCTTAATATTTGTTAGACTTGTCACCAAGACCTAAGTCACATGCACCCATGCACTCAGGTGCTATATGACACTCTGGCTCATTATCAATGCTACACTTGTACAACAGTAAAACCTTGTAGAGATTTATTTTATCATATGTTGTGATCCCGAGTCCCAGGGACATGTAAGGAACGAGCTACATAGGTCACACCAGAAGCCTTAGGTGTCAGTATGTGTCATTTAACCCACTTGGAGAACAGACACATGTAGATCACCCTAGTGTAGTGGTCTATAACAAGTATGTAGATGCATTAGGCATCATAGGCATTATGGGCTTAGTCGTAGCCTTAGCCTTAGGGCCAGCTAGAAGTGGGCTCCCTTATGGGTTGCCCGAGAGCCACAAAGGGCTAGCCATGGGCCTTAAGCCCAGTTGGCTAGCCCTTGACCTTATGCCCCAAGGGGATAGCATGGGAGAGGCCCAGTCGGCGAGCAAAAAAGGCTTGCAAGCCACACGTGTATGAAAGCGCATGTAGAACAACATTTTTAGCTTATTGTGGACATATGGCAGACATGTATACGAAGGGGCCGACTGCAAGATGGGTGTGTCCTCGCAAACAACCTGACATCATAAAGGTGGCCAAAAGAAGGATGCACGAGTTGTACTTTCATGGCTTAGCCAACTTGATGATTAGTTTTTGGGAGATAATTTTCCAAAAGAGATAAGATCAAGTGCACTAGCAATCACTCATTGGGAAATGTTACTAAGAAGAGGAGATGCAAACATGACACTTCGTGTGGCAAGCTTTCTAAAGGCTCATGAAGGAGAACTTTTTTACCACCTTGGTATAAAGCTAGAGCTAGACAATAGTTTGACATACTTCATGAGTTAAAGAAAGAGACTGCCTTTGCTTATGTTGACAAATTTTGGCAAACACTCCTTCAGGCCGCCATAGAGTTCAAGAGAAGGAGTAGAAGAGGAAATTCATAGCTGGATTGAGATCTACTATTAGAGAGGTGGTTAACATGTTCCATCCTCATTCTCTTAGTTCTACTATCTCTCTAGGCATGAACTGTGAGAGAAAGAATGGTATTCCAAAGGATCACAAGCCACTTGAGCTTCATGTGTCTAAATCCCAGAGGCCAGGATTCTTTTCTAGACCATTTGACGAGTCTAAGAACATCGTAATAACAATAGCAATAATACCAAGAAGGTTGACACTAATAACAAGACTAATGGGTAGAATTTGAAACTCAGAGTAGCAAGAGGCAACACCTTGCCCATGTGCAGTGGCCCTACCCATCCCTGTTCCCATTGAAGAAGAGTCATCCATGGTGCCAAACCCCAAAGAGAACCATGCACACACTTCCATGACACCGTCAAGTAGTTCCAAGACTCAAGAAGATCACCATGACCCCACAACTCCTATGTTTAATACGCCGTGACACCAACTCACTAGCTTGAACCAGAAAGACAAAGCTCAATCAAGTGCACCAGCAAAATTGGCGGTAGTGACATCAAGGCTTTTGTCGTGTGGTGGATGGGCAGAAACTGTTTGCCTTAGCTCAGTGATACCACACGGTAAGTCGAAACCTTAAAACTCCGTTGTACATATATAATGTAACACTTCCTATTAATTGTACATACACATACACCCGAGAATGATAAAAAAACTTGAAACCCAAAACAAAACTAAAAAACAATCAAATTTTAAAAACAAGCACATGCACTTATGAGCACATAGCACATACACACACCCACACTCACTTGCATGTGCCCCCACGCATACATGCACGCACACTCAAACTACCTCTCCTTAGTCCCTTTCAATTTTCCTCCCTCTTAGATCCTTTAAAATTCTCCCCCTAAAATTTTGAAACACCCCCTCCTTAGAGAAAATTTCCACACACACAAACACCCCCATATGTACTTGTTTTTTAAAAAAGTTGGCTCACGTGGCTACGTCATCACATAGGCTCATATTTCCACGCAAAATAAAACCTTAAAAAAATAAATTCCACTCATGTCACCACATGATCACAAAAAAAAAAACCTATTAAAAAAGGTTGGCTCACGTCGCCATGTCATCATGTAGGCTTACATCATCACGTAGGCTCACATCATCACATCATCACCCAAAAAAAAAAGTTGGCTCAAGTCGCCACATCATCACATAGGCTCACATTGCCATGGCATCGTGTAGGCCCATGTTGCCACATCATCACCCGAAAAAATCAAAAAAATATTTTAAAAATAAGTCACGTTGTGATGCCATCACGTGAAAAAAAAACTTTTTTAAAAAAAGTCAGCTTACGTTATCACATAGGCTCGCATTAACACATCATCATCATTCAAAAAAAATAAAAAGAAAAGTTGGCTCACGTCATCAATTGGAAGAAATAATAATAATAATAATCTTTGTTAATTAAAAAGGGTGTCACATAAAAGTTTAGATATCCAATAAGAAATTCAGCTTTAAAATAGAAGTTTAGAACTTTAAAGGGTGTCATCGATTAGGAATTTTTTACCACAATAATGGCTGCTATGGAAGGTGTGAGGGGGAGTGGGTGGCCTAACGAGGTTCATGTCTCCCAAGATAACACATTGTGACTAACCCCAGTGTCAACCAAGGCAAGCCACATAGCTAGGTGGTCTTTTGGGAGAACTCTAGCTCCAGGTGAGCCAATTCCAGCATTAGGTTTTGTCTCGCGAATGTGTTGAGTATGAATATGGATGTGATTTTGGCACCATCCAATTGTGTAAACCTTGTCCCGAGCTTTTGTTTAAGAGTGTCCATGGTTGCAAGAACGTGAATCCAGTCCTTGAAATTGGTAGGCTCCAAAAGGGGCTCATATTCTTGGTCCGCATCTTCACCATCCAACATCTTGTTACATGCTCTATAGATATCAACAATCGATGTGGTGTGAGCTTTTATGCTACATGCTTTGCAAATACTGATTCAAGCGACCAGAGCGGTTGTGTCGTCAAACTCATTGGTGAGAATGCCTTGACCCATGGGATGATTCTTCCTTGTTTTCAAGGATTGGTTTCCCTTTGGTATGTAAATGTGATAGATTTTCCAATCGTGAACCAACCGTGTGTCTCTAATGTAAGGCCTTCCGAGGATCATGGTGTATGACCCTCTTCTCTAAAAATCCATCACTATGAATGTGTGGTGGAAGCTTAGCCTGAAGGTTGTAATCTTTGGATCTTTCACGATGCCTGAGGAATCTGGTTAGACTGGTTCTAGAGATAGAGGCACCATAATTGGCTCTTTTCGTGATCCCTTTAAAATGGATATGGTCTCGGTCAAGGCCTTTGGCAGGCACTAAGATTCCCTTATTGGTTCTATGGTTGGCTTTGGGATGGGTTCAAGGATTGGCTCGAGTAAGGTCAGTGGTTCATAATCAATCACTTGCTCAAGTATTGGCTTTAGATTAGCTTGCACCTTCCTTGCAAGCTCTTGGGCTTGTTTCATTTGTTGTTTCTCCAACACGGGATTGCGATATTCTTTGAGTTTTTTCAGAAGGTTTTAGTCAGTGGGTTTCTCCTCTTTGGGAAGAGCTGGTTTGAACAAGAGATTACTCGTTGTCTTGGGTGAGGTAGGCATTCTTGAAGCTATCATGCGAAACACTTTCAATGGTCATGATATCATTTCCCTTGGCAACAGATCATGTGTTGCTCTCTTGCATGTTCTCTTCGAGGTCTTCTTCTTTGGGACCTCTGATTCTAGTTCATTACCCTTTTTAGGGTCTGATGTAACCTTTTGGGCTTACACCTTTGGCCCTTGGGGTGTTAACTGTTAGGTTGAAGCGTGATCCTCAACTTATTTTGGAGTTTTTTGCTTCTTCGTTGCCGTGGATGTTTCCTTTTGGCAACTATCCTCAACTTGGTTTAGAGCTTTTTGCCTTCGTTGCCTTGGATGTTTCCTTGGCAATGACGGCATTAAGGGGGACTATATGTATAAGTCCTCCTTGTACACTTAACAAATTAAGGCTTGTTGATGTGGGTGATGCTCCGACCACTAGGGTGATTGTCACACTATGTTAGCACAATCCTTAAAGGCATGTTCGAATCCACACCTGTAACATTTGCCTCCGTATGGCATTAATGACATTGGGATTTGGCATTGGATTAAGAGATGGGGTTGGGGCACTAGTACGAGGGTTCCATGAGAGCACTTGGCAACACGGTGTGGGCCCTTACAATGGAAACAATGTAGTGGTGGCCTATGTGTCATGTTATTGAGGTCTCTCACTCTTTGTTGCACCATGGCTTTGAATAGAGAGGTATAGTCTATGGCTGGAGGTTGCTTTGGATATCCATATGAATTATATTACTCATATGACTCATAGGTCCCATGTTTTGGACTCATAGCTGTTTTTTTTAAGACTCTCAGAGTCTGATGGTAATGTCATCGAGTATTGTTGTACTAGTGTGGTTCTAGGAGGAACTGGTTGGGGTGATAGTACAAAGGTGAGTATTGCATTGGTGGCAGTATGTATATCCTTTTCAATATAGGGTTTTGATAAATGGGCCTTGGATTATGTGCCGATTGAGAAGCATATGGGAGTAGGGCTAATGGTTTCTTTGGCATCTCGGGAGCATAGGTTGTGGTGTTAGGTTTCCTTGGTACCAACAATGGGTTGTATCGTGGTTCCCTTGGAACAGGTTTTTTCTTGTCTACCTCTCAAAGAGCATTAAATAGTACATAACAATGATTACTAGGGTGAGGACTAAACAAAAAACATACCATTAGTACCTCACCGTGAAAAAACCTATAGTTTTTCACATGGAATTAAAAATAGAATTCCATGACACACAAAAGATATCCAGATTAGGTATGAATTGATTCTGTAGCCTCTGACTACACTTAGGAAACTCACAACATCCTCAAATGGGTGAATATACATTATTTGTATATTTAATCATTTGAGCCCTTGACGACACTTAGGAAACTCTCAACATGCTTAGATGGGTGGTTATACATTATTTGTATCACTGTGAAAAACCCTAGTTTGTCACACATAGGCAAATCGAGTGCTGGGATGTAAATAAACATGTCACATAAAAAGTTGTGTGAAGATCCAAAATGTACTCAATATCTTTGCTAACCGATTATGAACAATGTCTGTTAAGGAAACTAACTAAACAAGCCTCACCATTACAAAGATAGAAACATGGCCTTGCTCCTACGAGCATGATGCTCATGGGCATCTATAAAGAGTTGACCAACTACCTTCAAGCACATTAGAGCAAGGTAGTCAATACTTATCTCCTCCCCAAGCTCATCAGTCATGTTAGTGAGGTTCATTTGCCAAAAGAACCTTTGGTAAAGGAGGAGCCACTAAGAATATGGAATCCAAAGGCCAAGGAAGTCGGTCTCGCACTCATTGCCAACACAAAGGAAATACTGAACCAGAGCATAAAAAAGATCAGAGGGCCCTAGTCAGAATAAAGGTGCAACCAACACCTACACCAAAAGAAGAGGTGGCAAAAGAGGTATTTGTGAATATTTTAGAAGTCTCCACTCACCTCATCTATGCATAACTTTGGGATCGAGTGACTATTACACGACAACAACTGAGAGAAAACCAAAGAGACTAATGTAGGTATACATGCCTAAGTGCAAGTCATCTCTACAGTTGAAGAGGTGCAAGTAAGTGTGACAATTCCTATGCTCATAATGCAAATTGAACTAACGAATGGTGAATAGTGCAATGCCTATCTATATTCCAATTCCTATGCCACAAGTAGATGTGATACAAATCTCATATAGTGTAGATGCCACAAGTACATGTTATACAAATATCATATAGTGTAGAGGCAAATGATTCCGTGGCTATATGGACATACTTGGATGTGAATGTAAGTGAATTGCTTGACCATTAAAAAAATGCCTTAACAAATAGAATCTCAAGGGAACATGCACAACTCATTACATTTATGCTAGTGTCCATGGTATTTTTAAGTACTAATGCATCCTTAAAGCATGAAAGGGAAGTAGTTAGCTCATATGAGAAGGAGAATGTCATGTGCATGACATGCTCATATACCTTCTCAGGGATAATCGAGAAGGGGCAACCAGAAAAAGACCATTAGAGCTAGGACTTGAAGCACAAGATACAGAAGTGGATAGTGCAAGGCTTGGAGAACTTGGAGGAATTAGGGGGCTTAATCGGCAAGGAAAATGGAGTCGGCTGTACCAGAAGGGGTTAGTTGCCAGTATAGCAGGCGCTTCAGTCCATGGAGAGGTGCAGCCCAACCAGTGATTTGTTGGAGTTCATGCCCAGTCGGCTGGTCTGACAGTAGTTGGCCAGCGTTGTAGTTGTCCAACATGCCTATAAAACGGCCAGTGTGCTCATCATTGTACTCATTCATTCCTCTAGGGAATGGGTCCAACATTAGGATAGTTTTTGGGTGTTTCCCACCTTTTATGAACGCAGCCTATGGCTGTAGATTAGGAGTACCTTTTTGTACTATATAAATATACTGAATTTTCTAGCATATATCTCTCTCTCTACTCTCTCTTCATGTCTGCGTTTTGCATCAACATGTTTCCAGTAGTGTTTAGGGCTGAAAGAAGACCCCCAAAGCTTCTGCGTGTAACATTGGTATCAGAGCATCAGGCTCAGTAATGCTAAACACTAATTCAGTCCCATATGATGGTGTACAGGTCCAAGGTACAAAGGAAAGTATACGGATACGAAGCCCAGGGCAAGGAACATAGAATCGGGAAGAGCTCCCAGGAAGTTTGTTGGCGGTGTTCCACCACAAAGCCAGAGGGAATGGCAGTCCTTTGAGCGAGATAGGTTCTCGGACAACGGTCCCAAGGGAGGATTATCCTCCAAGGGGTGATGTGAGAGTGCCAGACTCATTTCTCAGGAATGAAGACCAAGACAGTGTTCAGATTCAGGGCAGGAATGGAACAAATGCATAGATCTTAATCTGAGACAGAGTGGTTTTGGAGACTCGGTCGGGTTTTCAGAGAAAAGGGTTTGCCAGGATGGATGGATAACAGAGGGACTTCAGGAAACGATTGGGATGATGATAGTCATCCAAGAATAGGTTGGAATCCCATCATCAAGTTTAGTAGAGGGGGATGTCATGTGCATGACATGCTCATGTACCTAGAAGGGGCAGCCAGAAAAAGACCATTAGAGCTAGGACTTGGAGCACAAGATACAGAAGTGGACAGTGCAAGGCTTGGAGAACTTGGAGGACTTAGGGGCTCAGTCGGGTGCAAGGAAAATGGAGTTGGCTGTACACCAGAAGGGGTCGGCTGAGCAGGCACTTCAGTCCATGGAGAGGAGTAGCCCGACCAATGATTTGTTGGAGTTCATGCCTAGTCGACTGGTCCGCCGACAGCAGTCGGGGCCAGCGTTGCAGTTGTCCAACATGCTTATAAAAGGGCCAGTGTGCTCATCATTGTACTCATTCATTCCCCTAGGGAATGGATCCAGCATTAGGACATTTTTTGGGTGTTTCCCACCTTTTATGAAGGTAACCTATGGCTGTAGATTAGGAGTACATGTTTGTACTATATGAATATACTAAATTTTCCAGCATATCTCTCTCTCTCTACTCTCTCTTCATGTCTGCATTTTGCATCAGCATGTTTCCAGTAGTGTTTAGGGCTAAAAGAAGACCCCCAAAGCTTCTGCGTGAAAGAGACCAAGTGTAGAAAGCTCTATAATATGCAGAATGAAGGTATGTAAATGCCCAGCCTCCCCTTAATGCATCAAGTTGACAAGTTGCCTATTGAGGTCACACAAGGGGTGTTGCTGTCCATTGTCGAAGGTATAGAGCATTGCCTAGCCTCACCATATGAGAGCATTGATGCATATCATGCACATTATTTGCATGCAAACAAAACCCATGAGAATTGGGTACCACACTACTATATACTTTCGGAATTCTTCATGGACATAAATCAAATAGTGCACAAGAAGAGATAAGCAGACTCATGGACTTTTTAAAGGAAAAGGATTTCGAGATTCAAAAACTAGTAGCAGAGAAGAACACGTGGCATAAGCTGAAGGCAATAAAAGTCCAAGCCCTTATAAGTAAAGCTTAGAGAGTTATAAGAAGAAAACAATCTCATTAGTGCCAAGTTTACTTTCATAGAAAAGGATGTGGATGATTAGAGGGCATATATCCTTATTGGTGCCAAGGATGTGCATTCTCAGAGGACACAAACCTAAGGTTTTTAAGGGAGATTATAGAAAGAGGGGAGATTTTTTGTGGTGAGCATTTTCCATAGAAAAGGATGTGGATTCTTAGAGGGCAGATCTGAGGGTTTATAAGGGCGATTATAGAAAGACGGGAGATTTTTTGTGGTGAGCAGATTCCAAAAAGATACCCTCCCCCTTCCATCAAGAGAGAGAGGAGTGAAGAGAGTTGGAGAGAGTTATATGACATAATTATTTGAGAGGGAGAGGGTGAGAGAGAGCTAGATGGAGTGAAAACAAAAAAACATAACATTGCATCCTCTATATCAAGGTTATTGCTTCAAACTGAAAATAAAACCAAGTTCATTCACATACAACTTCCAAATAAATAAATGTGAAAACCATCATCTTTACTACTATGGGTCTTGCTTGTCCTCCCAGGGTGAAGGCACAAAGTAAGTAAATGGCATTCGTACCCTTCCGCACTTCCTCTAGCAAGACACACTCAAAGGATTTATCAATAAAAACATGGGCTCGCCATATCACAATTTAATCCCACCACTTTGGCCTTCACTTGAGAAATAGCATCATCATTACCAAGAAGTGGAAAGGATGTGAGACCTTTCCATGCTTGTGCACCATCTATGATCTTTTGCTTGACCTCCACATTGGTGGTCTCCCTCTGGATATGTGCAGCAACAACTTCAATGCTAATATTTGATGAGGCCATCACAAACAATACAAAGGAGGGTTTAAGGTGGTGTACTCCACTAACAAGGCTTGGTGGCAATGGTGATTAGCAAAGTGCTTTGGAGCTTATCTCTATATTTATAGTAGTGGGAGAGGTGTACTTTACTTTTGCAACAACAAACAAAATAAAAAACACATTTTATCAATGTCAATAATAAAGGCATCTTTCCTTAAATTTATACACCACAATAATAAAGGCATATTTTATACTTTTTGGGGAAGAGCAAGTATGTATTGGATTTTTTTAATACATGAAATTTTAGATAAGGGGTTGTGTGTTTTGTGGAGCACCTTGACCCTCTCTCTTCTCTCTCTAGCTCACCGTCCCCTCTCATTTCTGTATGATTTTGAACCATTAAATGCTCACAACGTGAATACCATTCATCAATACATGACCAAGTCTTCAATACCATACCTACTTGAAAATGCACAACCCATAGCAAGAGGGGGAAGAGAGAGGGGGGGAGAGAGAGAAAGATATTGCACAATCGAACCCTCTACAATGAGGTTATTCATGCTCTTGACGATTCTTATTGAAAGGGAAGATATCTTCAAAAAACACTACAATAAAATTTTAATGTTTCAAGAATATTTTATTCATCATTCTGTTGAAAGTAGCCGGGGTATTAACCAAACCAAACAACATAACTAAAAACTCATAGTAACCAGTTTGGGTTCTAAAAGCAGTCTTGAAAATGTCTCCTTCATCCATATGAATCTGCGGACTTGAGGTCAATTTTCCTAAAAGCTTTTGCTCCCTTGAGCTTGTCTAGCAAGTCATCCACTCGTGGTATCGGATGTCGATTCTTCACATTAATTTTGTTTAAAGCACGATAATTGATACACATTCGATACATCCCATTCTTCTTTTTAACGAGAAGAACCGGAGTACCAAATGGAGAAGTGTTGGGTCTAATCAATCCTTTCTATAATAATTCTTCTACTTATTTTTTAATCTCTTTCTACTCAAGCATGTTAGCTTTACATGGTGGATATCTTCCAGGGATCATCTCAATTTATAATCTTCTGGATGGGATTTAGATAAACTAGAGGTAGGTCATCTATAAAGCATTTAAAGAACTTAGAAATGAAAGGATCATGAAACAGATTTGGTTTAGAGTCAACCTGAGCTCTAAGCTGGTTGACAAGAATAAAAAATGTCTTCTCCTTTCTTATAACTCTTTTAACTTGAGTATTGAGTTAAAAGAGGACCTAAATCACCCTTAGTCTGACACACTGAAGATACATTTCTTTATTATCTTTCATTAACCATATTGTATGAGCATTATAATCAATTTTAGGGTTATGTTCATGTCTCCATGGCGTTCCTAATATGACATCAACACCTTGTAAAGGAACAACTAAAAATGTTCTCTTTTCTTTCAAACAATGAGTTCATTTCCAATTCTAGATTCTTAACCTCTTTAGTGCAATTGTACTTAGTTCCTTGAAATGTAGCTTTCACCTTGTAAAGGAACAACTAAAAATGTTCTCTTTTCTTTCAAACAATGAGTTCATTTCCAATTCTAGATTCTTAACCTCTTTAGTGCAATTGTACTTAGTTCCTTGAAATGTAGCTTTCACTTTATAGTAAGAGTGCAATGCATCTAGATTAACTGCTTTTAATGCCAGTTTGGAAATGAAATCATGAGAACTACCATCATCATGCAAAACATAAATTTGTTTTCCTTTTATTTTTCTTTGAATTCTCAACAAAGCATAAATACGAATCTTACCTTTATCCAAAAAGTCAGGATCAAAATTACCCTCTTTCTTGAGTGAATCTTCATCGTCATCTTCAACCATGTTGACATGAACCACAAGTGTGGAGTTCTTTTTCTTATTTGAACATTCTAGTGCAATGTGCCCCTCCTTTTAACATTTGAAACATGATACGATTCTTCAGGTTGCCATTTAAGAGTTTATTGTTATTATCTTTTCAAACATCTCCTTTGGCTATATCTTTACCCTTATACATCTTGGATTTATCAAAGTTGCTCAAAGGAAAAGTTTATTTAGAAGACTTTGCATAAGAATTTTCTTGCATTTTAGAATATCTAAAAGTAGAAGTTTTACGTTCAGAAGTAAGATTACAGAACTGAGATTATGAGGATGAAACATAATAGTAAGCTTGAGATCGGCAATAAATTTTCTTCTTTTCTCTCTTTCTTTGACCTTCTTGATCACTTGAACCTATAGTAGAATATCCCAAAATTTATTGATGTAAGCTTGGACATTCTCTTTCTTCACTTGGCGTAAAGTATCCCGTTGACGAGCTTTAGCCTTGTATTGCAAAGGAAGAAAATGTTTCTTTAAAAGTTTATGGAATTCCTTCCATGTAGTAGGTCAATGCTTGCCCTACTTAATCATATTCCCCCATAAAGCAACACTTTAAATCAAATGATTGCAAGCACATTTAATCTTATCTTTTTTTGAGAAATTTCACCTGAAAAATAATCATCTAGCTGACTGAGCTATGCAATAAGCACCCAAGCATCTTTCTTCCCATCATAGTTCTAGAAAGTGACTGCCTTTCAACTAATCCATGAGTCTTTTCAAGAACTTTAGGCATGTAATTTAGCCTTAACACTTTGTCTAACATGATCACTTTCCTCTTCATCAGAATCAAAAGAATCATGTTTATGCTTAGAACACTTAATATGGTACTCTAACTCATGCCTATGTTCACGCTTATATGCTATTTATTGTTGAAGTGCATCAATTTGCTCTTGCGTTGTAGGTTGTGTAAGAAAATTGGTCATTTTATGCAAACAGATAAATAAATAAAGAGAGTGCAATAAATAATTAGCAGTTAATTAAATAAAGCACACAAATTGACTTAGCTCAATACTCCCAAGATAGCTTAGAATTCGTGTTAATTCTGAATAAAAACTTTTTTTTAAGGTCAAACTTAGAAACAAAAACTTTTTTTCAAAGGTCAAACTCGTGAAAAAAAACTTTTTGTCAAAGGTCAAACTCGAATCTTTCACACAATAATTATAAACGGAGTCTGTATGGGTATACGAGCTTGAGCATAGGTCAAATATGGTCAAAATTAACCCTTTCGCTTTTCCCATTGCTTAAAAACTTTAATTCTGGTTCCCAAAGCTGAGAAAATTTTCTCAAAATTAACCCTTTCGCTTTTCCCATTGCTTAAAAACTTTAATTCTGGTTCCCAAAGCTGAGAAAATTTTCTTGGATTTATTTACGATTTTATTGGATTTTGTTGGCTATTTTTAGGCCTTTTATGCCTAAAATAAGCTAAAAATGAGTTTCGAGCTCCAAAAAAATTACTAGAAAATCACCAAAAACTCTGAAAGTTTTGAAAATTTTGGTTGAAATTTTGAGTACTGACTAGAAATTTACAACTCGTTTGACTACCGAAAATCTCAAAAATCAATGATTTGAGCCTTTTAAGAGCTTGTGAGATTATGGAGCTTAATCAAGATTAATCAAAACCTCCTTGGCTGCAAGTAGGCTCTTTATAAAATCGTTTTGAAGGAATGAAAGAATTCACCTAGAGCCCTTGAATTGTTGGAGGAGAAGAAATAGAAAAGTTGAGATGAATTTGAAGCGGTTTTGAAGCCCTTAAGCTTTGTTAATCACATCCATGGCTTTCGAGTAAGAAGAGGGTTGAGCAATTGAAAAGTGGTTTTAAGTTTTTGGGTGGTTTTGGATTTACAAGATGGTTTTGGGCCTTCCTTTGCCCTTTGGTTATTGACTAATGGTAACAAAAACCTCTACTCTTTAACCTTTTGTCTTTAGCCTTTAATTTCTTCAATCCTTTTTAATTTCTTCAACAAATTGACCTAGCCCGTGCTCTAATACTGACACAAGGATCCCCATCTAAGAATTTGTGGAATATAATATCTCAATAAAAATAATTATTCAACCATTCAACTCAAGCTATTGCTACAAATTCAATATAAACCAAGCTTTAGAAATTAACACATGAAAATACTTAGCTCTTGTACGACATAAACATTGGGTGCAATCTTCCCCCCTCATGTGTGTGGCCTATTCTCCACACTAGTATTTTTTAGTTTTCAATTACTAAAATAGGCCATAGCCTCCAAAATACAAAAGTTGTGCTTTTTCTTGCATGACACTCTCTTTTCCCAAAATAGAGAGCTCTTCAATATTAGATTAATTAGGGCTAGGGGGAAAGCTTTTAAGCTTTATAAAATAAATATTTGCAAGTCTATGCTTCAAGTCTAAGGGTATAAAAATAAATAAATGGATGTGCACAAGCTAGCACATAAATACAAAGCTTGTCCAAAATAATGAATGTCTTCCAAAATTAATAATTTATGCGCTTTCGCCTCAATCTTTTGAGTCCTCTTCGCCTATAAAATATCCAACAATAAAGTGGTAAATAATTATTCCATAGGCATACAAACCATCACCACACACATGTTCATTAGGCGTAAGTACTCCGAGAATCACCCTGCCATACGAACCAGCTGCAGCAAACATAGGAAGTCGCAAGTATACGTCAATGTGCACCAAATGTATTAATATTTAAAATGGCATCACCCAAGATATTAACATAATTTGGTATGATGCAAAGATAATCCAAGCATCGCTGACCTATTTAAGAGGGAAAAGGAATATTTTTAAGAGGAGTTAAAATGCATTCTCATAATAATTTGTGGAGTCTTGTTTATGCTACATCCAACCACCCTCTTCCCTGCATTGTACTTCACATCAACCACATGTGCACATACCTAAACTAAGATGATCCTTGCATAATAAATACAAGAACAAGAACCATGGCTAATAACGACAGCACCTCCACTTTATCCCCACTCTGTCAAGATCCAAAAAGCGGCTTGTAGATCTTCTTGACTAAAATGGGGTTCAAATTAAAGAAGGTTCATGCTCCCTAGAATGATAAATGCTTCCCAAGTTCTAAGGAGCCCTCATTCTTACACAAGCGATTGAATGTCTAGTTACTTGGCCAAAGGCATGTGACACACATGAACTTAGATCTTTCCTTGGATTGTGTAGCTATTATAGAAGGTTTGCTAGAAAGTTACATATGTTGTGAATGTCCTGACTGAACTTTTGAAAAAGACTAGACATTTCAATTGGACTAAAAGACATGATCAATCTTTTCAAGCTTTCAAATATTCTTTGACTATTGCACTAGTACATATTTTTAATGACCATTCTTTGTGTCGGTATTACTGATGCAAGTGAGGTGCTATGCTTATGCAAGATGGCCATCCTATAGCTCATAAAAGTTAAAAGTCTAAACCAGTCTCGAAAGGGAGTTACAATACATATGACAAGGAACTTTGTGTTATGGTTCATGCCTTAGGATTTGGAAACGTTATTTAATGGATTCTAAATTCTTAATCAAGACTAATCATCATAGCATTAAACATTTGCTTATTCAACCCCTCATTTGTGACCGACATATCAAGTGGGCTTCCTTTAATGGGCTCATAACGATATGATTTGGACAAGTATAGTCTGGTTTAGAAAACAAGCTTATCATTCAAGAAAACTTTGACCATCAAGTCATGTATTTATTTATCAGACATATTTTTATGCATCATGGCTTACCTAAGGTCATTGTTCCAAGTTCTATTATAAAATTTTTGGGGCTTTGAGAAATTGCCGGATTGGTTTGTATGAGGAGAGGGTGATACCTTAGGTACATACCTTACTAGTAATTATTGATTGTGTATAGTTTGTGCCTATTAATGTATTTATTAGGATTAATTAAATTTATTAATTAATTAGCAAATTGCATTTGTAAGATAGGTAAAGAGAAATGTGATCGAAGGCATGCATGCATGTGAAATAAAGTTCAAGGAATCATACAATAAAAAAATGTGACACGTGCACCTTAGGGGGTTCACCTAAAAATATGTAAGTATACCACGTGAGTTCAAATGAAGGGAATTTTTAATTCAAAATTTTAAGATATATTTATAGAAATACATTTATAGGAGGAGTTTTTTAATCGATTTTGAAACAAAACCCGTAAGTCCATAAAGAAAAAAGGGTCATTTTATTCATGAAAAATTCACAGGTAAGGGGCTTTTTAAATACCCCTTGAATACACGTGATACATAGGGTTTCTTAGTAGTTTACCCCCCAAGATGTGCACATTGGAGAATAATTAGTTTACCTTAGTATAGACTTTCGTTTTTTAACAATATCCTTGTACATTTAAAAGGATGAATTCCAAGCCTAAAATAAGTTGTAATTATGTTTTATTTTGGAAACGTAAGAGGCGGCGTGCTCGAACTTGTAAAAGATAAAGCATACAAGCCTCATATTTATGCATGCAAAAGTGGAACTTATGCAAGCCACTCCTTTGCCAAAAAAAAAATGTAAGTACTTGGCCCAAAGTGGTTTGGCTTCAATAATATAAAAACAATAATGTGTAGGAGAAGGCCACACTCATTGTTGGGGGGAAGATTATAGGCATTCTTATGTATTGAGTTATTTTTAATTATTTTATCTCTATTAATTTATTTTATGTTGAATAGTTTGAGTAATGGGTTTTATTGATGTATGTATTTTTGGTTTATGTTAATTTCTCTTCCTAGTAAATGGATCCTCTCGTGTCACTATTTGTACATACATAATGCATGTATACATTCATGTGTGTGTGTGTGTGTGTTGTGGGAGAGAGAGAGAGAGAGAGAGAGAGAGAGAGAGAGAGAGAGTGTATGAGAGAGCAAGAGACACTCACCATTCTAAAAAAAGCGCTTGCTCAAAATTGCTTGCAAAAAAAATATGATCATAGTGATGCTAATGTGACTTTACAGAGAGAAGGTGGGATACCATAGTGATGCTAGTGTGATTTTACAGAGAGCAGGTGGGATACCATGGGCCCTCTTATTCTTATAAGTCTAGGTTACTAGCACTATCTAAAGGAGTATACACAAAATGTGTAAAATATAGTCCAAGCATAGCGGCTGAGTGTAATTTAAGGCACAACATCTTCATAAACAAAACTGCAAACAACGATCATCTTTTCATGTAACCCCAACTTGAGGGGGTGTGTTAAAATCTAATCCATTTGGCAATGCCAAGTTATAATGGTTGAATGACCTTAGAGTTAATATTCTTAGGTGACATTATAATTTTTATCTTGTTAGGTGAAGCTAGAGTCATGTGAGACGAGGTGTATTAAGTGCTGAGAAATTCAAGGCATTAAATCTAGGCTTTAGGTGCCATTTCTTAAGGCTTTAGAGTTTATGAAGAAAAATAAGCAAGCAAGTTTAGTTTCTTACACATCAATTTCTAGCTTGTTTCACTTTAATGATTTGCATGTTTTATGAGATGGCTTCCAATTCTTGCCTAGTGATCTCATATCTTCATCTACCATTAACTTTTTTGCACGTTTTATGAAATGCCCAATTCTTTCTTAGTGATCTCATATCTTCATCTACCATTAAATTGAACAGGACAAAGAATCTTACTTCTACATTGCATCGTGTGTGTGTGTGTGTGTGTGTGTGTGTGTGTGTGTGTGTGTGTGTGTGTGTGTGTGTGTGTAAGGGCACTCATTAGTGTATACTTCAACATTAAAAATGTTCATTTATGAGATGGCTTCTAATTCTTGCTTAGTGATCTCACATCTTAATCTACCATTAAATTATTTGCACATTTTATGATATGGCTTCCAATTCTTGCTTAGTGATCTCACATCTTCATCTACCATTAAATTGAATAGGACAAATAATATTACTTCTATATTGCATCCTGTGTGTGTGTAAGTGGCACTCATTAAATTGAATAAGACAAATAATCTTACTTCTATATTGCATCGTGTGTGTGTGTGTGTGTGTGTGTGTGTGTATAAGGGGCACTCATTAGTGTATACTTCAACATAAAAAATTATGTTGAGGGGCAAGAGTTAGAAGTTTATGGGAACCTTTACATATTTATGTATAGTGGTCTCTCAATACCATCACAATCATATATCAATACTTTATTCAAGGCTAGTATTAATTGGTCCATCTCCTTACCCATGTAAGTAGAGTTGATAGGCTACTTTCAAATGCATTTCATGTGTGTGCAAAAGCTTTAAGGCTCTAATAATGGGATTGGTGGATGGGCATCCATACAAAATTCTATGCTTTGTGGTGGTTCATAGCAATTTTATAATGAAGAAAAGACATTAGACTGAGCAATAGCACTAGATAGATAACCAGAAAGATATGGTTTAGGGTTTATATGCTAGTTCTAGAAAAAAGTTTGGTCTTTCAAAATTGCCACCTAAATTGATAACCAGATATATGTGGCACATCCATTGCATTTGAGTGTAAATATCCTTAAGTTTTCTCTTAGACCTTTCAAAAGGCCATTGGAAGCTAACTACGAAATTTCATCACCCTTAGAGCCACATAAGTGGTTTTAAAGGCTAGTTCCAAAATAAATGTCACCATAATTCCACGGGTGTAGTTGACATGGAGTAGTAATTTAGATCCCTAGTAAGCCTAATATCTACTTTGGTGTACTCCACACATCAGACAATGTGCATGTTGTAATAGGTGGCTAATTGAATGGGCAACTGCTTTAGCTGGGTTAGGTGGTTAACTACACAAATGTCAAAAATCATGTAAAGAAGAGGTGAATCATTTACGTTGAATCTCACCAATTGAAGGTTGATTTTGATATAGTAAATTACCCCTTTCCTAATTTCTCATGGGAAGAGTCCCTTAGAGTTGGTTTAGATGGGAGTGGTGCAAATTGGCATAATACATAACATTGGGCAAGGAGGAAGAGACACATACACAAGTAAATACAAAAAATGCCATTTGTTTAGCCTTTGTTAGAATTGTAAGAAGGTAATTATCTAAGGTGTTAGCATGATCGTGGTAATTTAATTTAATTTACTTTGCCTGTATGTTTGCTCCAAGGGTGGCATTATGTTATTGTGGACACTTTCCTTACACTTGTGGGTGTAATGTGGCTTGATTATTGGGAACAACACCATACAGAGCCTGTTCTCTTGACATTACTCTTGGCCATTAGTTGGTCGAGTGAGGGGGACATCGGTTCATGCTTGGAGAGTCAGTAGAATGAAGCGGGCTACCTAGTGAGCCGCCAAAATTCGTTTCAGACTATACCAAAAAAGGTACACGTGGAAGCTTGAGAGAAAGGATGCAATTTTTTTTTATAAAAGAACTTGTACACTTTTTAACTTATTGTATTCTCTAAGAGAACTCTAAGAGATTGAGGGTTTGATTGTGCAACTGCCTATTGGGAGTAGGCTGTGGAGCTATTGCATGCCTTTGGTGGTATATCTATCTAGCCATATTCTTGGATTGTTCAATATTTTGCTTGTAGGAAAGTGGCTATCAAGATGCCCACACTATCTCCCCGCATGCATTTCTTCATTAAATCTTAGCACATCCAATGATGGAGATAATGTTCCCTATCTCTTGACACATATACTACCCTTTGGATCCTTGGTAGCCTCCATATTGTGCCTATCTTTTTCTCCTTTGATTTTATTAGGTCACAACTCTAGGAAAAAATCATAACTCTCAATTTAGAAAGAGGAAGACAGAAATAAAACCATAGATATTTTTTATTTATCATGACAAAAAATCCTATGGATTCAAAATTGAGAGAAACATATTACAAATGTCATTTATTGAACTTTCGTGTGATTATAATACCTTTTTTTTTGTAAGGAAAATATTCTAGCTTGTGGATGTTCTCCTCATTGTCACTATCATCTCCTTCACTATCAATAGTAATGTTATTCTCTATTACTATCTCTTATCCGGTCTATGTGTTTGCTCTTCCTCCATTATTTCAATTGTTTGCTTATTTGTACATTCTCTACTATTTCATCTTTATTAAAGACAAACCTCAAATCGTTAACTTCATTCTCATTACTTTTTCATCTATTCATGAACCAATCTAATCTAACTTCCAAAACATCAATGCTCTATAAAAAATGTTTGTTAGAGTAAGACAAACTTTGTTCTTGAGATCATCTGCACCATATTGCATGTAAATTTCTATTCCCATATAAATATCTTATGCACTAATATTATGCGACACATTTTTATAATGAGGCTTATTAAGATCTTTCATACAATAGCCTATTATACCATGAAATGTGTGCATATTTGTTTGTTTTAGTGCTCTACACATTACAATGCCATTAATGGGATTATTCTTATCCCATCCAAGATACTTTTTGACAAGTTTATTAACTGAAATTATTCACTTTGCATGAATTCTAATGACTATTTGATAATGTAGATGGAAAACTCTGCCTCCTCTTTCTAATGAACAACTACAAGCAAGGCATTCTTTAGTGATAAAATCATGAAGATTATTTAATAATGCTTCATCAATATCACTACCACCTAATGATATTGTCACACTTATCTCAGGCACTTTGAAGTTGACATTGGGTTGATCACACACTGCATCTTCATTAGATAACTTCTTTGGGCTATCATGATTTTTCTTCGATTCTATGCTTGAAACCTCATTGCTTTGAATAGTTGAATTAAAAATTTATCCAGTCATTGTTTCTCTTACTCTTTTTTTTTTTCATTTTTGACATTTCACTTCATAATACATAAAAAAAGATTAAGTTAAAAATTTGCAATGAGTGACATTTTTCATAAAATAAATACATATTTTACAGTGAGTGAGAATATGATTTTGAAAATAAACATTAACATTTGATTGGCCAACGTTAAGAACCTTTGTTTTATTTTTGAATTAAACGATGGTCTTCAGTAAGAAATTTCCAAATAACCTAAATACACAAAGCTCTTCAAATGAGGAACCCATGCTTCCTGATAAAGCTTCTCTTCCTGCCCCTGCTTCCTTACAATTGTAAAGTAATACAATGCTGAATTAACACAGGGGATTAGCGTTAACAGTGAAAAGCGGCATTGGAAAAAAAATTATTTGCCTTTTCTTTTTGATGCAGTTGCTCTTTACCCCCGTGGCATCATCCATCATCGTTGTGTTTACTTAGCAATCGCTTGATGTTGTGCGTACCGTTCAAGGATTTATGTTGGACTTTACAAAGGGGTTTGAATGAACTCAAATTAATGCAAGGTATACGCATTGTGAACAGGTAAGCTGGATTACGACTGTGAGCATTGCGAGGATGTCTGGCTTGTATGGCCAATAGACTGATGGTACTACACAAATTGCTTGTAGAAGCAAGCTTCGGGAAGATGCTTAAGAGGGCAGCATGGTTTGGATGGCCATTAGACTGATGGTACAGAAATTACTTGTAGAAGCAAGCTCCGGGAAAATGCTTAAGATGGCAGTAAGGTTGCCATATCCGGCTAGGAAAGAGACAGAAAACTGCCTTGCAACCGTTCAATCGAATTGTAGGCCCCTAATTTCGATTAAGGCTTCAAAAAAGCTTCATTAGTAATGTTTCTGCTCAAAGGATAAAAAAAGACAATCAACTAATTAATGGAATTACTTTTTTCCACTCCTCTATTAGAGGCCTGCTAAGTTAGGAGCCTTGGGCAATACTTATTCCTGGATTTATAACTAAAACATGTAAATTTCATCCCTTAAAATTAAAGACAATGCCGAATTCCAATCGGGATATTTTTAAATTTCAGCCGGGTTATGTGAAAATAGGTAGCTGGTTTCACACGTGGAGGCTGGAGCCATGTAGATTGGTGTCTAAAGGGGGCGGAGTGAATTTTATGGCGGTTTTCTGTGAGATCTTCTTCCCCGTTTACACACACACTGACACTGTGACACACACAGAAATGAAGGCTGCGGCTGCCGCGTGCCGTCTGACCTCCCGCGCTCACCGACAGTCTCTTTATCCATGGCCCTGCCGCGCCCACTCCTCAGCGCAGCGCGCCGCCCTCAGCACCGCTGCCCCTGCCAGGGGAGCCCTCCAGTGGATCTTCCTGGGCTGCCCCGGCGTCGGCAAGGGCACCTACGCCGGCCGTCTGGCCAAGCTTCTGGGCATTCCCCATATCGCCATGGGGGATCTAGTCAGGCAAGAGCTTTCCCAGCCCACTGCCTCGGGCCTTAAGGTTCGTTGTCATCCTTCGTCTCTTCCGCATCCCGCCGTTTCTCTTGCCATCGCGAGATGGATATCAGAGATGCCATCGTTTGCGTGCAGCTCAAGAAACTAATGGACGAGGGCAAGCTACTTCCCGACGATGTGGTGCTGGAGCTTCTGGCGAAAAGGCTGGAGATGGGATCTGCAGCAGGAGAGTCTGGCTTCATTCTGGACGGCTTTCCTCGCACGCGAAGCCAAGCGGTATGGATGTACATGCCTGATCGTGTAGTGAAAGTATCATCTTGTTCAGCACTTTTGTTTTGTATCATCTTGTAGTCACCATATTGGACTAATTTCATTGAGTTAAAATTCACGCGGATGCCTTGCCATCAAGGCAAAGTCATCTTTTGGATGTCAAGGTTTTCTTACATGTGATTAGAACTTGTGGCTGTGACCACAACACCAACGGATGACCAGTGGGATTGAACCCAGGACCTCCCCGTCGAGCTCCACATTACTGGGCTACTCCGACATTACAAATTTTAATGCATGATATCCTAGTTATATTGTAATGCATACTTTTTCATGTGCCTATTAACTATACATTCCAATGCATGATTTCAGTTGGCTGCAAGGAACAGGGCGTCGGCTGTACCAGAAGGCGTCAACTGCACCATGCGTTTCCAATCATGGAGAGGTGCAGCCGACCAAGGTTTATGGAGGGTCCAGGGCCAGTCGGCTGGTCCGACAGCAGTCGGCCAGTCCAGATTTGAGTCAAGAACCATATAAATAGCAAAGTGTGCTCATTGTTTTAGGCATTCATTCCTTTATGGGGTGGATCATTAGGGTCCAAGTAGGGACTAGACTTTTGGGTGTTTATCACCTTTTCTTCAAGGCAGCCTATGGCTGTAGATTAGGGTACCTTTTTGAACCATATGAATACTGAATTTCCAGCACATCTCTCTCTCTCTACTCTCTCTATATCTGTGTTTTTGCATCAGATGGTTTCCAAGAGTGTTTAGGGCTGAAAGAAGACTCCTAGAGCTTCCGCGTGTTACATTGGTATCAGAGCATTAGGCTCAGCAAAGCTAAACATTGATTCAGTCCCATACGATGGCGTACAGGTCCAAGGTACAGGAAAGTATACGGATACGAAGCCCAAGGCAAGGAACACAGGAACGGAAAGAGCTCCCAGGAGGTTGGTTGGTGGTGTTCCACAGTGCTAAAGGGGATGGCAGTCCTATGAGCCAGATAGGTTCTCAGGCAACGGTCCCAAGGGAGGTTTATCCTCCAAGGGTGATGTGAGAGTGCCAGTCTCATTTCTCAGGAATAAAGACCAAGACGGTGTTCAGAGTCAGGGCTGGAATAGATTGTGGACTAGATGAAACAGATGCATAGATCTTCGTCTGAGACAGAGTGGTTTGGAGAGCAGGCCGGGCTTTAGAGAAAAGGGATTGCCAGGGATGGATGGATGATAGAGGGACTTCGAGAAAGGATTGGGATGATGACGGTCATCCAAGAGCAGGTTGGATTCCCGTCATCAAGTTTAGCAAAGGGGGATGTCATGTGCATGATAAATGTCATGGACATTTTCAGGGCTAAATCCAGAAGAGGCAGCCAGATAAAGAGTATGAACCAGTCAGAGATAACTAGAACTAGGATTTTGAGCACAAGGTGCAGATGAGACAGTAGGATGGACTTGGAGCAGCACCTGGAGGACTTAGGGGATTCAGTCGGCTGCAAGGAACAGGGCGTCGGCTGTACCAGAAGGCGTCAACTGCACCATGCGTTTCCAATCATGGAGAGGTGCAGCCGACCAAGGTTTATGGAGGGTCCAGGGCCAGTCGGCTGGTCCGACAGCAGTCGGCCAGTCCAGATTTGAGTCAAGAACCATATAAATAGCAAAGTGTGCTCATTGTTTTAGGCATTCATTCCTTTATGGGGTGGATCATTAGGGTCCAAGTAGGGACTAGACTTTTGGGTGTTTATCACCTTTTCTTCAAGGCAGCCTATGGCTGTAGATTAGGGTACCTTTTTGAACCATATGAATACTGAATTTCCAGCACATCTCTCTCTCTCTACTCTCTCTATATCTATGTTTTTGCATCAGATGGTTTCCAAGAGTGTTTAGGGCTGAAAGAAGACTCCTAGAGCTTCCGCGTGTTACATTGGTATCAGAGCATTAGGCTCAGCAAAGCTAAACATTGATTCAGTCCCATACGATGGCGTACATGTCCAAGGTACAGGAAAGTATACGGATACGAAGCCCAAGGCAAGGAACACAGGAACGGAAAGAGCTCCCAGGAGGTTGGTTGGTGGTGTTCCACAGTGCTAAAGGGGATGGCAGTCCTATGAGCCAGATAGGTTCTCAGGCAACGGTCCCAAGGGAGGTTTATCCTCCAAGGGTGATGTGAGAGTGCCAGTCTCATTTCTCAGGAATAAAGACCAAGACGGTGTTCAGAGTCAGGGCTGGAATAGATTGTGGACTAGATGAAACAGATGCATAGATCTTCGTCTGAGACAGAGTGGTTTGGAGAGCAGGCCGGGCTTTAGAGAAAAGGGATTGCCAGGGATGGATGGATGATAGAGGGACTTCGAGAAAGGATTGGGATGATGACAGTCATCCAAGAGCAGGTTGGATTCCCGTCATCAAGTTTAGCAAAGGGGGATGTCATGTGCATGATAAATGTCATGGACATTTTCAGGGCTAAATCCAAAAGAGGCAGCCAGATAAAGAGTATGAACCAGTCAGAGATAACTAGAACTAGGATTTTGAGCACAAGGTGCAGATGAGACAGTAGGATGGACTTGGAGCAGCACCTGGAGGACTTAGGGGATTCAGTCGGCTGCAAGGAATAGGACGTCGGCTGTACTAGAAGGCGTCAACTGCACCATGCGTTTCCAATCATGGAGAGGTGCAGCCGACCAAGGTTTATGGAGGGTCCAGGGCCAGTCGGCCAGTCCAGATTTGAGTCAAGAATCATATAAATAGCAAAGTGTGCTCATTGTTTTAGGCATTCATTCCTTTATGGGGTGGATCATTAGGGTCCAAGTAGGGACTAGACTTTTGGGTGTTTATCACCTTTTCTTCAAGACAGCCTATGGCTGTAGATTAGAGTACCTTTTTGTACCATATGAATATACTGAATTTCCAGCACATCTCTCTCTCCCTACTCTGTCTCTATATTTGCGTTTTTGCATCAGATGGTTTCCAAGAGTGTTTAGGGCTGAAAGAAGACTCCCAGAGCTTCCGCGTGTTACAGCAACGCTAGGTTTGCTCATGCTTGTACAGCCCCGGAGAGTTCCCACTCTTAGACCTCATTGGGAGGCTTGTGACATTGCACCTCTTCATTCAGAGGAGAGACTCTACCACTCATACAGGAGGAGCCAAATATCCTACTTCTGGTTGTTTTTACACCTTGGTTTTTCCATAACTAGCGGAGATCTATTTTTGGCATTGACCCCTCTTGTCCTAGATTCTGAGCTCCATCCGGATAGTGTATCATTGCTCATGGGAGTGCAAAGGAGCACAGTATTTATAGTCCAGCTCTTGGCAGATTGAGGACTGATTCTATCTATATTACTTTGGGTGTGATTGCATGGTAGATTGAGTCTGGTCCACTGCTTCGTTTTGAGGCAGGGAAGCAGATCCTGTTATACTTGTCTGTAGGGGGATATCCTGAAGCAAACATGTTTGAGCTATCCCTGCCTTTGAGGGTATTCATGTTTATGACACCCAGTGTGTTTGCAGTATATGGAGTGTCATGACCTTGTGAAAGTGGAATAGCATGAGTGTCAGCATGGTGGTTGGTGAGCAAGATACATACTTGGGTGTATGGACAAAAGTAATGTGTGTGGACAACCCCAAGTGTGAAGGTGGAAACCAAGATATTAAATTTTCTAAGGTTTATAAACCTTGGGTGGCCCTTAGTTTTTAAAAACTTTAAGGGAGGGCCGCTAGGATAATATTTGAGGGGGGCTACTCTACTTTTAGAGTACACACCTCCCTCTCCACTCTTTCTCTTGCTTTTTGGAGAGAGGAGACTAGTCGGCTGGGTGTGGGAGAGCACACGTATAGGCTGGCTGCGTGGAGAAGAAGTGGAGGATCGCCTGAAGAGAACCGTGCAGGCCATTACAAATCAGTTGGTACGGACAGCAGGTACAGTCGGGTACGGTGCAGACTCGTACAGCTGGTACAGGCGGCAGCTGCTGTACGATAGTTGGTACAAGCGGCAGCTGCACGTATCTGGCGCAGGCGGTTGCAGGGCGGCCAGGCACAGACTTGTACGGACAGGTGCATGCGCATCGTACAGGAGGCTGCATGCTGAGTACTGTGCACGCAGCGCATCTTCCAGGCGGCTACAAGCGCAGACCTGTACGGACAGGTACAGGTGGGTACTGCAGTCTTGCCCAGCAGGTACAAGCGGGACTGTTCAGTCCTGTACAGCTGTAGGCGGCGCATCATCAAGTACAGGCGGCGCATAAAGAGGATTGCTGCAAGTACTGTTCTGAGGCGGCTGCAAGGGGGGAAAGTACAGACAGGTACACACGTGCTGTAAGTACAGACCCGTACAGACAAGTGCACACGTGTGATGCAGAGTTGCTGATACAGGCGGCTGCTAGTACAGACTGGTACGGTCAATCCCTCTGGAGCAGAACTGCGCATAACAGTTGGTAAACTCTGAACATATCTTCCTTTCTTTCTTTCCACTGGCTTATGTCTGCTACAGGGTTGTTTCTTCTGGCCCTTTGTGAGAGGAGGGGTATAGCAGTTTGAAGGGTGGAAACAGAGATTGGACAGTGGATTGGTATTTAGGCCGAGTTTGAAGCTATGAACATGGAACAGCCAGATCGTGCTCAAGGCTGCCCTGTTGAATTATCTTGGTTGATTAGAGGAAAACACAGTGTGTTGCTTTTGTGGGACACAGATCTGTATGTGAATCCTCTATGCTAAAAGGTCTTGAGGGCTGCCAGATTGGACATGCAGGTTTACTTTCCCTGATTGGCTTTGTTGTACTCAGTTAAACTTTCCATTGAATTTGAATAAAGAAATACCGAAAGGGGCGCCAAGCTTTGGGGCCAACAGGTGTCGTTTTCCTTCTGGTTCTTGAGCATTCTAGCTCCTGTTCATTTGTTATTTGACTGGACTACTTTTGGAAAGGTGACTGCTACCGCACGTTGGTTTCTACGAGAGGCCAGTTTTAAGGTTCTGTTGCCGGGACCCATCATCAACTTTCTTAAGGGGGTGAGCTCGTGGTTGTCTCAAGGAAAGTCATTGCTGAAAAATTCAACAACATGTCAGACACAGAAGATGAATATTTTTATGATGAAGAGGAAGAGCAAGAGACCTCTCTTGAGAGAAATGAATCTGAGGATACTCTTGCAGGAGAACAGGTTGCAGTAGATGCACAATATGAGGATGTAACACAGCCAGAAGACATGCCTAGTAAAGAGGAAGATGATGCTTAGTTTAAAAATCGTTTGGCAAGTGTAATGGATGTGTTTATGCAGCTCACTCAAAGTGAGAAGTTTGCTGAATTTATGAGATCCTGTTCTGAGCCTGAAAAGAAGAAGAAGAAAGTGCGTTCTAAGAACCCACCTCAGGGCAATAGTGGTGCCTTCCCACAGGATCCATCTTTTGGACAGTTTCCGAACATGCAACATACTTTTGGTGCCAACTCACAGAGTTCCTTTTTCGGACAGCCATCTATTCCACAGCAGTCTATGCATCCAGGCTATTTTGGTGGTGGCTCTGTGTTCCAATCCATGACTGGGGGTTATCCTCAGGGAGGCATGGGTATTCCATGGAATTTTGGAGCTAGTTTTCAGCCTGGTATGCAAGGGAATATGTATGGTGGTATGCAGTCCGGAATGCAAGGAAACATGTTTGGGGGCATGCAGCCCGGAATGCAAGGAAACATGTATGGGGACATGCAGCGCGGTATGCATAGTGGTATGTTTGGAAACATGGCTGGAATGTATGGAATGCCAGGTGTGGGAATTGGTAATGTTGACCCTATGATGGGCATGAATACCGGGGGTAGCAATCTTGTGAAGCCACTTCCTTACGATAATCTAACGCCTATGGGTAAGGCGAAGGATTATAAGGAAGGGGGAGCTGCAGTGAAATTTGACACGTTCAGTGGGGCCAAAGATAAGCTAAAGGCACTTACCTTTTTACAGCAGTTTGACGTTGCTTTTTCTGGTGGTAATTACACGGAATCCTCTAAGGTGAGAAAAGCTGCGACTTTCCTCAGGGGCAATGCATTGCAGTGGTGGTCCACTCTTCTGCTACAGGGCATAGCACCATCTACTTGGGTACAGTTTAAGCAGGTGTTCTCTTCCGTATGGCTCACATCTACTTTTGAGGTGGATGTAATGACAACATGGCACAAGTTGGATGCATCAAAGTGTGAAAATCTCGAGGATTATAATAAGAAGTTTTGGGAAGCTTTACTCCCAGTTACTTCTTATCGTGCAGTGCCTTTGTTTGAGCAGGTGGAGAAGTATTGTTGTGGGCTGCCCAAGGAAGTGCGTGACTATTGCATAAAGACTTGAGTAACAAATATGTGGCAGATGATAGAGAATGCTATGACGGCAAATGCGTTACTCATTGGGGTCTCATTTGGATTTAAAGGAAGTAAAAGGTTAAGCAAGAAATTTGAAAAGTCAGGGCATACTTCGCGTGATGCAAAAGGGTCTACAGAGAAGCGGTATAAGAAGTTGCCAATGCCCAAGAGAACTCCTGAGGAGAGAGAGGCTTTGATGGATGCTCGGAAATGTTTTTACTGTACAGAGGAGAGACATATGTCTTTTAATTGTCCCAAGCGTAAGTCCCAAAGGGACTTTGACACTAAAGGGGAGCCCAAGTCTAAGAAACCAAAACCTTCTGCAGGGTTAGTTCCTGATCTTGTTGGGGAACAGCTAGGTGGTGAAGAGACTGAGTTGTGCAGGGCATGGGGCAAAGTGAGATCAAAATGCCTTGATTTTCTTTGACACAGGTGCTCGAGCCAACTTTATCTCACCGGATTTGGCTGGCCGATCGGGGATTCGTGCAGAGAAGATGGGGCCTTTGTATGAGGCTAATATGGCTTGTCCTGGGTATGCAGAACCCATTACTTCTATTATTCGGAAGCTCAGGCTTCATGTGAAGGGTTATGTGGACAGTGAGGAGTTTTTCATCATGCCACTTGATGGATGTGATGTTTTGTTGGGTATGCCATGGTGCCATAGAGTACATGCAGTGGTGGATACATACAACAGGAAGATTACTTTGACTCATAGAGGGAAAGAGCATATTTTGGATGTAAAGCTTAAGGGGGAATCTGTTCCTATTGTATCAGCTTTGGCAATTTCATCAGTAATGAAAAAGCATCTTTTCGCGTACTTGATTTTTGTAAAGGATGCAAAAGATGATGAGTCTAAATCTAATTTGTCTATGCTAGATAAAGACAGGACTGATTTCTTGCGTGAGTTCCAAGATTGTTTTTCCGAGTCATTGCCAGGAGAACTTCCTCCGGAAAGGCCAGAATATCATGCTATTGATCTAATTCCGGGGAGTACTCCACCAAATAGACCGCCGTACCGTGTTTGTGCAGCCCAACAAGAAGAAATTATGAGTCAGGTACCGGAGTTGTTGGATAAAGGGTTGATCCAGCCTAGCTCATCACCCTTTTGCTCACCTGTGCTCTTAGTGCAAAAGAAAGATGGTTCTTGGCGTATGTGTATAGATTACAGGGCGCTAAACAAGAATACCATCAAGAATCGATTTCCTATTCTGAGGATCGATGACATATTGGATCGCTTACATGGCTCCACAGTCTTTAGTCGGATAGACTTGAAAAGCGGGTATCATCAGAGATACGCATTAGACCCGAGGATGTGCATAAGACAGCATTTTGAACCACTTTTGGATTATATGAGTTCTTAGGTATGCCCTTTGGTTTGACAAATGCACCTGCCATATTTAACAGGATGATGGACAGGATTTTCCGGCCTCATAGAGCATTTGTGGGCACATTCTTTGATGATATGATTGTGCATTCACATACTGAGGAGGAGCATAGGAAGCATTTAGCCATTGTGTTTGAAGAACTCCGGAAGCATCGGCTGGTCATTAATGGCAAGAAGAGTGAGTTCTTCTTGGAAGAGATACACTTCTTGGGACATATTGTGTCTAAGCATGGAGTCCGTATGGATCCTTCGAAAGTGGAAGCAATTCTTCATTGGCCAGATTTGAGGACCGTGCATGATGTACGCAGCTTTTTGGGATTGTGTTCCTACTACAGGCGGTACATACGGTATTTTGCTGAGATTGCTTCGCCTCTTCATGCCTTAACAAAGAAGGCAACTCCGTTTAGATGGGCTGATCAGGAAATTACAGCCTTTAAAAAGCTTAAAGAAAAGCTTACTTCGGATCCCGTATTGGTATTACCAGATCTCCGTAAGGCTTTTGTTGTCCAGTGTGATGCACGTGGAAACAGCATTGGAGCAGTTCTCATGCAGGAAGGACATGTGATAGCCTATGAGAGTCGTATATTACAGAATGCCGAGAAGCATTTGCAGGTTTATGAGAAAGAGATGTTGGCTGTAATTCATGCTCTTTCTACATGGAAACACTATTTGCTTGGGGCTGATTTCACTGTGCAGACAGATCATCAGTCCTTGCGTTATTTCCTCACGCAAACTAAATTTTCTGAGAAGCATATGCGATGGGCCAATTTTTTGTCTATGTTCCACTTCTAGATTGTGCACGTGGAAGGCAAAAAGAATGTTGTGGCAGATGCTTTGTCACGCAAGCCACAGGTCTCAGCAGTTTCACTTGCTTATCATCATGAGCTTGATGAGTTGAAAGAGCAGTATGTCCATGATGAGGATTTTGGAAGGCTTTATGATTAGATGTCTGAGGGTCAGCGGCATGATCATTGTACTCTCAAAGATGGTTTTTTGTTGATGCATGGTAGATTGTGTGTTACCAGGCAATTATGACTCAAGGTTATGATTGAAAGTCATGCTCCACCGTATGGAGGTCATAGAGGTATTGACGCCACGGTAAAAGCAGTTGAGACTTTCTTTTATTGGCCAACCTTGAGAAGAGATGTTGATGCTTTTGTTAGGCGATGCATCGTATGTCAGAAGTGAAGTTTGACCGTCAAAAGACACCAGGGTTACTTCAGCCTTTACCTATTCCAGATAGACCATGGGAGAGCATTGCCATGGATTTTATATTTGATCTTCCACGGACACAAACGGGGAATGATGGCATTTGGACTATCATATGCAGGTTCGGTAAGCTGGCTCATTTCATTCCCGTGCGTAAGACGATCAAAGTTGATCATATGGTGAAGTTGTTCATGGCGAACATCTTCAAGTATCATGGCTTGCCTTCGTCTATCATCAGTGACCGTGATCCACTGATGACGAGTTTATTCTGGAGAGGATTGTTTGACAACATGGGTACAACTCTCAAGTTTTCATCTTCGTTTCATCCACAAACAGATGGTCAATCAGAAGAGACTAATTCTACAGTGTTAGATCTTCTTAAGTATTATGTGTCAGAGCACAAGTAACAATGGGAAAAGTATCTTCCTTTGGTGGAGTTTGCTTATAACAACACCGTCCATACCTTGACGGGCAAGGCGCCTTTTGAGATTGTGGAAGGAGGGAAGAAGGTACCACCTATTTTGCACACAAAGGATAAGATCTTTGAGGCTGATCAGTATGTGGAGAATGTCAGAATACGCAGCGGAGATGATGACCAAGCCTGGGAACACAAGAGCAAAAGCAAAAACGCAGGCAAAGAAACAGCACAAGAGAGAGACAGATGTAGGCGTGTAACTCTGCTCTATATACACAAGAAGATCCCGAGATATGATACAAATAAGGCATGGGGGCTGAGGAGCTATATATACTCCCCTAGAGGGCAGTCGGCCAGCATAAGAGAAGCCCACGACTGATAAAAAAAGGTCCACGACTGCATAAATGCAGTCGGCCAGCTATCTGGTGCCAAAACTTGATCAAAACCAGTCGGCCAGTAGCAAGAGTGTCCACGACTGATCATCCAGTCGGCCAGCACTGTACTGCTCTTGGCACCCTCTGGCAGTCCTCCCAAGCCTCAGAAAAATGGGAAAAAATAGGGGAAAAATGTGGAGAGTGGGGAAAAATGGGAAAACACCTCATAAGGGCGGGCACACCCACAACAAAGGCCCTGGTGTATAAAACTAGACAGGAGATGACTTCTAACACCCCCTCTCAGCTCCTGGCTGTGTAACCAACCACTTGGGAGCTGGGGTGTCGCCTGAGCAAATCCTGAGAGCGACTTCGTGAAGAGGTCAACCGTACTGTCCTCCGTCGAACAGAACTCCAGCAAGATGTCATCAGCAACAATCTGTTCACGAACAAAGTGCCTCGGGATGACCATGGGTTCCTCCAGTGGAAGCCCAAACCTGCAATGTAACCTCCTGCTGCTCCTGGGCCATAAGTAGATCTCCTCGTGTCCGGATCTCCTCCCCAAACCGAGTCACTCCAACCGCGGAGTCGGACTCCATCCAACAATCCCCCTCCTGTGTACAAGAGTCCATGATCCTTCGCATGCCGCAGAAACCACAGGAAACACGATCCTGCCTCACAAAGAGACATCTGCAACCAAGAGCTCAACTGCCTCATCAGGAAGCTCCCGTCCAATCCAGTGTCCATCAACCAGATCCATGAACCATACAGCTTCTGAATCTCAGAGACATCACACTGCTCACAAGGATCAACACCTGTTACAGTGCACAAGCAAGTCCTGGAAACCTGATGAAACCTGTCAACCACCCCCTCTGAATCCGGAACCACAAAGCCTGGAGAAACCACCTCCTTCTGCAAGTAAGCACCTGCCACCTGCCTGGCTTTCCGAAAGATCCCCGTGGAAAGAACATCCTTAACTACTGGAAGTTCTATGTCCCGAACACGACGAGACATCAGAGCATAAGTGACCTGTTCAGCTTCCTCTGACTCACGAACACAAGAACTACCAACCTCAGTACTGGAAAGTTCCTGCCAACTGCTGCCATCTACTGGCAAGCTATCCACCACCTGGTCTCGGAAAGCCCGCACCTGCAGCGTATCCACACCTGAGTAGCTATTACCACACTGCCATTCATCACAATCCTGAGGACCTGGGAGAGAGAGTGCTGAAAGCCTGTAGACTCCATTCTCCACTCCACCTTCCCAAACCATTTGTTGTCCCGGAGAGCAACAAAATGCTCATCAAACTCCACCCGTACGCCAGTCTTGCAAACCTGATGCACTGACAACAGATGAAAACCAAGTGCCGGAACATACAACACCTGGGAGGAATGCTTCCCCCCTCTGCCATCGGGAACTATCTCCATCCTGCCCTCACTGTGAACTGGGATAGTGGACGTATCCCCAGTAAGAATATGACGAGAAAGCCCGCAGAGATCCTGTAAACCGGAACGGGAAGGAGTCATGTGCCTGGAAGCACCACTATCGAGAATCCACTCCCGAGTATCCGTTGCGGAGAGTCCTCCAATCTCCTCCCTGCCTGAAGAAAATGAAACATCGGTGTCCATCACCTCCAGGTGCACAAAAGCCGGAGTCTTCGTGATTGCTGAGGAGTCTTCACCCTTCTCGGTCTTCCGCTTGGGACACTGCCTCCAGTAGTGGCCTTTCTCGCCACAATCATTACAGGTCCTCTGTGCCTTCAGCTTCTCGCGGTCAGCGTCGGACTTCTTCTCAGAAGACTTCTCCAATGAAGCCTTCCCTTTGCCCGAATTACGGCCTTTCGACCGTTGGCCAGTAAAGGCCTCCGAACCTCCACCCTGAGGAGGGTTCGTAAATCGTTCCTCCTGGTCCAGGACCATAGGCACAAGCTCCTCCCACGTGATGGTGCTGAGCCTGCCACTGGTAATCAACGACGAGTAGAATGCTGAGTACGAAGAGGGCAAATGTGACAGCAACGTTATGGCCATGTCCTCTGACGATATCTCCTTCCCAGCCTGAAGAACTTCCTGCTGAAGAGCCTGCAGCTTGTTAATATGCTCCCGCATCGTCGACGACTTTGCAGGGCTCATAACCCGCATCTGTACTTCCAAGGAAATCCTCTTCATGGGCGATACCCTGTTGTAAGTGAGGCCAAATGCTGCCATATACCTCTGGCCAGCGTCATATGCTTTACATGATTAATTACCTGTGGTGTGCAGTTGAGGAAAATAAACGAACGGACCCTGGCGTTGACGCGATCCCACATCTGCGTCTGGGCCTCCCGGTCCTTTCGGGTTGACGGTAACTCCCCTTCCTCTACTTCCGGCCGTGGAACACCAACAGTGACAAAATCGGCGAGGTCGTAAGACTCCAGAACGGATTCCATCATCACCTTCCATATGCCGTAGTTGCTCCCGTCTAACTGACGGTACACCGGGAACGTGGGGAGTGTCGGGATCTTCACATGTCTCTCGGCCATCTCAGACAGATTCGCCATAGCGGGGATGTACTCTGAAAAGGGTGGGTGGGTGGGAACAAAGAAGAACTGATACCTGCAAGTGGCTGTCCAGCAAATCAGCCCGCCTTCCTCTTGCTTCTCCTCTTCCCGATCAGCCCAAAACAGTCCACCAATCAGCCACAAAAACAGCCCCCTCTTGCTCACACAAATCCCAAGACCTATCTAGAGCCTAGGGCTCTGATACCATGTCAGAATACGCAGCGGAGATGATGACCAAGCCTGGGAACACAAGAGCAAAAGCAAAAACGCAGGCAAAGAAACAGCACAAGAGAGAGACAGATGTAGGCGTGTAACTCTGCTCTATATACACAAGAAGATCCCGAGATATGATACAAATAAGGCATGGGGGCTGAGGAGCTATATATACTCCCCTAGAGGGCAGTCGGCCAGCATAAGAGAAGCCCACGACTGATAAAAAAAGGTCCACGACTGCATAAATGCAGTCGGCCAGCTATCTGGTGCCAAAACCTGATCAAAACCAGTCGGCCAGCAGCAAGAGTGTCCACGACTGATAAACATCCAGTCGGCCAGCACTGTACTGCTCTTGGCACCCTCTGGCAGCCCTCCCAAGCCTCAGAAAAATGGAAAAAAATAGGGGAAAAATGCGGAGAGTGGGGAAAAATGGGAAAACACCTCATAAGGGCGGGCACACCCACAACAAAGGCCCTGGTGTATAAAACTAGACAGGAGATGACTTCTAACAGAGAACATGGATGAAGCTTATCGGAGAGTTAAGTTGGCACTCCAGAAAACTCAGCAAAAGCAAAAGAAAGCAGCAGACCGTCACAGACGTGCATTAGAGTTTGCATTGGGTGATTGGGTTCTTTTGCGATTTGAAAAAGCTAGGCTCAAGAAGATGAAGGGTAAAGTGCGCTTATTCCCTAAGTTGAGCATGCGCTATTATGGACCTTTTCAGGTATTGGAAAAGATTGGTGAGGTGGCCTATCGCTTGAAGCTACCAGATCAGTGGAGGATTCACAATGCATTTCATGTGAGTCTACTTAGACCTTTCCATGGGGATGTGCCTGAGGATGTATCAAATGAGGCTCAGCCGGAAGTTGAGGAACTTGATGAGGTTCTTATTCCAGAGCAGATACTGGCACATAAGGAAAGAAAGGTACGAGGTAAAGTTTCCCGTCGCTATCTTGTGAAGTTCAAGAACTATTCACCGATGGATGCGAAGTGGATGGAGGAAGGTGACTTAACAGATTCACCTCAGGTTTTGCAGCTTTATCTCGATGCGTTTGAGTTGGAGCCGACTCTTGTTACGGCTCATTCAAGTTGAGCAGAGCATGGGTCTGGAGCATTGCGTGATGCTCACGAGGGGGTTTAGCACCTCCACTTCCTTGATACAGACAGGCTTATATGACATCTAGAGGTCGCTTGGTGCAGCTTTTGTCTCACCCTAAGGTACTGATAGCTGACAGTACATCTGTTTATCGGACTTCTATGATATATGTGTACTAGTCACATTGGATGTTGTGGTTGTGTATGGTTCACAGTGGTATGCAACTTGGACTACTACTACACCAATTGGTTTGCAGTGAATGTTGCTACGTATGCATGGCCTAGAGAGATTGGGACACTGATCTTGCCATATTGTACATTTCACTTTGGATATTTTGCTGTATCACCAGATTGCAATCGAGGACGCTTGCCATTTTTCAAGAGGGTGGTATGTCATGACCCTGTGAAAGTGGAACAGCGTGAGTGTCAGCATGGTGGTTGGTGAGCAAGATACATACTTGGGTGTACGGACAAAAGTAATGTGTGTGGACAACCCCAAGTGTGAAGGTGGGAACCAAGATATTAAAATTTCTAAGGTTTATAAACCTTGGGTGGCCCCTAGTTTTTAAAAACTTTAAGGGAGGGCCACTAGGATAATATTGGAGGGGGGCTACTCTACTTTTAGAGTACACGCCTCCCTCTCCACTCTCTCTCTTGCTTTTTGGAGAGAGGGGACTAGTCGGCTGGGTGTGGGAGAGCACACGTATAGGCTGGTTGCGTGGAGAAGAAGTGGAGAATCGCTTGAAGAGAACCATGCAGGCCAGTACAAATCAGCCGGTACGGACAGCAGGTACAGTCGGGTATGGCGCAGACCCGTACAGTTGGTATAGGCGGCGGTTGCTGTACGATAGCTAGTACAGGCGGCAGCTGCACGTATTTGGTGCAGGCGGCTGCAGGGCGACCAGGCGCAGACCTGTACGGACAGGTGCAGGCGCATCGTACAGGAGGCTGCAGGTTGAGTACTGTGCAGGCAGTGCATCTTACAGGCGGTTGCAGGTGCAGACCTGTACGGACAGGTAAGGCGGGTACTGCAGTCCTGCCCAGCAGGTACAGGCGGGACAGTCCTGTATAGCTGTAGGCGGGGCGCATCATCAGGTACAGGCGGCGCATAAAGAGGATTGCTGCAAGTACTGTTCTGAGGCGGCTGCAAGGGGGGAAAGTACAGATAGGTACACACGTGTTGCAAGTACAGACCCGTACAGACAAGTGCACACGTGTGATGTCTGTCAGAGTTGCTGATACAGGCGGCTGCTAGTACAGACTGGTACGGTCAATCCCTCCGGAGCAGAACTGCGCATAACAGTTGGTAAACTCTGAACATATCTTCCTTTCTTTCTTTCCACTGGCTTATGTCTGCTACAGGGTTGTTTCTTCTGGCCCTTTGTGAGAGGAGGGGTATAGCAGTTTGAAGGGTGGAAACAGAGATTGGACAGTGGATTGGTATTTAGGCTGAGTTTGAAGCTATGAACATGGAATAGCTAGATGCGTGCTCAAGGCTGCCCTGTTGAATTATCTTGGTTGATTAGAGGAAAACACAGTGTGTTGCTTTTGTGGGACACAGATCTGTATGTGAATCCTCTATGCTAAAAGGTCTTGAGGGCTGCCAGATTGGACATGCAGGTTTACTTTCCCTGACTGGCTTTGTTGTACTCAGTTAAACTTTCCATTGAATTTGAACAAAGAAATACCGAAAGGGGCGCTAAGCTTTGGGGCCAACAGGTGTCGTTTTCCTTCTTGTTCTGGAGCATTCTAGCTCCTGTTCATTTGTTATTTTACTGGACTACTTTTGGAAAGGTGACTGCTAGTCTACCGCACTTTGGTTTCTACCAGAGGCCGGTTTCGTGGAGTAACATCGTTCATACTTTTTTGGCCACTTGGGCCCATATAGAGGGATCTTCTAGAGCCATGCAAACAAAACACAACAGATTTATGAGAGTGGAATCATGGTATTTTCTTCTCCCACGGGGCTTTTATGGCAGCATAGTGCTCCCAATTGGTTGAGATCTCCCTACCTTTTGTTTTGAGATCTCCCTTTGTACGATTTTTTAGTTTGTGCCACTCTATGAAAGAGCACATGTGACTCTCAACCAGCATCACATTTTTTGAGTGCTCCATTCTTACCTTCTACGTGATGTGAAATTGTTGAGTCACTTCCACACGATTTTCGCATTGACATTATCACTGATTCAGACTTAACATTGGTGACAAGATAGACCGTCATTTTGTCTGGGATAGGCGCCTACTTTCTGTATCGGTTAGTGGAATTTTGATTTGAAGTCTCTTCATTGTGAGGAGGTTGAACCCTGCCCACATTTTCTGACTTCATGGTAAAGCTGCAAAACTGGTAAGTTTTAGCAAAGTTGACCCAACAGTTCTAGCTGTGCGAACAACGGGGATTCTTGTTTGCAACATCAAGTCATGGCTTTCTTATGACTGCTCTCACAGCTGTCCCTCCCATAATGAATAGCACTTTTGTCTTAGGGTAAAGAGATGTCGTAATCACATTGCTAGATTGCAAAATAATTTTGCCATAACATGGAGTGAGGTCAAGCCCTTGGAGAAATTCGGAACACTTGAACTTGGGAGAGGGGCCTCATCAAGGATTGTAATACCGCCACAGCCCACCATATCAGGGGAGGCCGATATTGCTAATTATCTAGGAGACTGTTTTTGCCTCAACATGTTTAATCAAGTCTAAATCTGTTGAGTCAAATCCCTTATTTAGTTTCAATTTTCATTTTCATTTTTTGCAGGAGACTTTGGACAAAGTAGCTCATATAGAACTGGTGGTCAATTTAAGGCTAAGAGAGGATGTTTTGGTCCTGAAATGCTTGGGCAGAAGGATTTGCAGTGGTTGCGGAACCAATTATAACATTGCAAAAATTGATGTGGGAGGTGAGAATGGAGGGACAAGGATTTTTATGCCACCTCTGTTGCCACCTCCAGCATGTGCCATGAAGCTAATGATTCGGACAGATGATACAGAAGAGATAGTGAGAGCACGGTTGAATGTCTATGCTGAAGAGGTGAGGTTAATTGCAAAGCAAATTTTGTGAGGCTATACTGTGAAAGTTCATATGGCTGCAAACAACTTGCTGTTTGCAGTTTGCTCCTTTGTGGAGGCTGGCTGAAGGATTCACATTGACTGCCTTGCATTGACAGTCTGTGCTCAATGATAGAGGGGCTGTTTGCAGCCTGTTCCTCCTGTCTAGACTGGAAGGTTCCTGCTGTCTTGCTTGCGAAGACTGCTGTTCAGTACAGGCTGTCCAAGGCGACCAGTGTGAATCCTTCAGTGTTTATGTGAAGGCTCGGTTTTTAAACTTTCTGTTCTTGGGTACATCATTTTCCCTGCCAGTGCAAGCCTGTTGAAGAGTACTATCGCGCACAAGATAAGCTTCTGGACTTTGACGTTATTGGAGGGATACCTGAAACATGGCCAAAGCTTCTTGATGCTGTCAAGTCACATATGCCTGAAGAGCCCCTATCAGAAGCAGCAGCTTAGGACCTACCATATCTAGGTTGTATCAGCTATTCTTCCTTGGCATATAGCAAGGTTTGTACTCCATGTTCGGAGGTGGTCAATAATATCTGCTCTAAATACACATGCTTGTTATTAAAAGTAGCAGGCCGGCATGGTAACTGTGACATACAAAATTATTCAGAGGCTGCATCTGTGGTTATTCATAGGGGATTATTTTTTAATAAAGCCAAGGTCAGTAAGGGCTGGCTGTATGGATGCCTTTACACTAGTTTAGGGAGCAAAACCTTCAGGAAAATGTCTTCAGGGGGCTGGGGCTTGTTTCTGAGCTCAGGTTTCATTAAATTTGATTTAAAGTTTGTGGATAGCTAAGACCCTGAAGGCAACAGAGATACCAGGTTTTACTTCTGTATCCTTTCATATGAATAGAATTTGATATATTTAACTAGCAACTCTGTGTAAATGATGCACATTTTCGTGGATGATGTATTCTATGCGGCACTCTTCTGATTATGTTTTTAAAAGGATCCTCTTCTGATTATGTTTTTAAAAAAATCCACATTTCAGCCACTTTCCATTTGATGGCGTGAGGAGAATGTGAGCGAACGGAAACTGAGAACATGAGGATAATGTAAAGTGTGCACTATTTGAGTAAGCATGTTTTCGTTTTTGATGTTTGGCGGAAAATTAGAGTGCAAAGCTCCACCTTGCCTGCTTGCTCTCTTGATTGGAGCTTGTAGGCCCATTCTGCCTTCCTTTGTGTGTGTGTGTGTGTGTGTGAGAGAGAGAGAGAGAGAGAGAGAGAGAGAGAGACCTTCTCTTGTGCAAGTCGGGTTCCCACCCTCCTGTGTAAGAGGTCTTCAGCTGCAAGAGAAGAAAGAGAGATTTGCTTGGAGCAGGCTCGGGGAGAATGTGTTTTCTGCAGAAATTATCCTAACTGGCCCAGAAACGGTCCAGAAGGAGACTTGTAGGTTGGCTTTACCTCATCGTTGGTTTGATTGTATCAATTCCATCTCCTTGCACTTTTCCCTTCTAGTCTTCAATTGTTATTTTTCCCACTAGACAAGTTTACCCATACATGGGACCATGATCATGTACAGTCATGCAAAAAAGAGGAAAAGGATTATGCAATGATGGATACAATGGATCACAGAATCTGAAAAGTTTTGGTTAAAAAAATCTACGTGACAACAAGGTAGCTTATATCGGTCCAAGAATGACATAATTCAATTATAAATTAGAGTCAAACTGACAAGAAAGGTTTTACACTGCAAATGGTCACACTTGATGTTACCATTTACAGTGTACAACCCTTAGTTACCTTCCTTTAAATTGTTATTTTTCCCACGAGACAAGTTTACCGAAAGAAGAAAGGATTATGCAATGATCACACCATGTTCTAAAATCACACACTATGTTCAAAAAATCACTTTTACCAAGGGTTGTAATCAAATTCCAAATCACTTTTACCAAGGGTTGTAATCAAATTCCAATGGAATGGAAGTATGAAGAAAATGCTTGTTCAAATTATCTTTTCCTATTCGGGATTAAGTTTTGGTAAATTATTATCGAGGAAAATAAACCTCAAATTTTTTAGGAGATATATTCCAGTGGAAGTATAAAGACAAGACAAAGCGCTTATTCAAATACTGCCCCCACCCAGCCTTCAAATTTCAGGTCTGGTAGTAGCAAGGACTGACATCAACATTCATACTAAACAGCTTATAAATGGTGGACGACAATCGCCTACAGCTAACAACTCTGTGTAGCTTAGGATATCAGACATTTGCTGGTTGGTGCTGGTCTTCTTCGTGGCGAGAGAGAGCTATCACACAGATGACTTCAAGGCGTCTTGTAACCTCTCTTCGCCATTTGCCTCCTTGTCAAGGGGGCGAAGGTCCCTGGCGCATCACCCAAGACGCATGGTGTAGGCTGTCAAAATAGATGGCAAAGATGCGGTGCAAAAGCCAGCTAAAGATGGTGCAGATCTACCGATACCAACAAACACAGGTTCTTTAACCATGAGGAGTTGCTAGCTGTATTTGTGATCAATTGCATATTGGTAGAGATTTGCAATTACCTGCATGTTGACAGATGGTCATCTTGTAGCAGTGTGACGCTGCAGTGTTGATGGGAAGACAAACGATTGCTTGGATGTAAGCAAAGGCAAGGGGATCCGGTTATGAAGTGCATATTGGTAGAGATTTGCAATTACCTTCATGTTTTGAGGGATGGTCGTCTTGTAACAGTGTGAAGCTGCAGTGTGGCTGGGAAGACAAACGATTGCGTGGACATAAGCAAAGGCAAGGAAACGATCCGGTTATGACGTGCATCTTGGCGAATATTGTCACACATGGAGCCCGACTTAAAAATAGTCCATGACACTTTCTCTCTTGCCATGACTTAAAAATGGTGCATGACTCTTCTCTCTCTCTCTCTCCTAAGCAAATCTTCTGAAGTCTTATACATCTCATATGATCTAGTGCCATCTTACAAAGGATAAGCTCTCGTTACAAAAATGTAATATGGCGAAACGCCTACAAAAGTAGTATATATGAGGCCATATTAGCTGGAGTAGTTAACATACCTCCCTCCTAAAGGTGACGACGTCCTCGTGTCACCATGTTCGGGTGTTGAAAATGCTGTTGGTCTTGTGGAATAATCTGATGAAGGGTTTGCGGGCTAGCCAATGTCCCATTGTCTGTTGCGTGATTGTGAAGTTCTTTTTGAAATTGGTGTTGGGCATATACTCGAAGGTGACTACACGGTGGCCATTGGAAAAATTTGACAATGCCATAGTATTCAATTTGTTGGCGAATTGTAGGCCCATCATTAAGGTCAAATACGAGGCTTACTTGGTGTCTTCACTCACTCTTTGGCACCTTCTTAAGGATGAGGATGATGAAGTATAAGAAGCGACAAGTAGGTATTGTGCTTGGGCTCGTTGAAGTAAGGAAAATTATAGAGGGGACCCTTGCTCTCCATTTGTTGGAGCTTGTGCCATGGCCACCTGCATTTGGCATTACATTTGGTCCATGTTCATAGGGTTATGTACATATGGTTGGTCTAGACCATGGTTGGCTCAATCTTGATGAAAGTGAAAATGGGTAAGGCAGCCTCTTGGGGACTTCATAACCTCTTGGGGTCTGGTCAACGATAGCCTTTGCCTTCCACACACCTGCTTAGGCTCTGGTGTTAGAGGTATGGCTTTAGGTCTCCATTCCATCTTTGCTTTGGCACTTGATAGAGTCTTCATCTTGGGTTCATAGGCTTGTGGTGAGGGTGCCTTTGCTTTGGGAGACCTAGATGTCCTCTTCCGTCAACTTATCATGCAGGCGTAACGCATCCCCTTCCAAGGATGATGCTTTCTTTCATTGTCCTTGTCGGTGTTACATAAAAATTATAAAGAACATGCATAATAAACTCTGTTTCAAAAACGTTATGGATTGATAATTGTTTACCGTGATAATGGTAGTTGGCAAGAGTTAGGGGTGGGTGGCCTAGTGAGGTCCATGTCTCCCAACATGATAAGTTGTGACCAACCAAGATTATCCACATAGCTATGTGGTCTTTTTGGGGAAACTCTAGCTCGAGGTGAGCATGCAGTGTATTATCTGTTTGTTTTTGCCACATCTTGAAGGTCGGCCTTGTGTATATAGATTTGTACACTCTCGACCCTCCTAAGGCCTCATTGTGGTTCTTTTTTTGTTGAGCAATTGCATTGAGGCATGCCTTGTGTATTTGATTGTCTAGCCTTTATTTTCTCTCTTTCTTCTTGTGGATTTGATAGAGCATGTCCTGGGTGAGAGGTCCATAGTAGTGTTTTTGGTTGCTAGCTTTGAAATATCCTTCCATCTCAATCCCATTTAGGGTCTCTATTTTTACTACTCCTTGAGGATTGATTTCTGTGACACAGAAGGGACCTAGGCCTTGGTACTTGAGTTTTCGTTTATTGTTTTTGACACCGTACATGAGTACCATGTTACCTTCCTTCATGCATTTTTCTTTGAGCTGGTTGTCAAACTAGCTTGTGCTATAGTTTCTGTAAGCAGAATGCAGTCTTTGCTCACTTAGTTGCTCTAAGGCAACAAGTCTGTTTCTTAGGGGATTTCTTTGAAGATTATTCTAGCTATAATTTAGAGGCTTGGGACTAAGTGTTCTATTGGCATGACTATGTAAGCTTAGAAAGGTGTGCTTTTCACAACCACCTTGTATGTTGTATGGTAGGCCCCTAGAGCAGAGTGCAATTTCTACTCCTAATCACTTCTAGGTGCCTCTTCAATCTTGGTGATTGAGGATTTGGTTGTGCTCTCGACATCGCCATTCATCTGCACAGGCAATAAAGTTTTGACTTATATGCACCACAAGGAATTCTTTGAGCAATAACTCCACAACTCTATTTATGAAGTGTCTGCTCACTATTTCTAATGGGTAACCAAAACGAGCAAGCGCATGCTTATACGAAACTTGGTTGTCTTTCTTGCATCAGTCCAGCTTTGGCCTTATCCCACTTTGTGAAGTAATATGTGGCGACTATATAGCATGCTTGGCTTTCTTTAGTGTGACCGAACTAATATAGGACCCATGAAGTAATTGTCCCACTTCTCAAATGGTTATTTCAAGATCACTAGGGTGAGGGGAATCCGATGCTTCTCCTAGACCATCGTAAACCTTCGGCATTCTTGGCAACATTTGTTGACAAATTTGTTGCGTCTCCAAAGATTGTAGGCCACCATAGGTTGGGCAGCTTGGAGGACTTTGCGAGCGGTGGTGTCTGCTACCAAGAGTCCTTTGAGAATGCCAGAATGGAGAGGAATTAGTCTTTATGTATGTATTTGTGCATGTGCAGTCTTGACCCTTCTTATGAAGTATTCCCGCTATCAAGTGATAGGGGGGTACCTTGTTGACTAGGCATGTGGCCTTGTCCTTTTTGATAGGATGGTTTGTTGAGAGACCATTGACAAGGAAGTGGACAATGTCTTTGCTCCATTCTAGTACGTGATCAATGTGAAATAAAGGGATTGCTCCATTCTAGTATGTGATCAATGTGCAATAAAGGGAACATCTAGAAGATCATCTTGCACTCTTAGAGGGGGTTCTTCATTCTAGTTCATGATTAATGTGCGATAAAGGGAACATGTAAAAGATATCTTCCACTCTTAGAGGGGGTTCAGGGGGTTCTCCATCTCCATTTGGAATTTTGGGAAAGTGGTTGGCATGAACATGCAGTGAAGTGAAGGATGAACAAAACCACGAGTGATGTGCCCTGTCGCTCCCTGTCGCGGAAAGTTTATTCACCAAGTATCAATGCTTGATGGTGGTTGATAGAAAAAGATAAATTTGGTAGCTAGGAGGTAATGCTTGCTATGCTAATCCATTGGCTAATCCGATGTTGGGTGGTCTCAGCTGGCAGTCTAGGTGGTGGCAGAGGCGGAAATGCTAGGGCTCTAGCTAGTGCATGGGTGGTGACTCTGTTTAGGGCTGTGGGTGGGCGGTCCTTGGATTCTGGAGTGGTAGTTGTGGGTGGGCAGTTCTTGGATTCTGGAGGCTGTAGTTTTTGGCAACACATAATGGCTTTCTAGGCGGCTGCTGCAGCTCTGAGTATGACACTTTTGGCCAGTTTGGGAGGCGTTTTCTTAAAATCAAGGCTCTCTGTTTTTTATCAACTCATTTTCTTTGATTTTGATTAAGGCTCTTTTCTTTGATTAAGCTCAATTAAGAGATTGTTTGAATTAAGGCACATGGGATTAGGCAAATGCGGCTTCATTTGTGCACCTAGATACCAAAAATTGATCAAATTAGGTGTATTTAATAATGAAAATTGGTGCAAAACACCTCAATCACCCCAAAAGAGATCAATGGTTGCCCCACGGTGTTTAATCATGAAAATGGGTGCAAAATGACACACTCCAAAAAGAGATCAATGGTGGCACGTGAAGCTCATTTTTTTTTGGGGATTTTTAAGTTTTTGGGTTCTTAATTAGTTTAATTAATAAAAAAATAGCAAACTAAATAGTAACAATAAGCATATAAAACCTAGATAAATCTATGAGCATGCATAGTTTGGGTCTAAACTAAGTGCTATGCATGCTTATGTATCTAAATACACAAGATTTAAGATTAAAATTAAAGATTCAACTCTAGGATTAAACCAAGTCCTCTCCAAAATGCTTTAAACCATGTAATGGCTATTTAACCATACACACAAAACAAAGCACAAAACTTGAAAAAAATAACACATCCGAGGCTCCAACCTTGATGCCTTTCGAAGTGTGACCCCTAATCAAGTCTGGGCAATATTGGGTGATCCCAAGAGCTTGGAATCTATTGGATTTAAGGCAAAGTCCTAAAGCTAGTCCCCAACAGTGGTGCCATATATGTTCAGTTCAATTGCTACCTAGCCTCTGCCAAAATATGTCTCATGTCGAAGAGCTGCAAACGTAACTTCTCGATATGTGGATGCATGCCGCTTTATCCAAATCTTCAATCCATTGTCACATTAGAGAGCTCCATAGCTATGGGGTGTCAAGGAAGAGCTTGTGTTGCCTTGATGGAGGCAAGGAGAAGGATTCTTACAATTTGGATCTCACTCACATGAGGTGATAATAGAGGGGAAGCTCAGAAGGTCATTGGCACGGAATGGTTTACAAGCTTAAACGTAAAGCTAACAATAGTGTCGAGTGATACAAAGAAAGGTGCCATGGGATCCTAGGTTGAGAGTGCTAGTTTTAGAATAGGTGTTTACATTAGTTAGAGTGGCCAAATGAGCCGGAGGATCAGACTCCAAACTTTGGCTGTGCCCATGAGTGTGAACCCTAGAGGTCACCTACAAAACCTAAAATGTCACATACAAAACTTAAAATATAACTCTCACCACTCATTCTCTTATGCATTATCTAGTGTGCTCTTCTCTACTCGCTTGCATCCTTGCCTTTTGTGCTTGAGCTCTTGTGTGCCTGCATACTATTGTGTGAGTGAGTGAGAGGATCGAGGTACGAGGAGCGTGTGGAGGTGAGGACGATGGATCGAGCTCTTGAGTGCTCTTCACGACTGAGCTTTCTGTGAGAATCTCGAATGCGAGCAATCTTAGGTGATTGACACACCATGACCCTGTTTATGTGAGCTAGCTATAATATAATAGTTGAGAGCTTATGTGTGCTCTCAACGGTGGAGGAGCGAAGTTTCCATGACATTGTGAGTGTAGCCTATGCCTTGTGGCACAAGGAGCCTCCAGAAGTGGTACCACTGCTAAGGAAAATGCTGCGAGACCGACTGCACTTAATGCCCATGTGACTAAAGAACCTTTTAGGGCGCCATTAGGACACATCCCGTATGTTGCACATCCACCCCCACCTAGATTTGGACCAATGCATCCTCATGTAGTGCCGCGTGTTGCACTTGCACCTGCTTCTATCATTGCTCCTGTAATGCCAGCACACTAGCTCTGCACATAGACCCGGATTCTTTTGCACAGGCCATGAGAAGAGCGGTAGTAGAGAGCATAGCGCCTGTTGTGAGAGATGGCGGTCGACATAGCTGCTCAGATAGCCAAGCTAGCTCATAAATTCATTGGAGATGGTGATCCTAGGAGATATTTGGAGGTATTTGATCAAGTGGAGGCGCTAGGAGAAAAAAATGAGGTTTCCAAGACCAATGCCTTTAGTAACATTAGATGGTAAGATTGAGGATTGGTATAGGACTCTCAATGTCGAGGAACACTTGAACTTCACCGCTCTTAGCTCTGCACATAGACTCGGTTTCTTTTGCACAGGCCATGAGAAGAGCGGTAGTAGAGAGCATAGCGCTTGTTGTGAGAGATGGCGGTTGACATAGCTGCTCAGATAGCCAAGCTAGCTCATAAATTCATTGGAGATGGTGATCCTAGGAGATATTTGGAGGTATTTGATCAAGTGGAGGCTCTAGGAGAAAAAAAAGAGGTTTCCAAGACCAATGTCTTTAGTAACATTAGATGGTAAGATTGAGGATTGGTATAGGACTCTCAAGGTCAAGGAACACTTGAACTTCACCGCTCTTAGGAGATTGTTCTTGAAGCAATTTGTGCATGAAGAAGTCTTATGGGGTGCAGCTTCACAGGTACACAAAGCCAAGAGAGAAGAAGAGTCGTCGGTTCAAGATTTCATTAGCCAGCTCAAGCGTTTGTACTCTCATTGCCTTCAACATGAATGCTATTCGAATAATCAACTACTTGATAGATTCATCCATTGTCTTAAACATGAAGTGATCTATAGCAACTTAGTCATTAGAGGGATCACTACATGGGCTTAAACATGAAGCGATCTATAGCGGCTTAGTCATTAGAGGGATCACTACATTGGATGAAGTCACAACAAATGCCATCCAAGTAGAAGATAATCTAATGGTCAAGGGAGCCAAAGCATCAAATTCTAAATCTGTTACTTCTGAAATTATGGGACTTAGCACTTCTACAATTAAACACATTGCCAAAAGGTATCAATTTAGAGTGGAGATGAATTTCAGAGATTTCATGAAAGCACTCCGAGAGGGAATGAAGGCCAATAAAGCTCAAGAAAACATACAGATGTATCCAAGGAGAGAGCTTCAATGGTGTTCAATTTGCCGACAAGGGTATTCGACAGTGTCCAATCCAATGGGCATGCTATAATGGGATATGGTCATGAGGGTTCACAGTGCCACACGCATTTACAAACCCTTGCTAATACTTCCAGGCCTCAGCAGGTTGGCTTTACCAAGCCCACCATAACCACAAGCCATAATGCCTATTGCAACACCTCAACCTGATGTTGAGTAAACGGTATAACAACCTATTGCAAAGTGGATTTATAATGCACAAAATGTGTAGTTACCTCCACCAGTTTTGGGACCTCAACCTCCACCTTTGAGGATCACACCATTGAACCAAATAGGTTTCAAGGAATATTTTGAGTTTCCAAAATATGAGGTTGAGTTGGACAGTACATCACATGTTGCTGAGGGCTCCAGAGAGCTTTATCTGGACTCCTATGTAGTCGATGCAAGAGGCGGAGTCAAACCAGTATACCAGCTAGCCGCCGCGGTAGGAAGAGGTCGAGACATCAATAACTCTATTGTCAAGAGAATGCCTCTTTAATGTTATCATTTTGTGAGGGACCACACCAAGTCTCTGAGTGTCCCATTATAAACCAACCAATCACCCAAGATGGATCTTCTAGCATGCCACTTGAAACCTATAAATCATTGTGGCATAGATCATTGGATCAAAGATTTCCCAATGAAAGTGGCAGTTGCAAATCAATAGAATGGTCCTATCATGACACCTCTCAACATGATTGGATTGGGTAGTCAAACTCAGAGATTAATTTTGAGAAATAACGAGACTCATGGCTCAAAACACACCTATTATGAAAAAGAAAATAGAAAACCAAGCCACTTCAGTAGTCGGTAGGATCCAAAAAGAAGAGGGGCCATAGAAGAAAAAAATTCATAAAAGGGAAAAAAATTTGAGAAAATGGAACGGGTGAACCTGGGAACACCTCTGACAAACTAGTCTACATGAATGATATTGATGAGGATTCTGATTCAATGGACACACAGGCTAGTTTTGGGAAAACTAGAGAACTCAAACAAAAACCAAGAAGATAAAAAAGGAAAGGATGTAGGCCCTCAAGAATCCAAATAAAGAGAAACTTGGTTCATACCCTGACCCTGTAAGACAATTGGAACAACTTCATGAGTTCAGGGATATGGTCACACATACTTAGGAGGAGTTAGAACCAAGACCAAAACAAGTAAACACCTTTGACACTATTCATCCAAAAAACAACCTAAAGCCTGCCCTACCCCATAAACTATTAGATATACCTAGTGTCATCCTTGAGGTCAGTGAGAACTCACATGTCCCAAGCATGGATTCTAAACGCTTTAGGAGAGTGTTTGAGTATGAGAACCCTAAACCCATTCAAGAGGTGGAAATTCCAATCTCACCAGCACCCTCATATGGTAGAGAGGTGACGGCGGGTACTCCATTGAACATTCCTAAGTTGATGGAATTCATAGCTTCAAAAACTGAGACCACAATCACTGCACATCTATGTGGAGACCCTAAACTCTTTGCTGCAATGAAACCTTATCTTAATGGGGAACTTAATGTTGCAATGAAACCTATTCTTAATGGGAACTTAATGTTGCAATGAAACCTACTCTTAATGAGGAACTTAATGTTTCAATGAAACCTACTCTTAATGAGGAACTTAATGTTGGGCTACCAGCAGGTAAAATAGAAATAGAATCAGATGAAGAAGCTTCTCACCAAAGCAAGAGATCATTGAAGAAACAAAACAAATGAAATCTTATAAGATAAACACGCACAGGAGGTTGCAAGAAAGAACGACCATAGCCGAATGGCTACAATACATTGGTGTTGTAGACGTTCATGTGCTTGAACGAGTTGCGGGAAAGGAGGCTTATAGCTTTTTGGATGGATACTCAGGCTACAATCAAATTTCAGTTGCACTTGAGGACCAAGCCAAAACGGCTTTTGTCTCATTGAGCATGGTGTGTATGCTTTACAGAGTTATGCTATTCGGTCTAACACCAATGTACTAGGGACATTCCAAAGACTTATGAATATTGATTTTAAGGACTTCTTAAGAAAGTTTATTGAAGCTTTCTTGGATGATTTGTGCATTCAGTTTTGGAAAGAGCACCTAGCATTCCTAAAAAGGGTGTTTGAAAGGTGTCAATTTTATCACATATTCATAAACCCTTATAAATGCCAATTTTGGGTGAAGCATGGAGTTATTCTTGGGCATATAGTGTCCAAAAATGGAATTTGCATTGATGAGGGAAAAATCAAGGTCATCCTAGAATTACTCCCACACTATCAAACTACAAGGGAGTCCAGACATTCATGGGTCATGTCGGCTACTACCGTTGGTTTATTCCTTTTTATGTAGAAATAGCTCGTCCTTTCTTAGATAAGCTATTGATTGTATTTGTATGGAATAATTAGGAGTGTCAACAAGCTTATGATGCGTTGAAGCAAGCCCTTGGCAAATACTTCAATCTTGTGAGAGCACCTAACTCAGATGTAATCTTCCATGTGCACATTGATCCCTCCAATTTTGCAATTGGATATGTCCTAGCATAGCCATGAGAACATAAATTGGACTATCCCATTAGTTTTGAAAGTCGGCAAACTGGATGAGGCTAAAATATATTACATCACCCCACTGAGCATGAAGTGTTAGTAATGATTTATGCTGTAAAGAAATTTTGGCATTACCTTTTGCTAACCAACTTGTTTTCTATATCGATTATCAAGCCTTGTTATATCCAGTGAACAAACCATGCTCCACAGGAAGGATCACAAGGTGGCTGTTAATTCTTCTTGAGTTTGATTTTACAGTAGTTGTGAGACCTGGCAAGAAACATGTCATGGCATATCATCTATCCTACATACCTACTAATGGTGAAGCACCAATCGAAGTCGATGAGTTACTGGATGCTACACTATTCAAGGTAGAGGCTATTCCAGAGTGGAGCGAGAAAATCATTAACTTTGTAGCTAATGGTATTTCGAAGGAAAGAGGAAATATCTAGCAAGAAAGTTACTAAAAGAGAGTGAGCCTTACTAACTTATTGTCGGAACTCTTTATAGAAGAGTTAAGGATGACATTCTTAGATGTTGCCCATGGGAGGACGAATATCTCATGATCATGGAACAAGCACACCAGGGGGTAGCAGGTGGACATTTTGCGACAGAAATCACAGGCAGGAAAACACTCCACTCGTGGTATTGGTGGCCAACACTTTTTAAGGATTTCACACTATTTGTAAAATGTTGTGATGAGTTCTAATGTTGTGCCAAGCCACAGAAGGACATGATGCCACTCCATCCTGTCATAGTCGACTAGCCTTTTGAAAAATGGGGCTTAGATTTCATTGGCCCTATTAGCCGTACTACACGTGACACAAGCACGCTTCGTCATTGTTGCTATAACCAAATGGGTTAAAGCAAGAGCTTCACAAAAAGAAAATGGGTTAAAGCAAGAGCTTCGTCATTGTTGCTATAACCAAATGGGTTAAAGCAAGAGCTTCACAAAAAGAAAATGAGTTAAAGCAAGAGCTTCGTCATTGTTGCCATGGGTGACTGCTAAACTTCTCTATGAGAACATCATTACCTGCTTTGGATGTCCATTTGAGCTACTGAGTGATCAAGGTAAACATTTCATCAATGATGTTATCAAACATCTTTGTAGCATATTCATGATAGCACACCGCAAGTTAACGCCATATTATCCACATGTAAATGGTCAAGCGAAGAGCAAAAAAAAGGTACGACTATTGAGGCTCGATGCATTGACTGGGAGTCTAAGCCCATAGAAGCTTTATGAGCCTATCACACATCATATAAAGTTGCGATTGGTTGCACACTCTTTAGGATGATGTATGGACTTGAGGCAGTCATGCCTTGGGAGTTCATGATTCTAAGCTTAAGGGTAGTAACTGAAAAGCTTGACGGTAATGAATTGACTGTCCGTTTCTTTATTTTAGAACAACTCAAGAAGGAAAGACAACTTGCAGTAGTGCAAAACATGCTGACAAAGAAGGACTGTAGAAAGAAGCTATTTGATAAAAATCTCAAGGAAAGGAGATCAAGGTAGGAGATCTTGTACTTATGTATGGGGTTCATAGTGAGAAGAAAAAGCTCAAATATATTAGGAAAGGGCCATTTAGGGTTTGTGAAGTTACGCCACAAGGTACTATACGTGTCAAGACCCTTGATGGAGTTGAAACTATGGGTTTCCTTAATGGTAGTAAATTTAGGAAATTGTATGGCCCCTCTCACTGAAGAAACCTTACATGCTTCCCATGAAAAACAAGCCGCCAAGGAACGCACTGCATTAAAGAAAATCCAAGTCCAAGAGGAGACATAAGCAAGTCAGACCAAACATCGACAATGTCACGAGAGAAGCGAACCTCGGACATGTTCCAAAAGTGTATATTTGAGAAATTGCAGATGATGATAAGGAAGAGTACATTCCACCTCTCTTAGGACACCCATTGAGCTGCCTAGCCCCTATGGTAAAGTTTTCTACAATGCCATGCTTGACACGGTTAGTTATAATTTACTCTCTTTTGCTACATGGAATCAATTTGGTAAACCCATTGAGTTGCCTAGCCCCTATGGTAAAGTTTTCTACAACGTCATGCTTGACACAGGGGTTAGTCATAATTTACTCTCTTTTGCTACATAGAATCAATTGGGTAAACCTCAACTTGAAATGTCTAACATGAGAATAGATGGCATAGGTACCGAGAATACCAAAGTTCTTGGATTACTTAAAACTTGAAATGTCTAACATGAGAGTAGATGGCATAGGTACCAAGAATACCAAAGTTCTTGGATTACTTAAAACTGTCATCTATGGCAATAATGGGCACTTGGTTGGTAGCCTCTTGATCATGCATATAGTAGGAACATTAGAGGAGCATGTTATTCTTAGATGAGCATGGATGATAGTGGCTCAATGCAGTATTGACTGGGCCACAAAGAGTGTTTCAATGCTGAAAACCTTTAAAGGCCACAAGGAAGAAGACTCAACCTTGACACATTGTGATACTTCATCCTCCACATCAACATCCACCTGCTTCATGTGCAATCCTTGATTCCATGTCTACCTCGACGACAAGGGACCCACCACTACAAAAAAGGTTGCAACCTACCTTCAAGTGGATACCTAAAGCTTTGCCACCACTAGCTTTAACTTGCCAACACACAATTTGCTTAGAGTCTGACCTTTACAGAGATTCCATGAATGATTAGGTGATGTGAAGGTTCGAGGAATCTCTACATTTAGAGATGACATGGAAAACTTGAGATTTAAAGCTTGATCCTTGATCTGATAAAAGTGTTTGTAGGTAACCATGATGGAAAATGAGTTCTTCCAACAAAAGTGTTCATAGGCAAGCATAGTGGGCAACGAGTTGCTCTAATAAAGTCTTGGGATTTTAGAGAGTGTGGCATGTAGTATTGTGTATGCCACCTTGCGCTAGCGAATCAAAGACTATGTATTTCAAGGTCACATACTTCACATCACCATTTGAAGCAAGCCACCACTCCCATCATAGACATAAATTTTGGCAAGATTTAAGCATGAAGTTACATTCTTCCAATGCTTGCCCCTTAGCTTGATGATAGCATAATCACCAAAAACGAATTTCTTGGAGGCTTGGGGAAGCCCACCACTCGCATAGGAACAAGCCTTATGGTCAAGCTTACCAATGGCAACACAACCAAATCCTTAGGCATCCTAAAAGATCTAAAGATCAAAACCTTTGGACTAAGTTTCCACTACACATTTGTGATTATGGATTTCTAGAGGAGGATTGTGTACATGAGGATCCTTGGAAGGCCTTACATGAGAGAAGCAAGGTTGGTTCATGATTGGGAAACCAAACAAATTTACATAAGCAACGGTAACCAATCCTTGAAAATAAACGTGAAGACAGTGTAGACTCGTCCCCATGGGTCAAGACATGCTCCCCAATGAGTCTGACACAACTATCTCAACCACTTTGGTTAATGTTACAATAAGTTGTTGGATAGTGAAGATGAGAACTACGAGTCTCTTCTTCTAGAGGTTGATGACTCTGTCTTGGAACCATGGAAACTCTTCCCTATAAAAGCATAGAATGAGCCAGACTCGATGATGGGACGAAAATAACCTCTTTTTTCATGCTTAGTGCAGTATCACTTTTGGAAGAAAACATTGACTTCAAACCAAGAGTAGCTAGTGATTCATCCCAATGAGCATTAACTTTTGCATTACCTAAAGTCCCCTGGCCAAGAAGGAGAAAACCATATACAAAGCCTAAGAAGTATCTTCTCCCCATGGAGATGGATCTTCATTGGTTTTGCTACAATGAGGCCATGGATTCACATGAGACCTAATTCAGTCAATGGGAAGCTAGACTTGTTCACACCTTTCGTACATTAGGAGATCCTTGGATTAATCCTAAGAACATTTTACATTATGTATGGCCATGGTCTCAATGATGTAGCAATTTGTTATGACCCTTACATGTGGCAGCACGGGGGATGCGTACACACTGATATGTGGGATTTATATGCTAGTAATGCATGGGACATGCAGGCGTTGCGTACACACCGATATGCAAAATTCACATGCTAGTAATGCATGGGACACACGGGCGTTGCGTAGGAAAACCAGTGGTCTCATATAATTGCACATCACTACTGGGGTGGAAGTTGTAGACCCAATTATGTGTAGCATGGGGGTACCATAGGGGGCGCATGAGTATGGTGTGTGGCCGGTATGGGGACACCGAGGGTCACTGGGATATATAATGGTTGGGTGGTTAAACATGGTATGCCAAGCTAGGTTTATTTTAGGTATTTTAGAGCTCTTCTTCTTCTCTCTCACGTCTTTTTAATGAGGCTATATTTAGAGAGCCAAATCTCCTTGAATAGAGGCTTGACATTTGGTATTAGAGCTTAGGGTTTTGGGGGAAGGCATGCTGCACATTTAACCTTGTATGGGCGCGGAGATCAACAATTCATCGCTGTAGACGGTTCATTGTTGTCGGCTAGTTTGCCATTGCCGTTTCCATCAACGCTTGTCGTTTTTGCACACGTTTTTCATTCCATCACATCATCTCTGTCGGTTATCACCTGAGAGCGGTGGCGAAGCCACAAGCACCAAGTGTGGTGCTCTCTGGCACAACCAGCCGAGTGTCTCTCTCTGGACTCTGCTACGTAGTCATGCCATCGTCGCCATCGACTCTCAACAGAGAAAAAATACGCCACTTTTTGACCTAAAGCTTATAAAAAAAAAAAAAGCCTAAGGTTGGGTTCTAAGAGGAAGTGCATGCGTGGTGCATCTGCGGTAAAATCTCTCCTTCTGGTGGTCCATTACATGTAGCACTTGTACATATGTGCCGACCTGCATTATTTTCTACAAGTCTGCTATTCCACAAAGCTATAGCTCTACACAGCTTCATACCACATCAGCTTTGACATCCTTATGACCATGGGGATTATTTATCCCTTCCCTTTTTATTTTTCGTCGTTTGGTACATCTTCTATATTATTGGTTAAAAATGGAATTCGATCACTTTGCCCCACAATCACTAGAGTTTGTCTCTCTTCGCCAAAAAAATGCATGATTTGCAGGAGAAAATGAATTCATTTATGAATGATATTTGCACTATGCTAATACTTGCAATACCTCAGCCAGCATCGAATACCCATCACTTGGGTAGTCGTGAGAGCACCAAAAAAGGGAGTTAAACCAAAACTTGCACTAAAGGATTTGAAACCACTAAAGTACAATGGCACTTTACCTTGTCACAGCAGTAGCTGACGCAATAGATCAATGTCTTTTTAAGTGGGAACAATGCTTTACTTTATGTGATATCACAGATGAGAACATTAAAATCTAGCATGATGCATATAATTTATAGGATGTGGCTCATCGTTGGTGGATGAAAATTCAAAGGGATAAGACAATCCTGAATACTTGGGAGCAATTTAAGGATATGTTTATTGTGCCACCAGATGGGCTGAATAGAGCCCTTGATACTTGGTTTTTTATCTCTCAAATGAATCTTACAGTTCAGGAGTATGTTGACAAGTATCGAGAGGTGCTTATGAAAATTCTATAAGTTTTACCAGATATCTTATAGGTTCATAAATTTGCCTTGGGTTTAAATGATAAACTTCAACCATTGGTGCTCCATGAGAAGTGTCAAACTTTATCCAAAGCTATCGAAATGGCTTTATTTTATGAAGGGTCAAAATCAGGCAGTGGGTCAAGTTTTCAAGTCTCATTTTATGCGACCTACTTATGAAGCTTCAAGGTACACTAGTGGGCAAAAGGGAAAGACATCTATTTCATTCCTCTACAAAAACTATTGCAGGAGTTAAGACCAAGGTGTCAAATGAAGAATGACCGCCGTAGATCTTCTCACTCTAGAACAGTTTGAGAAAGCAAAAAGTGAAGGCTTACGCTACGCTTGTATGATGGTGGGCAAGCATCAAAGGCATGATTGTCCATTGAAGAAGCAGTGCATAGTTGCAAATATGACCACTGAGCCTCCAGGTTCAGATTACGGGAGGAAGACTTATTGGACGATACTCCAGAGAAGACAACCCAGCATTCTACTAGGATACTCTCAATGTCAATTGAGGAATGAGTACCCATGACTGCAGATACAATCTTATCTTCAGAGGATAGTCACGGTTACTGGTTTTTGGTTATAGAACTTATTGTAATGAAGGGTTTGATTGAAGGGAAACGAGTGAAGGTACTCTTCATTTGATACAAGCTCTAGCTATAATGTGGTTGGTTCTCAACTTGTCAAGAAGTTAAAGTTAAAGACTCAACCCTCAACATATTAGTACATAGTTGAGCTAGCAGATCACAAAGGACAAAGGTTAAGGACTAACAGGTTGTAGGCGTTGATCTCACTATTCAATCCTACTTTGAGGAGCTCAACTTTGATGTTACTCGACTAGCACGTTTTAATATTGTGCTAGGGAAAGAATGGCATGCATGGAAGACGCCTCGCATCGACTTTGCAATGCATGTCTATCAATTCATCCACGAGGGGAGGATGCACCACATTAAAGGTGAGCCAGATCTACCCAAGAATGCATTAATTACTTCTACTTAAATGATTAAAATATCTTGCAAGTCTCTGTTTTTAGGTTAGGTTCAAAAACTTTGAAGTGCTATAGACATGCATGAAAGTGGAACTCCAACTTGTAATGCCACAAAATCTTTGCAAAACAAGAGAAAATTCAGATGGAATTTTTTGATGCTTTCAAATCTGACCTGCCCTCTTCTTTGCCTCTGTGCAGAAATGTGGAGCATCGAATAGAGCTTGTGCTCGATGAAACTGGTGTCAATAGACCTCCGTATATCGGATGAGTTTGGTTGAGGAGAACAAGGTGGCGAAGGTGATTGAGGGGTCCCTAGCACGAAAGGACTTATTTGCCCCAGTTTGTCATCGTTTGTTTCTTTGGTTTTGCTAGTTAAGAAGAAAGATAGTTCTTATCGAATGTGTAGATTATAGAGCCTTACGTAAACCTTCTGTAAAACATCGATATCCAATGCCAAAAGGATCAATGATTTGATAGACACTCTAGGTGGAGCTAAAATCTTTAGTAAGATAGATTTCAAAATGGATATCATCAGATTCGTATTAAAGACGAAGATGTATCTAAGACTGCTTTTCATACTCGTTTTGGTCATTATGCATACCTTGTAATGCCATTTGGGCTTACTAATGTGCTAACCACATTTATGATGTTAATGAATAATGTCTTTAGGCCATTCATGGATAAATTTGTGGTGGATTTCATTGATGATTTTTGGTTTATAGTAAATCTTTACTGGAGCACGAACCATACTTGTTTATAGTATTTGGTATGCTAAAGGAAAATGTGTTGTAAGCCAAATTATAAATAAAAGACTTTCCTATGTCAAGAGGAAGTTGAATATTTGGGACACATTATATTGGCGCTAGCCATAAAGATGGATCCGAAGAAAGTAGTAGCAAGCTTGGCTTGGCCTATCCACAGGACATTACTATGCTCATACGTTTTTTTAGGACTTTTTGGTCTTTATATAAAGTTTATTATTTTCTATTCTGAAATAGTAGCACCATTGACTGACTTGTTACAAGTTACCATTGTTTATGTCTGGACTGACATTAAACAACAAAGTTTTGATAAATTAAAGTAGGTGGTTGCAACTACACTGTGTTGAAGATCGTGTATCCGTCGGTACCTTTTGTCTTTGAGACATTTTCTAGTAGCATAGCCATAGGAGCTGTGTTGAGCCAAGAAGCCGCCTAGTGGATTTTGAGAGTTAAAAATTTAGTAGTTCGCAACGTAAGTGGCCCACACATGAGCTTGAATTGTATGCAGTTACACATGTACTCAAGGTGTGGAGGCATTACTTGTATGGAGCTGAGTTTAAGGTATACACGGATCATAATACACTGAAGTAGTTTTGTAACGAGCCGGATTTAAGAGGACATTGAGCAAGATGGACCAAATTAATGCAAGAGTTTCACATGGAAATCTTGTATGAAGACGAGGAAAAGAGAATGTTGTTTCCAATGCATTGTCTCATATTATGTATCAAATGAATTTTTGTATAGTTGAGAATGAGATCATTCATAGAATATATGAAGCTCAAAAGAGGGATTCGTATGTTCACTTGTTATGGAGTAAGGCTAGCCCAGTAGATGAGGAATCAGCTCTATGTGACTTATTATCTGGTAAACACAAATTTACCATTGAGAATGGAATTATCAAGAGGAACATCAAGATATGCGTTTCGGACTTAGATAATTTAAAGATATTAGTGGCACGAGAATGTCACGATAGTCCATGTGCTGTGAACACCCGAGAACTAAGAAAACCATTGAGCTTATTAAACGTTTCTATTGTGACCACACTTAAAGAAATATATTAATCATTATGTGATACATTGTTTACAGTGTCAGGTTACTAAATTCGAGCGTGTGAAGTCATTGAGATGGTTACATCTGTTGCCTATTCTAGAGAGGAAGTGGTAGAGTATTTCCATGGATTTCAGTATGGGTTTACCAAGAACCAGGAAATGTTATAATGCTATCTTTGTAATTGTGGATAGATGATCTAAGAAGGCACATTTTATTCCTACTATGAACAAAGTTAAAGCTCAACTAGCATAATTATTTATTGCCAATGTGTTTAGATTACATGGCTTGTTGAATCCATTGTGTCAGATAGAGATCCCTAGTTTACAGGTAATTTTTGGCAGCATGTTTTCAACAAACTTGGCATACAACACTACATGAGTAGTAGTGATCATCCACATAATGATGGTTAGACCAAGAGAGCCAACCAAGTCTTGGAGGATATGTTGAGAGCTTATGTTGGAGAGTGATAGAGCGATTGGAAAAAGTGTTTACCTTTATTGGAGTTTGCTTATAATTCGGCAAACATTTCTCTACAAACTTTTCTCCATTTGAATTAAATTATGGGTATAATCCATTGATGCTAGGTATAATTGGATTACCTCATATGACACCTAGTGCAGTTGAATTTCTGTCTCAAATGCAGTTGAATTTAGCTAGAGCTAGAGATTATATCCGTCGGGCTATGGATTGAGCGGTTTAGTATGCTAATCCAAGCGAATAACTCATTCTTTTAAAGAGGGGGAGAAAGTGTTTCTACTTGTTCCTTGGATAACTAAGACACTTCGTGCAAAGTTGTCGCCAAATATTGTGGGCCATGGATGATCTTGAAACAAGTCAGAGATGTGGCTTATGAGTTAGACTTACCACAAGACTGTCATGTCGATTGAAGCATTATCTTCACGACAGTGATAATTTAGTTGATGGTATGATTGCTTTTTACTGCAGGAACCTGATCAAGAAGAGATCATGGACCAAAACAGATCCTAGAACGAAGATAAAGATGATTGTGAAATCATATTCTTCGAGAATTCCTTGTAAAATGGAAAGGACATCCCTTGATAGATGCCACTTGGGAAATGGAGTTTCTATTTCGTAAGTGTTATCCTTAGTTTGTCTCATCGAGGATGATGATTCCTAAAAGGGAGAAAGAATGTTACGACCCATGGCAACGCATGGGATACGTACACACCAATACACGAGACGCTAGTAATGCGTGGGACACGCAAACGTTGCATGGAAAAACCAATGCTGGCATACTATTGCACATCACCGCTTATATTAATAAGTGAGAATAATAGGTAACATTTGGGGGTGACAGTTCTAGGCCAAAGACCTTGTGATGTGTAGCATGGGGATACCAACAAGGAAACAGGGGGCGTGTGAGTATGGTGTGTGGCCACACACTGGACACACCCGTGGGTCACTGGCATATACAATGGTTGGGTAGTTAAACATGGTATGCCAAGCTAAGTTTATTTTAGCTATTTTAGAGCAGCTCTTCTTCTCTCTCACGTTTTTTGCATGAGCCTAGATTCACAAGGCCAAAGCTCCTTGCATGGAGGCTTGACACGATTGCCCAACCATAAGGCTTATATGTATTAATATAGATAGGCAATGGGCATCCACTTAATTTGGGCGGTTGGGTAAATCCCATGTGTATATATACAACTTTTGATAATGGAAATGTGGAGAATTCAATCATTTCTTTGTGCAAAGCTTTCTGCTCTTGAGCTCTTACTTTCTTGCTTACTTGCTTGTAGTGTGCATGATTGTGTGTGTGCTTGAAGTGGAGTATGCATGCTTGCTAACTTGAGTGGGAGTGTGATTGAGCTAGAGTGGAGTGGAAAGTGGTTTAAAAGCTTAACCATTGCCATGGGAAGGATTACCTTAGAGGTTTGAGATTAGAGGAAGGGCCTAAACAAGAGGGATTGACACACATCTTGGCCTCTTTTGCCTCTCCTATAATGAGACTTCCACGATCCAAGATAAATGATTTCTTGCAAATAGACAAGAAGTTTCTTTGATATGAACAAATGGTGCTGCTCTATGGGGAACAACTAGTCTTGGATGAGGGAAGGAAGTAGAGGCATTCTCTTCCATTGCATCTGCTGCTTGCTCAAGCTCACTGCCTAAGACATTGTTTGTTCTCTCATTGCTTGCATCATATTGTCCTTGTTGGGTGTTGCAATGGCCACCACTCATTTTTGCTCCCACTTGTGGATGAGCATGGTGCAACACACACAGAGCTTTAGGTTTGCTTTTGTTGGGTTCTTGACAATTCTATGCCACATTTCATCATGGACGAGTATGGGTGGTTTGAATGGGTAATGGTCATTTCCATGAACTTTTGAGTGATGCATTGAACACATTTATATCGACTACAACAAATTCTAAATGCGTTTTGCATGCTTCTTGTGCTTATTTGTACCTCTTGCAAGCATGTGTTCCATGCCATGCCTTATAATTGCCTTCCATTTTGGTGGTTGATGATCAAGGTTACCTTTTGATGGGCAGCCCTGTCTGCCAAATTTGACAAGAAAGGGATACTTGCAAGTTTTTCACCGTTTACATGTATTTTTTGGCGGCTGATTTTTTTTGGCAGGTTTTTTTCGCCTAAAATACCCAAAAACATGCATGACATAGTTCACTTATCATTGTTGGTTTTGACAATTGTAGTTAGTTCCTGTATCTCTAGTCATTGCGGTTTGCTTTGCAATCAATATTAAAATTGTGAAGTGGGTTTTAAACGTTCAGCCCAGCTATTTGGGAGTGTGCAATAGGAATTACTATAATGCGTAGGGAAAGTGTATTTCTCTTTGGGAAAATGTATCTGTGGAACTCTTTCAGAAGGGCCATTTGGAAGTGCTCCTATGGCTGTAGTCATTGCGGGTTTGCTTTGCTATCACTATGAAAAGTATGCGAACTAGGCTTGAAATGTGCTTGAGGGGCTTGGGCACTTTGACAGCATATTTATCATGAGAAGAGTCAGAAATGCAGCTTGTTCCAGATTTTACAGAAGGAAAATGAAAGAGGTGGTGGAGGAGGTACCCTTTCACAAGGGATAATACCCTCCAAAAGAAGGGCAAATCAAATTTTTGGTACCAAAAGAAGGGCTAGGTTTTCGCAAAATCAATTATGTACCCTTCAAAAGTCACCCTCACTTTCATTTCAAGATGGGTGGATCAAATTCTTTCCTTCAATATGAGATTTTATGCTAGTCTTCAAATTGAGGGTTGACGATACCCCCACAGTACCTTCACCACTTAATATCCTTTGTGGCAGGTAGATTCACAGAGAGCTTTTCAGAAAGTAGATTTTTTAATTGGTCATGAATTTTTTAGCTAGTTGAAAATACTCCTTTATGCACCTTTTTTTTTCTGCAGCAGCCAGCCCTCCTTATTTATGCACAATTTTTTCTGCATCAGCCAGCTATTATTGGGGGGACATCTGCTGCAAGGGTAAGTTCCAACCCCTAAGAACAGGCTGGCTAGCAGAAGCTTCTTCCCTCCACCTTTCAATGGTTAAGGGCTCTAGAGTGGAGCCGCTGTCCCTTCTGCATCTGGCTGCCGCGTTGTTGTGAGCCAAGAGCTGCAAGGCCCCATACTTATCTTCTGTGCAATCAGGCCTGCCTTTGCAATTGACCCAATAATGGGCCAGATAATGGATAACACCGTAATCACACACCGATGCAGTGTCACCAGAAACACGGTTACACCTTTGGATCCACAACACATAGATAGAATTGGAATCATTTTCAACATTGATTGAGGAGGTGCACCATGATACTTGAAAGTCCATTTAGTTCATGCACTGAGGATAACTATGGGGCAGCTCCAAAGCTAAGTATACAACTTCAGAGACTCTACACTGTAAGGGGTGGATGCCTGATGCCAAGAACACTTTTGAGATTTGAAAATGCCAGCAAGAACGATTTTCTCCAGTGATTCTTATGCCATGAAAAGTGCATGTATGTTTATCTTGGCACAGCACCAGCTAATTTGGCATCACCAATAGTAACTGTGGCATCCATCATCACACTCACAAGGACCATGGCAGAAGGCTCTTGTATTGCCAACCCAGTACATCTTCTGACGATCTAGAATCCCATCAAATGATCGATGAAAATTAATCACAAGTCTAGCTTCTGGGTTCAAAGCCCTTTCTTCTTTACTTCTGAACCTGACTCAGTTACCAGTGAAATAGTCACCATCAAGACTGGCAGTTATTCTCCTGTGTACATGTAACTCTTATGTCATGACATGGCATTTATGCAGCCTTGGCACAGCACCTGATATTGACCAGACAGCAACTCTGACAACATCATGCTCATGCAGAGAGACAACTCAGTACAAAGACACTGCATCATTGTATCTGTAGTACAGTGACATCTAGACTGCCATGAACTAAATAGGTGGATAGCTGATCACAGCTCCAGCTTCCATGCAAATAACCAATCAAAGATAAAGAAGTCGGTATAATTTTCTTCTTTATTCTTAAATTCTAAATAATGAATCATACACATGACGTTCCTGTCAGTGACTGCAGTCTCCTCTAAAAATGATGTCTTACTTAATGTGCTCTTGTTCAATCCAGCTCTGGACACGTTCTTCCCATTTACCATTTTCATACTCATCACACCTTGTTCGCACAGTGATGCTGCTCAGCATCAGCGTGAATATTTGACATCAACACCCATGCAGCCGCCTGTGTGGGATGTAGCTGTACAGTGTGATCAAAAACCTGTTTTCCCAGCTCCAGATTACCATGCTTTTGGCAAGCACTTAACAAACATAACCACAAGGTCGCGTCAGACTGCATTGGCATTCTCAAAATGTTCTCTGTCCTTAGTTGCAAGAAGTCACCTGCACGCCCATGGAGGTCTAACAAACTAACGTAATGTTCCATCTCTGGAGTTATACCATGATCTCGGCTCATGGTTTCAAAGTAATCAAAACCTTTATCCACCAGACCAATATGACTGCAAGCAGACAGAACAGAGAGAAATGTAATTTTATTTGGCTTGAAACCTGCCAGCTGCATTTGCTCAAACTTCTGAAGGCTTGTCACACTGGTTCCTTCTCGGGCATAACCAGCAACCAATGCACTCCAGGACACCACATCAGACTTAGGCAGTGAATCAAATACTGCCTCAGCATCGACTATGCTTGCACAACTCCCATACGCATGAATGAGAGCTGTTGCCAACAGAAGGCCTACATCACAACCGGAAGAAACAATGGTGGAATGAATATGCCTACAGATGTCAACACTGCCTGTCTCACTGCAGGCTTGCAAGACATAGACAAGCGTGGTATCCATGAAAATCACATTTTCCTCTTGCATCTGCCTGTACAACTGTAACGCTTTTTCACCCTGAGCTTGATTGATGTATGCAGAGAGCATGACATTCCAAGTGGTGATGTTTCGCAGTAACAACCCACAGAACACAATCTCTGCTTCTCTAATTCTGCCACACTTGCCATAAGTGCTCACAAGAACGCTTCCAACAAAGGCATCCGATTCCAAGCCCTCCCTTAAGATGTCAGCATGTAGGGCCTGGCTGATTTCCAATGACACCACTTTAGTCAATTGCCCATCAATAACAGCAGCTTCTTCCTTTTCTGCAAGAGTGCAACACGCTTGAAGAGCTACTGCAAATATCCTCTCATCAACACCCATGCCTTCCTCTAGCATTTGTTTGTACAACTTTAAAGCCTTCTCTCCTTCACCTTGCTCAACATACACTGACAGCATCACAGTCCACGAAACAAGATCACGCTGATGCAACCCAGCAAATACAGCCTCTGCTTCCATAATATTTCCACACTTGCCATACATACTGATTACTATATTACCAACAACCGCTGATGAATCAAAACCCTTTCTCCAGGCATCTAAATGCAATGCCTGCCCAATACCAAGCGAGATTACTTTAATAGGCTGTTCTCCTACTCCAGTAGCCTCTTCCTTCTCAGCAAGAGTACAGCATGCTTGAAAGGCCAGCACGAAAGTCCCCTCCTCAGGACTAAGCCCTTTCCCCTGCATTTGTCTGTACAATTGTAAAGCCTTCTTTGCTTCTCCATGCTCAATGAATGCAGAGAGCATTGCATTGCATGACACGACGTCATGCTGCAACAACCTGATGAATGCACTTTCTGCATCCAAAAGGCTACCACACTTTCCGTACATACTCACAAGGGTGCTACCAATATAGACATAAGAATCCAAGCCTTTTCTCCGGGCCTCAGCATGCAATGTCCGACCAATTTCGAAAATCATCACTTTAATTGATCGCCCTTCCGCAACAATGCCTTCTTCCTTCTCTACAAGCATGCAACATGCATGCAGGAGAATCACAAAGGTCCTCTCATTTGGGCTCACTCCTTTCTCTTGCATTTGTCTATACAGCTGTAAAGCCTTCTCTGCTTCATCTCGCTCAACATATGCTGAGAGCATCACATTCCATGAAACTACATTTGGCTTAGACAACCTAACAAAAACATTCTCTGCTTCCATTATACTCCCACACTTGCCATACATACTCACAAGGGTATTACCAACAAAGACATTGGAATCAAAGCCCTTGCTGTGAGCATCAACATGTAATGCCTCCCCGATTTTCAAAGACATTACTTTGATTGATTCCCCTGCTAGAACGGCAGCTTCGTCCTTCTCCAGGAGCATGCAACAAGCTTGAAGAGCAATAACAAAGGTATGCCCATTTGGGCTCACACCTTCCTCTTGCATTTGCCTCCATAACTGTAAAGCCTTCTTTGTGTCTCCTTGTTCAACATACGTTGAAAGTAATGCTGTCCATGCCACAACATCACGCTGTGGCAATCCATTGAACAGACTCTCTGCTTCCAGAATGCTCCCACACTTGCCATACAAACTTACAAGGGTATTGTGAACAAAAGCATGTGAAACAAAGCCCATCCTCCATGCATCAGCATGTAAAGCATGGCCAATTTTCAGAGATTGAGCTTTCAATGGTAGCCCATCCACAACAAGAGTTTCTTCTTTCTCTGCATATGTGCAACATGCTTGAAGGGAGGTTACAAAGGTCCGTTCATTTGGACTTATTCCTTCCTTGTGCATTTGCCTATACAGGTGCAAAGCCTTCTCTGCTTCACCTTGCTCAACATATGCTGATAGCATTGCAGTCCATGACACTACGTCCTGCTGAGACAACCCATCAAACACATTTTCTGCATTCATAATGCTCCCACACTTGCCATACATACTCAGAAGGGCATTTCCTAAAATGCCATCTGAATCAAAGGGTTTTTTCCGTGCATCAGCATGTAATGCTGCCCCGATTTCTTCAATTCCGCCTTTGGTTGGCTGCCCTTTCACAGAAAGAGCTTCTTCCATCTCAGTAAGCATACAGCATGCTTGCAAGGTAATCGTGAAGGTCTGTGTGTTTGAACTCATTCCTTCTACGTGCATTTGCCTGTACAAATGTAAAGCCTTTTCTCCTTCACCTCCTTCAACATACACAGATAGCATGGCATTCCATGAGATTGTATTGCGTTGAGGCAATCCACAGAACACAGTCTCTGCTTCCACAATGCTTCCACACTTACCATACAAACTCACAAGGGTGCTACCGACAAAGACGTCCACATCAAAGCCCTTAATCTGGGCATCAGCATGCAATGCTATGCCATCTTCCAAGCTAGGTATGCTGCCACAAGCTTTAAGTAGGCTAACAAAGGTGTATTTGCTTGGCTCCACACCTTCATCACGCATGGAGCGATAAATTCGTAAGGCTTCCTGACCTTTCCCACAGTCAGTGTATCCAGAAATTATGGCAGTCCAAGAGAAAGCAGTTCGATGAGGCAACATGTGAAAAACTTGCATGGCATCATCAAGGCCCCCACATTTCACCAGCGTGATAACCAAGTACTCACCAAGCGAGCTGCTGGACACCAATCCGTGTGGCACCATGTGCTCGTACACAAGCCTAGCCTGCGTCAAGGCTCTCCTCGAATTGCAAGCCTTCAAAAGAGACCAACACACAGGCTGGGAAGGGGGCTCGCCCATACGCCTCAGCGCCTCCACAGCCCTTTCCAAATCTCCCTCATCGCACAGCCTCTCGACTTCTGCATCGCCTCCTACGGCTTGCAAACAAGAAGAGACCCACTTCTCCTGTTGCCGGAGATTGAATGCGCCAGAATCCACACGTATATGCGTGTTCGGCCTGCTACCCATGCTCGCTTGCTGCAAAGGGCTTCTCTCGTGAACGATCCTGCTTCCTGCGGCAGCACCACCAGCAGGTAAAAGAGCATGGGAATAGTAGGGAAATACTCCCGCGCCCGCCATGGGTGATCAGCGCTGCCGGAAAGTAACGCCATGAACCGACCGCTCTTTGAGGTCTTCAGCTCATAATGTGTTATATAACCAGATTAGCAGAAGGATTTCTTTAAAGTGAAAAATAGCTGATATATATATATATATATATATATCCAAAAAAAAGAAAAATAGCTGATATATTACATTTCTATAAGAGAAAAATGTGTTATAACCAGATTAATACAAGGATTTCCTTGAAAGGAAAAATGGATGATATCTTTGTTATATGTACATTTCTATAAGAATTCATGGCCTATTAAAAAAACTAGAGGGTGATCCAACCAACTCTCCAAATAATGATCTCTCTTTATCTCCTTTTGTCTCTTTGTTAGTTCATATCATACATATGTTTAACTCAAATCTATAGACATATAAACAATATTTAATAGTTTGCTCAAAAATTGGGCCGAATGAACTCTACAAATAATGATCTCTCTCTCTCTCTCTCTCTCTCTCTCTCTCCATGTGAAAGCCAGCATAGAAGGCCTACACCTATTTGAAAATTTAACATGTGCACTTTGAAAGTCATCATAGGAAAACTTGAAGGCTTGAATCTGTAACAAGCTTTGTCTCTTTCTTGAAAGATGAGTAGTATTGATTTCTAGTATACATGATTAAAGCATATACAAAAGTCACAACAACCACAGAGAATCTAAGCACAAGATGGAGATTTCATGTATATAGTGTTGGAAAAGAATTTGCTCAATGCTCCGCCCTCGGTGAGGGATGTGCTCTATTTTGCTAGGCCCCCTTTATGAGGAGTGGCCATTGAATGGGAGAGTTAATTAGGGTTAGAGTTCATGTGGGAGACATACACAGAGAGAAGAAGGGAGAGAGAGAGAGAGAGAGTTGTGGGGATAAGTCAACTCATGATATGAGTGTGTGACTCCCCTATCACACATGTATATTGCACTGGTACACATAGTGCACTTAGTACATTAAAAGTACTAAGTGTACTATGTACTATAACTTCTGGGCTTGTACACACTATAAGGGTGGGCATAATGCCTTTACCCCAACAACCTCCCACTTAAAGGCAAAGTGCCCTTAAATGAAGGAAAAGAAAAAATCAGCATGTACATGATAATATAAAAGGCCATATCAATGCTGACTAGCCTCATCCGTGCCCATCAAGTGTTTGCAATGAGCAAACCGCTCCGGAGGCAAACTCTTTGTCAACAGATCAGCCGGTTGTCATCTGTATGAATCTTTACAAGCTGAATTTGCTTGTTCTCTATCACCTCTCTGATGAAGTGATACTTCACATCCACATGCTTCGTCTTTGCATGAAAGACAGGGTTCTTTGCCAACTGGATGGCACTCTGACTGTCACAATGCAACAATGGAATATCCCCTGTATAACCCAAATCAACCACTAACCGAGATAGCCATAATGCCTCCTTGCAAGCCTCTGTGGCTGCAATATACTCGGCCTCTGTAGTAGATAAGGCAGTGCACTTCTGCATCCTGGATATCCATGACACAGCACCTCCTGTGAATGTAAACACATAACCGGTAGTAGACTTCCGGTTATCTGGATGACCGGCATAATCCGAAGCCGTGTAACCATGCACTAATGCATCCTGTTTGCCAAAGCAAATGCACATATCCTGTGTGCCCTTCAGGTATCTCATGACACCTTTCACTGCTTCCCAATGCTTCTTGCCAGGGTTGGCCATATACCTACTAACCACTCCCACTGCAAATGCAATGTCCGGCCTAGTAGTAACCATGGCATACATGAGACTGCCACAAGCTGAAGCATACGGAATCTTGGCCATATCAGCCCTGCCACTATCTGACTGTGGGCTGTCCATAGCACTGAGTTTCACATATGGAGGCAAAGGAGTACTAGTCTTCTTCCCCCCATCCATATTGAACCTCTGCAAAACTTTGCCAATGTATTCCTTCTGAGACAAATACAACACATGCTGATTTCTGTCCCGAAGTATCCGCATACCCAAAATGTGATTTGCATCACCTAAATCCTTCATATCAAAGGTTTGATGCAGCCTTTGCTTCAAGGTATCCATCTCCTTACGAGATTTCCCGGCAATCAACATATCATCAACATACAAGATGAGGATCAATAGACTGCCATCCAAAGCTTTCTTGGTGTATAAGCAGTGATCTATGTCACTTCTCCTGAGTTTCTGGGATTTCATGAATGTATCAAATTTATGATACCATTCTCTTTGTGCCTGTTTGAGCCCATAAAGACTCTTTTTCAGCTTGCATACAAGCTTCTCCTTTCCACTCACTGCATAACCCTCTGGTTGTTGCATATATATCTCCTCATGTGGAGATCACCGTGAAGAAAAGCAGTCTTCACATCCATCTGAATCAAGTCCAGATCATCATGTGCAACCAAAGCTAACACAGCTCTAAGTGTGGTCATTTTGACCACTGGAGAGAAGATCTCCTCGAAGTCCACACCATATTCCTGCTTGAAGCCCTTAGCCACTAACCTGGCTTTGTATCTTGGCTTTGCATCTGGTGCAACTTTGAGCCTGTAAACCCACTTGCATGGTAAAACCTTCTTGCCTGTAGGCAAATGCACCAACTTCCATGTTCCATTTTTGTGCAGAGAATCCATCTTTGACTTCATGGCACGCTCCCAAAGAGCCTTGTCTGCCCTCTGTAAAGCCTCCGTATAACATGAGGGCTCCCCACAGTTAGTAAGCATCAAGTAGTCAACCCCTGGAACAAACCTGTCAGGGGCTCTGGAGGGTCTTGTGGACCTCCGTACCCAATGACCATCATTTGCAGGTTGCTGTCCAGCCTGCATATCACCCATTGGTGGCTCCTGTATCATGCCATAAGGCTGAAATATCATGCCCGGTATTTCCTCTAACTGTGGCATATCCATAGGGATATTTTCTGCCATCTCTGGCTGTCCATTTGGACCATTTTCAGCACCATTTAAGGGCTGGTTTTGCTGCTGTAATGGCTGATTTACAGCCCTTGGTTGTTGTCCATGATGTCCATCATCATCAAAGATGACTCTGCCAGGCTTCTGTTGCCTTGCAGGCTCCTTATACATGCATGTTTCATAAAAAATGACATCATTGCTGCGTATAATCTTTCTATTCACGGGATCCCAAAGTCTATACCCCATTTCACCTCTGTCACCATATCCTAGGAATATGCATTTGTGAGACTTAGGATCAAGTTTGGTGTGCATTTCCCTGCGTATGTGCACGTACGCAACGCAACCAAACACTCTCAAGTGCTTGTATGACGGAGGCTTCCCTGTCCATACTTCCTCTGGCACTTTTCCACCAAGCCTCGTGTTAGGTGACCTGTTTATAAGGTGAACGGCTGTCATAACAGCTTCAGCCCAAAAACCATGAGGTAATGCAGCATGTGACAACATAGAACGGACCTTCTCCTGAATGGTCCTGTTCATCCTCTCTGCTGTCCCGTTTTGTGGAGGATCATAAGGAGTAGAGAGCTCCCTCTTGATGCCTTTAGCATCACAAAAGTCCTGAAACTGTTTGGACATATACTCTCCACCATTGTCAGAACGCAAAGCCTTCAGTGTTTTGCCAGTTTGATTCTCAACAAGAGCAACAAACTTCTCAAACACTGAGAATGTATCACTCTTCAAACGAAGAGGATAAACCCACACCTTACGTGTGGCATCATCTATAAAAGACACAAAGTATTTTGCCCCTCCCAAAGAAAGCTGAGGCATCTCACATACATCTGTATGCACAAGCTCTAATTGAGCATCTTTCTGTCCAAGAGCTTTCTTGTGGGGGCACTGGAGTTGCCTGCCATATATACAATGCTCACAAAACTGAAAACTTGAAAACTTTAGAGAAGGCAAGTAACCCAAACGAGACAATTGCTCCATTCCCTTGACACTCATGTGTGCCAACCGGCTATGCCACATAGAAATTTCCGGCAGCTCGGTTGCATTTACATTAGCATGGTGACAAACACCTGCATGCATGAAGTAAAGAGTGTCCACCTTAGAGCCTCTGGCAACAACCAGTGAGCCCTTACTAATCTTCCACTTTCCACGACCAAATGTGGTAACATAATCAGCATCATCAAGCTGTCCAGTAGAAAGCAGGTTCTTCTTGATCTCAGGCACATGCCTGACATCATGGAGCACAAGTTGTGAGCCATCTGAAAACACAAGCCTCACATCACCTCTGCCAAGAATCTTGCATGCATGGTTATCACCCAAATAAACTACTCCTTCATTGCCAGCAGTATACCTGACAAACAAGTCTCTGTAACCTGTGACATGAAAGGAGGCACCTGAATCAATGATCCATGAGTGCATACCATGACCATCTCCTGTAAGAAGTGAACGGGCATCAAGTGAAGACGTGAATAGGACCTCATCCTCACTGTCACCTGCATGTGACACATTGATTTCTTCAATCTTGACTCCACTTTTGCCCTTTGGCTTTACATCTTTGGCTTCATCTTTGTCTTTATCTTTGTCTTTTCCCTTTTCCTTTTGATCATTTTTCCATTTGTAGCATTGCTTTTTGATGTGTCCCTTCTTGCCACAATAATGGCATTCCAAGTCCATTTTGGAGCGGGACTTGCTCCTTCCCCATTCTTGGCTTTTACCCCTTTACTGGGATCTCCCACGTGCATTCATTGCATTGGACTTTCCAACAGAGTTGTTTTTCCTGTTCATCTCTTCTTGAAGAAGAGCACCCTCAACATCTGCATATGACAGCATAGCATTCGAATTGCTAGTGGCTGTCCTGAATGTGTCCCAACTCTCTGGCAAAGTGCATAAGAGAAAAGTGGCTTTGAACTCATCGTCCATTGCCAACTTTTGATTTATAACCTGGCTGACAATACCATTAAACTCATTTAGATGGGCTGCCATAGATGCCCCTTCCTTCATCTGAAGACCTATGAGTTTCTTCAACCAATACACTTTGCTTGAGGCACTTTGCTGGGCATACAAGTCCTGCAATCTCTGCCACATTCCCCAAGCTGTCTTCTCTTCACGAATGCTGAAAAGTAAAGTGTCTGACACAGACAACATGATGGTGGATCTTGCTAGCTCATCCATATCTTCCCACTCTTCAGCAGTAAGAGAAGCGGGCATTACACCCCTTTCTTTGATAGGCTTGTGCTGCTTCTTCTGGAGCAACACATTATAGCACTGGGTTTGCCAAATATCATAGTTATGTGAGCCTTCAAGCTTCTTGATGTGAAGCAATGAAGAGCTCTCACCTGTGGTTGCCATAGCAATATGCAACCTGTCAATGCCTGACTCCCTGCAAAATGTGCAAACACTGCACCAAAGCACAAATGCAACTCTACTCCCACTGTATGTGATGAAATCACCAAAATCTGGTTGCTGCAGATTTAGGACAGCACCTTAAATGTGCTCTGTTCCCCTTCCAAAGTACTGTACAGTAGTACTAAGTGCTCACCAATGATGTACCAAACCTGTATCGGCAAGTACAACAGCTGAAATTGAACCTTTTCCTCACTCAAATCAGTGTACAGCCATGCCAAAACTTGCACAAAGCTATGCCAAATCTGTACCAGTAGGTACAGTAGCAATAAATGCTCTCCTGGCTGTCCAAATGAGTGAAAATCAGACTTTTACAGTCCCGAACACTGCATACAACAGTCCCGAACAGAAATTGGGCAAAAGCCCCTTTTGACTGCAAGGATTCAAGGCATAAATGTCTTGCCTGCTGCTTTGCCAAGCTCAACAAGCATACGATCTTGAAAAGCCCCTTGATTTAAGATCAATTTCTGATCATACATGGTACATTAACGCACATGAAGGCATCCAGAGTCTTCACGGTGCTTCCCCCTGGCCACATATACATCCAATACATGAAAGCCCCTTGATTTACAGGCACATTGAGTGCTTGACAGGCATCAACACATTGCCCAAAGCATCAAATGCGATTGCCTACATGCAAATCAATCCAATCGGCACAAAAGCCCCTTGATTTGCACTGCAATTTGCTGTAATTTTTTCCGAATGTGCGATTTCTCACATCATACAGCATGTATGAATGCTTAATTGCACAATTACATCAAAAGCCCCAAATTTCGACATCCAATTTCCTACAAATTGATCTTGATTTGTGACCAATGTTACCCAATTTTGCTAATTTTGCTAAAAAATTGAGCAATTCGGCACCTGACCTGCTCAATTGATGATTGTACCTGCTCAATTGCAAATTGGACATGCAAATTCCAAAAGATTGAAGCAAATACCTCAAGTAATTTTCTGATTTTTGTTGCAGGAAAGAGGGGAGAGCTTCGTATTTGCTGCTGTGCAGGTGGGCAATTTTGATCTAGGTGCTTGTCTGTAAAGATGAAAGACGAACACTTCTCCAGTCTACATACAGTCTGTGGTGGAAGCCAAAACAGCGTGCGATTGAACCAGTTTCTGTCCACGCCTACGATTGAATCAGTTTCTGTCTAGCATGCGATTGAGTTTTTGTGCCGGCTACGTTGGAGTCAAGCTGACAGGCGACGGGCTCCACCTCCTTCACATACTCCGCGTAGTCCTCTACGCATGTGTTCGCTCGCTGCTTTCCCTTCGCGCTAAGCGTGTAGACGCCTGGCTGTGCGCTTGTTGGCTGTAGGTTAACTGCGCTAGGCAGCCTGGGCAGCCTTCTACGAGCGCTCCCCAGAAGCCCGCTATGCCACCCACCATGTGCACCACGCCGCTGCTGCCGGCGAAGTCCAAACCGGCTTTGTATACCCGGTGGTGTTGCACTGGCTCTAGTCGGCGTCTCGCATGCGCTTATCCGCCCAATGTATGGACGTGTGCTGCCCAGCGCTGACACCCCTGCCTTCGCCTTCTTCTCCACCTGCGCGCCTGGGAGATCTGAGGGCAGCACTGCTTAAGCCAGCTGATAGCAGTCACATCCTTGCGCTACTGTAGAGCTTCAGGTCACGCAGGTACAGCAACGCGCAGGCTTTAGGCTTGTACATCAGCAGAGATGCACAAAGAACGCGAGCAGAGTGTGCTGCATCGGAAAACTGCAAGCTCTAGGGCAAAGGGTGAGGATCAAGATAGCTACCTAAGCTCTGATACCAGTTGAATGGGAGAGTTAATTAGGGTTAGAGTTCATGTGGGAGACATACACAGAGAGAAGAAGGGGGAGAGAGAGAGAGAGAGAGAGAGAGAGAGAGAGAGAGTTGTGGGGATAAGTCAACTCATAATATGAGTGTGTGACTCCCCTATCACACATGTATATTGCACTAGTACACATAGTGCACTTAGTACATTAAAAGTACTAAGTGTACTATGTACTATAACTTATGGGCTTGTACACACTATAAGGGTGGGCATAATGCCTTTACCCCAATAGCCATTGTGGTGAGCACTAGGGCAGTTCCTAGTTTAGACTGTGGTGGATGGTGCCCAAGTGTGGTGAGATGGTAAAGAAGGTTATTGTCACCAAGTGGGTTTGGGGGGCCAAGTACAAGTCTGATGGTACATTATATAAGTAAGGTGGCAAGGCTCATGGTGGGCAAAAGGTTTTGAACAAGTTGAAGGGTTCGACTTTCAAGAGACATTCGCCCTCATAGCTAGATTAACCACTATTCGTATAATACTTGCTTTGGCCACTCATGGGAAGTGGCCGGTATTGCAAATGGATGTGAAGTTAACATTTTTGAATGGCCATCTCAATGAGGAGGTTTATGTGGCACAACTACCTGGGTATGAGATACCTGATTCGGAAAACAAAGTGTTCATACTTTGGAAGGCATTGTACATGTTGGATAAAATTGATGAATACATGGGAATGAGGGATAATATATGGAGCATAGCATGGGAATGGGTGCTAAGGTCTAGATGAGTAAAGCCGTAAAATACTAGCACGTAGAAATAGTAAAAGAATGTAAGAAGCCAAGAGCAATCAATGGAGAGATAATCAAGGAATGATTCGAGCCTACGTTAGTGAGAGAATCAAGGAGAGAATGATGGGAAGGTGGAGATGATTTTGGAGGCAAATTCCCGACCTCGTCTATGATGTAATCAACCTTGTACTTGTGCCTATATAAGAGGCAAGATCTAATGGAAATACATCTCTCGCATTTTATCATTATGCTACGCATTTTCTGATTACTCTGCTTACTGTTAATCACTCAATGATGTGTATGCTCTGGCTTAATCCACCATGCTAACGCTTGTCTTTGATCCACCATGAACTTCAATAGTATGAGTTGAAATAAGCCCATGGGGCATGGTACTAACATATATGCTTTCTTTGTAAGTTCTAGATGCCCATGAGATATAAATTTGTAAAGTTTCTCTGAGCAGAGCATGTACATGATCATATTGTCCTTGTTCATGGGAGAAAACACTAAAGCCTTGTAGGATAGAGAAGAGAAGGAAGCTCAACCTCTACTTTGATGCAAAGCATGAGAGAGTAGACAAGAGAAGGAGAGAGGGAGAAGAGAGAATACATCAACATCATTACTCATCCACATAATCCCTAAGCATGCATGCAACAAAGAAGAAGAGAAGATCATACATCAACACCATTACTCACCAACATAATCCCTAGGCAATGCATGCAACAAAGAAGAAGAGAAGAGCATACAAGAAACTCAATCACAAGAGCAAGAAGACTGAAACTCAATTGTGAGAATGGGATTATGTATTTTCTCATTAGTCAAAATGTCTTATATACAATACTCATTTTTACAATGTCCGGTTGCCCAATAAAGTTTTATCTGGAGTACAAGTTCCAACAGTGGTCATCACAAGTTCCAATAGTGGTCATCACCATCTCATCATCACAAGCTAGATAGGGGGGAGGATATAAGCGACCATAGGCCAATGTAGCCCCAATCACACATGATCTTATATGTGAGCGACGTTTCAAGTGGTGGCATCCATATCTTTTGAAGAGCTAGATGTTGGAACTGCACCCAATCTTGTGTTCTTTGAGTTCATGCTCTTGAGTTGTGTTATGGTATCTATGTTTTATTTTTGTTATTTATAAATTTCTGGATTAATTAATTCTCCATGTCCCTTGGTCTTGTAACACTCTGAAATAGAGATCGAAAGCGATACCAACTCCTTAGTTACCACAAGCAAAATAGAGCTGACAACATCAAAAGAAATTGTAGGGAGTAGCTTTGAATTTGATACGGATTCCCAATCTAAAGAAAGGGATGAAGCTCTTTAAAACACCAAGGAGCATCTCCGAAAATGGCAAAGACGTAAACGCTATACAGCCAATCATTATAGAAGGTTACAAGAGAGGACAACTACCACCCACCAATGGTTGTAATATGTTGATGCACATTGCAAGTTTATTGACAAGTGGGGAGAGGAAGTATAAAAAAGTTATGTATTGCAATCCTCCTTCCACTGAGTTGACAGCCAAAATCAACATCACGGATGACCCAAACCTTAATCGTTTTGCGAGGAGAAAGAAGAACAAAGAGTTGACCCAGAAAGAGAGGAAAGCAGAAGTTGCAACTAAGGCAGCTGAAGAAAATCAAGAGAGCCAACACATAACTTACGCCCTGTCCTAAAGCATTATAAATATTTTACAAGTGGGGACTGCAAGTTAGTGTTTGATAATGCCACATGCAAACTAACAAGTGAGGCAGAAGGAGTTTATGATGGTCTTACTGAAGTAAAAGAAGTAGACTTCGCTAAACTTGGACAAGACCTTGATGGGATTAAGCTTAGGAGGATCAAAATTACATAGTTTAGGTAGCATTAATGCTAAGCAAGAGTGATTAAGCTTGTGAACTAAACTGAGAACGTAATTAAGAGTAGAGAGGCGAGTATGATTTCATGAAAAGAGGCGCGTAATTTCTTCATTCAATTGAGCCTTTAAATAGGCTATTTGCATACACGGACTGCTCCCCTTGATTTGAGGTGATTACCCTTTAATTAAGGGTATGGTGGAGATGATTGAGGAGAGGAGTTGGCGGCCTTCATTTCTAGCTAAGGTTTTATTTAACCTTTTAAAGTAAATGTAATGTAATGAGTTCACACCATGGATGTTACATGGCGTTATCCAACAAACCCCCCTCCATGTGATATCCCATTTGCAAGATTCATATGCCATCTATGATGGATGTATATGTCGAGTGGCTATTCATCTATGATGAGTTTACCATCTATGACTAGGATTACTTTTGTGGATTTAAAGGAGGATGAGATACAAGGATTTGGCTCATGTTTAATGTGATGTATTTGGTGTGACTTAGAATGCCCATGAGTCCCATGATTCTTCAATGAGGTTGGCCTCATCTTGAGTCTTTGGTTCTTCTTCTTCTTTGTCTTTAGCAAAGTTGACTTGGTTCTTCTTGTTGAAATAGCAGTCTTTCTCCACATGGTTGATCCTCTTGCAAATGCTACATCTCGTCCTTGCTTTGTCTTAGATCAATGATGATGCTTTGTTAGGTCCTTAGTTGTAGTTGGCTACCTTTGTGAAATAAGCTCCATCATTGTTGTTGAGCCTTGTTTTTGGCTTCCTTTTCTCCACATGGTTGATCCTCTTGCAAATGCTACATCTCGTCCTTGCTTTGTCTTAGATCAATGATGATGCTTTGTTAGGTCCTTAGTTGTAGTTGGCTACCTTTGTGAAATAAGCTCCATCATTGTTGTTGAGCCTTGTTTTTTGCTTCCTTTTTCCTTCTTGTAGTGCTAGAATGGTTCCCCTTGATGTAAGGAGCAACTTTGCTTTTGAAATCTCTAGCTCGAAGCCTCAGAATCGCATGGAATCGAACGAGTTTAGGTGCCTGATTTTTTCTTCATACAGAAGCGACACTGAATCAATCTTCACCAAAATTTACTAGCTAATATCTCATGCTAAGATTAATCTTCAGTTAAGAGGACTTGACCCAACTTTGAGTGTGTAGGGAGAATGGAGCAAATCTACAGTGCAACCCGATTTGCCGTTTTTGCTTAATTCACTCTACTTGAGCAGTATTGGCTAGCAAGGCTTGATTTAGGGAGTGACTAATGTGTAATCTAAGAGATTATATCATTAGATTATGACCTATGAATTTGATACCAATGATGGTATTAGGCTAAGGAGGATCATAATTACATAGTTTAGGTAGCATTAATGCTAAGCAAGAGTGATTAAGCTTAGAACATAATCAAGAGTAGAGAGGTGAGTATGATTTGATGAAAAGAATTTCTTCATTGAATTGAGCCTTTAAATAGGCTTCTTGCATACACAGTTTTCTCCCCTTGATTTGAGGTAATTGCCCTTTAATTAAGGGTATGGTGGAGATGACTGAGGAGAGGAGTTGGCTGCCTTCATTTTTAGCTAAAGTTTTATTTAACCTTTTAGAGTAAAAGTAATGTAATTAGTTTACACCATGGATGTTACATGGCTTTATCCAACATACCCTAGCTAGTCTTTATAGCAAAAGACCTCACTCCAAATCAAGAAGCTGAACTTATTGATCTCCTTAAGTAATATAAGGATTGCTTTGCATGAACTTACCATGACATGAAGGGATTACTTGCTGAGGTTGTGTAGCACAAAATCCCCGTGGTACCAAATGCTAAATGTGTACACCAGGGACCTTATCCAATGAATCCAAAATATGCTAACATTGTTAAAGAAGCAATAGACAAGCTCATTGAATGTAGAATCATCTATGGTATTGAACATTCAAACTGGGCGTCGCCCGTTTGCGGTTGTGCTAAAAAAGAATGGGAAATTATGAGTATGTATCGATCTCGAAAAGGTTAACACAGTAACAAGAAGAGATCATTACCCCTTGCCGTATTCAAAACACATACTCAAATGAGTAGCTAGCAGGGAAGAACACAGCTTCTTAGATGGGTATTCAGCATATAACCAAATTTCCGTTGCTCCGGAGGATCAAGCAAAAAGTGCTTTTATTATAAAACATGGAGTTTATGCTTATAGAGTTATGCTATTTGGCTTAACAAATGCACCAGCCACATTCCAACCGCTTATGAATGCTGCCTTTAAAGATTTTCTAAGGACGTTTCTTGAAGCTTTCTTAGATGATTTGTGCATTCATTTGTCATGGAGAAATCATTTACCCTGCTTACGAAAGGTATTTGAACGATGTAGACTTTATTGCCTATCTCTAAACCCATTCAAATACCAATTCTAGGTTAAACACAAAGTCATCTTAGGACATATAGTGTCCAAAAATGGGATTTCCATAGATGAGGGTAAAATTAAAATTATCTTTGAATTACCCCCACCAACAAACTATACGGGAGTCCAAAGGTTTATGGGACATGTAGGGTACTATAGGAGATTCATCCTCTTCTATGCCGAGATTGCACATCCCTTGTGTTGAGATATGTGGTGCCAAAGAGTACAAGGAAGAGGTAGGGAGTGAGTCACATGAACAAGAGAAGAAGCATGCACAATAGAAAAAAAGAATAGACTAAGAGTCTAATATCAAAGGTTGATTTGTATGGTCACTTGCAAAAGGTTAAGTCAATGGTCAAAAGGTGACACATGGAAAGCACAAGGTTGCACATGTAGTGCGAGCATTAATGAACACATGGTTGGCACTAGGGTGCACCAAAAGCATGGATTGGAGTCCTTCCCAAGACTATAAATATGGGTGTATGAAACTTGATTATTGCAATGAGATTATGGAGTTTGTGCCTTAACCTTTGTGTCATTGATTAATAATTATCTTAATCTAGTATTAGCATTTTCTTAGTTTTTCATTATGGGCTTAATCACTTGTTATGAGCCACCGTAGATCCACATTTTTAACACCTTGTACAAGCTTCTCATTATAAAAGAATGCCAACAAGCCTATGACACGTTGAAGCAAGCTTTGGCTAGTATTACCAAACTGGGATGTTATCTTCCATGTGCATATTGATGCTTCTAACTTTTCAATTGGATGTATCCTAGCCTAGCCAAGCAAACACAAACTAGACTACCATATAAGTTTTTCCAGTTAACAGTTATGTGAGGTTGAGATGAATTATACCACCACACAGAGCGTGAAGGTTTAGGAATGGTATATGCCATGAAAAAATTTTGACATTACCTTCTAGCTAATAAATTTGTTTTCTATGTTGATCATCAATCCTTGCTATACCTTGTCAATAGACCTTGCTCCAGAGGAAAAATAACTAGGTGGTTGTTGATTCTTCTCAAACTTTATTTCATAGTGGTGGTATGGCCTAGCAAGAAACATGTATGGCTGATCATCTATCTCGTGTACCTAATGGTGAAGTACCAACTAGAATAGATGATGATGTACCTGACAACACACTATTTAAAGTTGAGGCTATACCAGAGTGGAGTGAGAAAATCATTAACTTTCTAGCTAATGGTTTTCGAGAGGTAAAAAAGCTAAGGAAATATCTAGTAAGGAAGTTTCTTAAAGAAGCAAAACCTTACCAATTGATTGCTAGAATTCTTTATAGAAGAGGTAAGGATGATATATTAAGATGCTGTCCCAGTAGGGAGGATGATATATTAAGGTGTTGCCCCTTGGGATGATTAATACTTATACATAATCAAACAAGCACACCAAGGGGTGGACACTTCACAAGAGATGTTACGGCAAGAAAAATACTCCAATTAGGGTATTGGTTGCCACACTCTTCAAGGATTGCTTACTATTTGTTAGAGAATGTGACGAGTGCCACAATGTGCTAAACCACAAAAGAAGGACATGATACCCGTGCACCCTATTAAAGTTCTAGAACCCTTTATGAAATGGGGCATTGATTTTTTGGGAGTCATCAATCCAGCTGCATGTATCACCCAAGCAAGGTACATTTTAGTAGTTACGGATTATGTCATGAAATGGGTTGAAGCAAGAGCTTCACAAAAAGCTGATGCTATGGCAACAACTAAGTTTTTTATAAAAATATTATTACCCGCTTTGGTTGTCCTTTTGATTTGGTGAGTGACCAAGGGAAACACTTTATAAATTATGTAATCCAACATCTCACCACAACGTTCATGATCTCACACTGCAAGTCTACTCCATACTACCCGCAAACAAATGGTCAAGGTGAGAACACCAACAAAGTCCTCATTTCCATATTAACAAAAACTATTGAAGATCAACGTAATGATTAGGAATTCAAGCTCACATAGTAGCTCTATGGGCTTACTGAACTTCTTACAAAGTTGTAATTGGTTGCACACTATTTAAGATGGTATATGGGGTTGAGGCAGTAATGCCCTAGGAATTCATGATACCCAGCTTAAGGGTAGTAGTGAGACTGAGAGACTTAAGGGTAACGTGTTGGCCAACCGATTGTTCATTCTTGAATGGATGGAGGAAGAAAGACAAATTACAGTGCAAAACAAGTTAACAGAAAAGGATCGACAAAAAATTTGGTATAATAACCGCAAGGATAAGGAAATTAATGAGAGAGAGCTTGTACTTATTTACGGAGTCTGTAAGGAAAAAATGAAATAGAATATACCGAAAAAAGGACCATTTTGAGTCTGCAAAATAACACCTCAAGGTGCCATGCTTGTTGAAATCCTTGACGGGATTGAAAACTGTTGACTTCCTTAATGGTAGTAAATTCAAAAAGTATTATGTTCCTCTCAGTGAGGAAGCCTTATGGGTCGTCACACAAGATAAGAAGACAGCCAAGGAGAAAGAAAAACTAAAGAAATCTCAAGCTCAACAAGATGCTAAAGAAAGGCAAATCCGATAGCAGAAACAACGAGAAGCTATCCTTAATCCCACACAAGCCTTTGTGGGATAAGTTAAAGGTGATACAGAGGAGTACATAGCACCTCTACAAACATTCATTTAATTACCTAGCCCTTTGTTGGAATTAGGGTTGCAGGAAAGCACACCAAGCTTGGAGAAGAAGAAGCAAGAATGCACACAACACACAATGTATTATATTGTGTCAATGTACAAAAGATAAGTTAGCCCTAGAATGATGGGCTTATAAGCCGGGGGGAAAAACCTCCTAAAGAGGGAAAAAGTGCCCCGACGGTCCTAAGTGTATTCACACACATCATTGCCTATATATATGGCAACAAATCCCCCCTGGGAGTGATGGTATGAACGAGAGCTGGCACTCATGTATAGGGAAGTGCCATGCCCGAAGTAGATCAATCCACAAAGGGGAGCAAGCCCAAATCTTTGCGGAAAGCTTCGAACTTCTCATGAGGAAGCGCCTTTGTGAAAAGATCGGCGAGGTTTTCCTGTGTTGGCACATAGGCCAAGCTGATCTCTCCTGCTGAGAGTCTCTCCCTGACATAGTGATAATGCACCTCAATGTGCTTTGTGCGAGCATGAAAAACTGGGTTTCTCGCAACTGCCAATGCGCTCTGACTATCAGTGTAGATAGTGGTGGCACCCAAGTCAGCCACATAAGCCGTCTGAGCCACACATACTCAACCGTAGCTGTGAAAGCTGCCCTGTACTCAGCGTCACAACAACTAGAAGTGGCCACAGTAGGTTGCTTCTTGCTCAACCAAGATATGCATGAGCTACCAAGCATGAAATAAAAACCACTTGTGGACACTCTTGTGTCATAGCAACCAGCCCAATCTGAGTCCGAAAAAGCATGTAAATCTGGCGGCGGCAACGATCCCCCCTTGGGATAAAACAGCCCAAGATGTATGGTGCCACTCAAGTAGCAAAAGATACGTTTAACTGCCTTCCAATGCTGAGACCCTGGGCTATGCATAAACCTGCTCACCTGTGAGACTGTAAACTGAATGTCCGGTCTCGTAATGCATACATAAATGAGGCAACCAACAGCTGTCTGATAGACTGTGATATCAAAGTGATCTCCAGCATCATGAAGACTCAACTTCAAACCTGTCTCCATTGGAGTGGCAATAGGCTTGCAGTCTTCAAGGCCAAATCTCCGCAACAATGTCCCAATATACTTTGTCTGACACAAAGCAATACCTCCATCACACTGCTTAAATTGTATCCCCAAATAATGATGCAAATGCCCCAAATCTGACATCTCAAAAGAGGCATTTAAATCAGCCTTAAAATCAGCAATATGACTCTCATTTGGTCCTGTGATCAGCATGTCATCTCAAATGCCCCAAATTTGACATCTCAAAAGAGGCATTTAAATCAGCCTTAAAATCAGCAATATGACTCTCATTTGGTCCTGTGAGCAGCATGTCATCGACATAGAGAGCAATGATTAGATGTACATCATCCACATGTTTAACATACAAAGTGCTATATGTTGGACTATTCTGAAAACCATGTGCAGTCAAATATGCATGTATCTTTTCATACCAAGCTCGTGGAGCTTGCTTTAAACCCATACAAAGCCTTTTCCAACCTGCACACTTTGTTTTCCTGCCCTCTTTGAACAAAACCACGAGGCTACGATACATACACCTCCTCATGCAAATCTCCATTCAAGAACACAGTCTTTATGTCCAACTGATGTACATTCCAACCATTATGAGCTGCCAATGCACAAATGCTACGAATGGTAGTCATACGACAAGTGGGAGCAAAGGTCTCATCAAAATCAATGCCCTTTTCTTGAGCATAACCGTTTCCAACAAGTCTAGCCTTATAGCGATCAACACTACCATCTGGCTTTAGTTTCAACTTAAAAACCCACTTACATCCAATGACCTTTTTACCAATAGGCAAATCACACAAAGACCATGTACCATTCTTCATTATAGCATCATATTCACTTTGCATTGCAGCCAACCAATTTTTTGATTTTTATGCCTCATCAAATGAAAGAGGTTCTTCCTCTTCACACATACTAGACACAGCCAAAGCATAACAATTTGATGCATAAGAGGCATGCTGAAAACCTGAATGAGTACGGCTAGACATAGGTGCATCAATTTTACTATCATGCAAGGTTTGCACCAGCCATTTAGGCATACCTCTAGCCTGCTCATTTTTAGCCCTATCCTCATAAATTACATCCTGTAAATCTGCATCAGAAATAGGCTGATCTATGATGTCGTTTGTAATCTGCATAGGCTGAATATTTGCCTCATTAGGACTTACATTTGAATTCCCACCTGTAAAACAGAGGCAACAACGTATCAAATACATCCCGTGAGCTCACACCTGTCTCTTTGGTACATGATAACAAAGGCTGCACAGCATCTTCCACAAAAACATCTCGACTAATCAAGATACGCTTTGACTGCGGATGATACAATCTGTAACCCTTGCTCTCAGCACTGTAACCAACAAAAATGCATTTGACAGCCTTATCATCCAATTTTCTACGTTGTTGCACAGGCACTAAAGCATAGGCCAAGCAACCAAAGACATGCAAGTGACCAATAGAAGGCTTCCTGCCATGCCAAGCTTCGTATGGAGTAATAGACTGCAAGGCCTTAGTGGGACGCCTGTTGTGAGTACATATGCAGCACACATGACAGCCTCAAGCCAAAATGCATGTGGCAAAGCTTGGCTCTTGACCATACATCGTGCCATCTCCATAAGTGACCTGTTTTTCCTCAGCAACACCATTTTCCTGAGGGGTATACGGCACTGTACATTGGTGTTTTATCCCACTACTAGCTAGAAATGCATCAAACTCTTTAGACATGTACTCCCCCCCTCGCTCAGAACGGAGGGTGCCCACAGTACAATTGGATACATTTTCAACCATAACCAAAAACTGTTTGAAGCACAAAAACACTTCGGACTTTGACTTCAGTGGATATACCCATGCATGCCTTGAGTAATCATCAATGAAAGTCACGAAGTACAAGTGTTTACCAAATGACGGAGTTTGCATAGGCCCACATACATCACTATGTACAAGTTGCAATTTGCGAGTGGCCTGCACAGAACCATCCTTTGGAAACGCAGAACGCTGCATTTTGCCCAAAATACAGCCTTCACAAACATGTTTTAATGGTGCCTCAAGAGGGGGCAATGAAGCAACCATATCAAATTTCTGCAAACGCAGCAAACTAGCAAAGTTCAGATGACCAAAACGAGCATGCCATAGTTTTGCATCTGAAACTGCCTTTTCATCAGAAACTGCATTTGCTGAATCTGAAACTGCATTTTCATCAGAAACTGCATTTGCTGAATCTTCCACACACTTGTCATAAGAATTGAGCCTATACAACCCACGAAACAAGGTGCCATGTGCAATAATCGTATCACCAAAAGTCAAATCATGAACAGTACATCTGTCATATCCACAAATTTGACTACAAATCCAAGTCTAGCAAGCGCAGAGACAGACAATAGATTCTTCTTTATCCCTGGCACATACAAAGCATCTGAAAGTGTGAAAGCGCTGCCATTTGTAGCAGTAAGCATAATTTTACCAACACCCTTCACTGGGTAAGAAGCATTATTGGCACATGTGATAGTATTCCCATTAGGGACAGCCTCAAGACAAGTGAACATATCACGATGCGAGGTAATGTGCTTTGTAGCACCACTGTCAAAATACCATACACATCAGAGTCAACACAAACATGCATCATGTACAGTTGGGTCATACTGGCAATACACGCTAAACGCCCATTCTGTATCCTGCACAACATTTGCAGAATCTGCATTTGTAGAAGCATCCGCTATTGTGGCTGCATTTGACTCTTTCTTCTTTGCCTCTTTAGCCTTTAGCTTAGGGCAATTCTTAATGACATGATCAATTGCCTTACAATAGTTGCACCTGATCTTTTTCTTGCCTTTATCAAGAGCCTTCTCAGACCTATTGTTGCTACCTGTGGAAGGAGAAGAAGTTGCAGACCTACTAATAGGAGAAGAAACAGTGGAAGGGACTGCCTTACCACTTCTGCTCTGCTGGGCAGCAACAAATGCCTGATCAACTGCATGCTGCCTAGCCCTATTTTGCCTGGACTGCGCTTCTTGCAAGAGCTTGTTGACTAAGGTATCATACTTGGCAATATCAGGTCTGTCCTCAGTAACAAGTCTCCACGTGGAAGCAAAAGTCTGATATGACTCAGGTAAAGCATCAAGAACAGTCTGCACAAGAGAATGATCAGAAATAATCTCACCTACAGAAATCAACTGTTCCTTGAGATCTTTAATCTCAGCAAGAAAAACATTCATGTCATCATCTTCCTGCATAATCTTCGATTCTAGCTCTTTACGTAGGTAAGAGATTTTTGCCTCGTTACGACCTGCGTACAAACCAGCTAGAATATCCCAAGCCTGTTTTGCTATTTTAGCTTTGCTGTTTTAGCTGAACGAATATGTGGAGAGATATTACGTTTGATAGAAAGTGCAATCAAGGCATGAGCCTGCGCATCTTTACCATCCCAACGAGCTTGTTCAACAGTGGGTAAAACAGCAGCAACAGTAGAGCTGCTAGAACCTGCAACATCCTCAACAGATCCTACATCCACAGAACCTGGACGTACATCCATACCCTGCACAATGTTCCACACTCCTTTTGCAACCAAAACATGCTGCATCATGTATGCCCAAAAGTGGGTAGTTGCTGTCTCCATCCAGTTTGTCATCAGCAGACAACATGCGAAATACATCATTGATGTTATCAGCCATGGCCACCCCACTGACTGAAACTGATGCAAAAGCACCTATAATGAAGCAAAGACTGAACAGAAAACAACTCGTGCTATGTAGCACGGTCCACAATAGAATACGTATGCCTGTTTTGCAGAAAACTACACTGTCAAAATTTCTGTACAAAATGATGAAAACACTTGTGCAAAACTTGCAATGCAAAAACGGAGCCCGAAACGACCTCAGATGCAATTTCTGAGAACGCATAACCCTACAGGCTTATTTGCAGAGTATAGGGACCTGTAAGCGCTCATGAAAGCTCACCTCAATCGGAGAACGTGAGTCGGAGGGTGCTAGCGACGTAGCCCTGGGAGCCAATGCCTGCTCTGATACCAATTGTTGGAATTAGGGTTGTAGGAAAGCACACCAAGCTTGGAGAAGAAGAAGCAAGAATGCACACAACACACAATGTATTAGATTGTGTCAATGTATAAAAGATAAGTTAGCCCTAGAATGATGGGCGTATATACAAGCCGGGGGGAAAAAACCTCCTAAAGAGGGAAAAAGTGCCCCGGCGGTCCTAAGTGTGTTCACACACATATATATGGCAACACCCTTATGGGTAAAGTTCTCTACAATGCATTGCTTGATATATAGGGACTAGTCACAATCTAATTTCCTTCCATGCATGGAACCAGTTTTGGTAAAACCTCAACTCGTTGATACCTCCTTTAAGGTGAAAGGTATCCATGGTAGGAATACCAAGGTTCTTGTACTACTACAAATAGAGACATGTTGTGATGGCAATAAGCACCTGGTGGGAGACTTCCTGGTTATGCTTGCAAGAACATTACCTGAATCGGTAATACTTGGTCGTACACAGATGAAGGCTGTTGAATACATGATTGATTGGTCAAAAGGGCGTGTCTCAAATTCTACTCATAAATCCCTGCACCTCTCACTCTTGCCGAGACTCACAAAAAATGAGGAGGAAGATTCAACATCCACAAAATCTACGGAAACCCACTCCACTTCAGCGTCCACTATTCAAGGAACTCTCAATTATTTTACCTCCACATGGCAAACACCTCCATGTTAGAAGGACGAGCAGATACGATGGGATAAAAAGTGGCAACCCAAATCTACCTTGAAATGGGTTCCCAAGATTTCTCCATCTATACCATCTCAACCAACCAAGAAAGGCAGCCTCAACATAATAATCAATGCAGGAAATGCAAATTACAAGTTCCCAAAATGGATATCCAAATTATTATTGGAAATCTCAAGGCTACTACGAGGGTAACCATTATATTTGGATACCAAAACATAATTGTATATCACTAGCCTCACTCTGCCAGCCACTTACAAATACCCAAGTCTCCTCAGTGAACAAGAGATTCAATAGCTCAAATTCCAACAAAGGGAAGACTATTGTAAGGGAACCTTAACCACCAACACCCACACAAGTTTGGATCCCAAAGAGAAACCCTATCACATGAGACATGGTGATTGATGGCATGGTGAAGCTTCTACATCACAAAATGTTATAAAACCATTGTTGGCTATCCAAGCCCCAACTAGCTTGCACCAACATGTATAGCAATATAGCACCCATACACATACTAAAAATCCAAATAACCACTTTTAAAAAAAATTAAAGATGATGAGAAAGATAACATATCAAAATATAAGAGAATGAAGTACGACTGTGCTGTTAATATAGGCCGTGAGCATGAACTTTTTGTGGATTGATACGATTGACCGTATCCTGGTCCCAAATTGTCTAGATTGGTACTATCAAGGGTAGCTAAGTATTTCACCTTTCCAAACCCACTCATGCTATTTTCATGCACCACTAGGGGAGCGATGTTGTGGAGCCACCTTTGTGGAGCTATTCTACCCATAGTTTCATCCCCTTGCACCATGTCTTAGGTGTGAGTGTCACATGTTGTCTATAACATCCTACTTATGCTAGCATTGTAGAACGTATTTTTTGTGTTATGGGACAAGACTCTTGTAGTCCATGGTAGGAGAGACACCACAACAACATGATGACTTGAGTGTACTTTACCCTATGGGAGGACCCCATCAAGTAAGGAATGCACAAGAAGAGCTTGTAGAGCAAGGGAGAACGGCAAGAGCTTATGCACTTACACCGTCATTCTATGAAATAATGTTGCCAACTCCTTGTCCCTTCTGGAGCATGGTGGGTCATTTCCTAGACAACTTAGCTAGCGGTAGCTACTTATCTCACTTGCTTGTAGTACCCATGCCACATCATCACGATGAGGATGCACTCAGTTCGTTGCCTCGTACAATAGAGAAGGCATATATATTAGAATCAAATTGTGAGAATGATGAGCTTAGTGACGCTGAGCCTGACCCAGTGTATGAGTTATGTTGATCTAATGACAACCTATTGCATTGATTTTTGAAGATTTAAGGTTCACAGGAAGCACAAGGGAAGTTCTCAATGTTACAAGTACAATTCACAAGACCGATTTCCCAACCATACATCTAACTAGGTGTATTCTAAAACCATCCTAAACTAATGCTATTGTTTTCAATTTTAATCTTTTTTATAATTCTCCATTTAATGTTTGTTTGAGTGCTTGCTTGCATCGTTCTATATTGGTCTATCACTTTTCTAGTAATTACTTGGATAACCATTCAGGATTTGGTCCTAGTTCAATCTTTTCTGAGATCGACTTTAAAGTATGCTAAAGGAGTATGCCAAGTGTGTCCTCTTTAGTTAGAGTAGAGCCTTCTAGGTGAATTGTGAAAGTAAAAGTAGTTTAAACAGAAAAAAAAAACAAATAACAAACCAAAAATATAAAAACAAGGAAAAAAAAGAAAAAGAAAAACCCAAGAAGATAATCATCGCCATGTGCAATCTAGGGAGGACTTTTGGCTCTTAGTGATGGAGCCTTGAGACCGTAGCCTTGATCTCTATGGGATCAGACTTTGTGGGGCTAAAAACCTACCAATAAATTCCATTGCTTGGTCTCTGTAGGGCCTACTTTTATATTTTATCTTCTTATTAAATAAAAAATAAAAAAACTTGTAATAATCACTTAGTAGTTCCATTTATGAGGGTAGATAATAGCTTGAGATGGTTTCACCAAAGTGATAGTGCATAGAGACTAGGGTCATAACCTAAGACATGCTCTTTGCTCCATCTTGGTTTAGATCAAATTTGGACCAACCTTAATATCACCCTTGTCTTAACTAGACAAATTTGACCAATCACAACAATATTTCCTCACTGTCTAATTAGGTGTTTACATTGTGCTTAAATTTCAATTATTTTCCATAGGAACACCTTACTAGTTATACCATGTTACCTCTTGTAGACCTTACAAACCTCCGACATTTCCAATGCCAACATGGATCTAGTATACAACCTTGATGTATCTTCATCGACATATTCTAAGGACAGAATTTGCATTAGGAAGGGGAGTAGGAACACCTTACTAGTTATACCATGTTACCTCTTGTAGACCTTACAAACCTCCGACATTTCCAATGCCAACATGGATCTAGTATACAACCTTGATGTATCTTCATCGACATATTCTAAGGACAGAATTTGCATTAGGAAGGGGAGTATGTTAACCCTAGTGGGATGTTTACTCGCTTTCAAAGATTTAAAGACTTATTCAAGAAGGAAAAAGGTATGCAGATCAAATGCCTAAGATTAATTGGTGGGAAAGAGTATTTTTATAATGAGTTAAGTGATTTTTTAGAAAGCTAGGGAATCAAGAGACAATTTACATGCAGGTACACTCCGCAATAGAATGATGCTGTGCAGGAAGAAAAAATAGATACATTACAGAAGTGACACATGCCTTTGACGTCTGAAAAGAAAATGCTAGATTATTTTTTGGTCTTGTCTATCAAATTTGACGAGAAAGAGAGACTTGCAAGTTTTCACCATTTACATGTATTTTTTTACGGCGGCTAAATATTATTTTACAAGTTTTTAACGCCCAAAATACCCAAAAACATGCATGACTTAGTTCACTTGGTTTTGATAATGGTAGTTAGTTTCTATATCTCTAGTCATTACAATTTGCTTTGCAATCACTATTAAAAGATTGTGAAGTGGCTTTTAAATGTTCACCAGCTATTTGGGAATGTACAATAAGAATTACTTCAATGTGTAGGGAAAGTGTATTTCTCTTGGGAACATGTATTTGTGGAACTCTTTTAGAAGGGCCATTCGAAAGTGCTTCTATGGAGGTAGTCATTACAAGTCTGCTTTGCTATCACCATGAAAAGTTTGTAAACAAGGTTTTATAATGAATAAGACCTCCACTGCAGTTGTTCATGGCATGACACCTCAACAGAAGTTTACAGGCAGAAAACAAATCATATGTGTCTCACTTTAAAGAATATGCCAGATTATTTTTGGGCTGAAGCAATAGAAACTATTGTTTTCATAATGTACATGACCCCTACTGTAGTTGTTCATGGGTATGATGCCTAAACATAAGTCTATAGGCATAAAACTAGATGTGTATTGAAAGTGTTTGGATGTATTGCATATGTGCATGTTCCCGATGAAATAAGAACAAAGTTGGATCCAAAGGCAAAGAAATGCATCTTCATTGGTTATGCTTTAGAGAAAAAAGGTTATAAATGTCATAACCCTACTATTTGTGAGATGCGAGTAAGCAGAGTGTCTTTGATGAGATGAGTAGTTGGTATATTGGTAAACACCAGTGAAGATAACTGAAGATGTAGATATAAGAAGCAATGATGATGTCCCACATGTAGAGTAACAATCACAGGTTCTTAGTGGACCTGGAGAGTTCTCTAGCAGTGGATCAATCTTAATCCATGGTCAGGCAAGTTGAGGATAGATGTAAGTACACATATATCATGCAAAGGGAAGGAAAAGGTAGATCAACTTTTTTATGCATTGATATGTCGGCAGGTCACTCATATATGGTAGGCTTCGAGAAGAGCATTCCATCAAAGGTGGTTACTTCTAGTGCAAGGAGAAAAAGTGCTATTTTTAGAACATTTGGTAGTGATACAGGTGTACGAGGGTTAGATACCCTATTGAGGCAGGCTCAGATATGATGGATATGCAACCCATCATTATGCTTAAATTAGAGGATACGATGGATATACAACCCATCATTATGATGGATATGATGGATTGAGACAGGTTGAGATATGATGGATATACAACCCATCATTATGCTTACATTATAGGAGTTGAAGCCCACTTGTTTTGGGCAGGCACTTAGAAATTAAAAAATGGAAAGATGACATGGATAAGGAGGTGGCAACATTGGAGCCCAGTTGTTTTGTGTAGGCATTTGGAAATAAAAAATGGGAAGATGCCAGGGATGAGGAGATGGCAACATTGGATACAAATGCAATATCATGGGAGTTTGTGTCTATGCCTAAAGAAACAAGGCAATTGGATGTAAGTGGGTGTATAAGGTCATGCATAAATCAGATGGACCAATAAGCAAGTATAAGGTAAGATTGGTTTTGCCAAGGGGTATGCGCAGACCTATGGCATTGACTATGAGGTGACATCCATACCGGTTGTGAGAATTGCAACTGTGAGAGCTATCATTTCTATGGATGCAACGAAAGTTGGTCTTTATATCAGATGGATGTAAAGAATGCTTTCTTGCATGATGATTTACAAGAAGGAGTATACATGATGCAGCCACCATGTTATAAGAGTGATACACACCCAGATTTTGGGTGTAAGTTACGTAAAGCCTTGTATGGCTTAAAGAAAACACTCAGAGCATGGTCAAACAAGATTGGGGAGTATCTTGTTACCATTGGATTTCACATATCCAATGCAAAATTTTCACTTTATGTCAAAAAGACAAATAGAGGGATCATGCTATAAGCCATTTATGTGGATAACTTGATTATCACTAGTGATAATGATGCTGACATACATGATGTCAGGATTCTTTTGAAGCAGAATTTTGAGATGAAGAATTTGTATGGATTGCGGTATTTCGAGGTATAGAGGTGGTGAGATCACCTCATGGCATTTCGTTGTTACAGAGGCAGTATGTCTTGGACATGTTACCCAAGTATGGTATGACATGTTGTAAGCCTATTTTAGTTCCATTGGAGCATAACACAGAGCTTGCTACAAATATAGGTGAGCTTTTAGAGCACCCCACTATGTACATGCACATAGTGGGTAGCTTGATCTACATGACCATTAGTAGGCCACATTTGAGCTATGTTATTAGACTTGTGAGTCAATTCATGCAAGTGTTAAAAACCTAAGATCTCTCTAGATACTTGTTATGCATAAATCAGGCATAAACTCATCCACCCGACCACCCCCGAGCCCAAGGGATGCACACATGAAATATAATGAAATACATCATACCTTTACCTTGATGTCCCATACCATCAAGAGGTATAACTCCAATCCAATAGCATGTAGCTATAGTGTGAAATGGTAGGTGAGTAGATATGATCCTCTACACAAGAGACCATAGCCTAAGTCTCCAAGCCTCCAAGCCTCCAAGCCTCAAGCCCCCCTTGAGTGTGCCCCATGCCCCTATTATATAGGAGGGCCCTCAAGTGACTCTTGACTCTCCATTTCCCATGTGTGACCCTTGGATGCCTGACCCTAACCTTAACCCATAAGGTTAGTCCTAACCCATGCTCCACTAGAGCTTGTTCCCATGCTCCCATGCTCACAAGCCTAATGTGGGTTAGCCTCCTAGTATATGCACTTATAATGTGCATATAACAAACTTCCCCTCTCTCAAAACATTGCACTCTTGCAATGAAAAGAAGGAGAACTGCGTTGAACAATCTCAACCGACTCCCAAGTCGAAACCTCTATTTTCCTATCTTTCCACCTAATTTTAACTTCAGGGATTAGTCAACTAGAAAGTTTCCTTTCCCTGAATTCAAGTACCTTATCAGATTCACGTGGAACATAGGATAATTCTTCGACTTCAATGAGTTCTTGAGGAGTAACTGTGTTATCCTCACCTCCTAGTTTCCCTTTCAATCTATTGATATGAAAGACTCGATAAACTCTAGCATGTAGAGGTAGTTTAAGTTCATACGCAACCGTGCCAATCCGATGTATAAATCGAAATGGACCACAATATCTAGGAGATAAATTCGAGCATTTTCCTATTGACAAAATCTGAGAATCTTTAGTAACATTAAAATAAACCAACGCTCCTGGTTCAAAAGACCAAATTGAGCGTCCTCTATCAGCATAGAACCGTGCCCTATCCTGAGCACTCCTGATAGAATCCTGAGCTTCGGTCAGTATTTCCTGCATATCACGCAAGAAATCTCTCGATGCATCAAGCTCAATGTCCTTAAGACCGACATCAATAGGTGCCCTGGGTTGATATCCATACATAAGCATAAACGGACTAAAACCAATAGCCGTATATTTAAAACTGTTATAGGCAAATTCCATAATTGGAATATATTTTTTCCAATTTGATGGTTTTCCAGAGACATATACACGAAGCATATCCTCTAAATCTGAGGGAATTCATACTCAAAGTAATTTCCTCGTTGTAAACCATTTGGAATAAAGTAGGAAAACATGACATTATAACAACAGAAACCAGGGATTCATCGGCGCCCTGACGTACCCACATCTACACATGGAATATCGGTGTCCCGAGTTACCCATATCAACATAGAGAGTCTCATCAGCGTCTCGATGAGTCACATATGTCCATCCGTAAACCATCAGGTTGACTGTATAAATCACCTAAAGTACGGAACTATGCATCAACATGCTGCTCCCCTACTGAATTTCAACAGAAAATTGATAGAAATTTGATCGCATACCCGCGAAAAAACCCGTAAAAATGTATTAAAAATACATTTTTAATCATAAAAATGCTCATTCATATGCCCATTGGCATTCGATCATCTATCCATTCAAAGACAATCAACAGCTTATACAAGGGTCTAGAATATATGACATACAAGAATGAATCTTCTGTAATACCCTACGTGCCCTATGGATCTTTGCACCCCCTAGTAGTGGTGGAAACTCTAAGATTACATGGATCTTGTTCTCGTAAGAAGATCCTTCAATGAATATCTCTAGTATCTTTCAAAGGAAATCCTTCAATGAATATCTCTAGGATCTTTCAAAAGAGATCCTTGAAGGCTATACACATCAAGCATTGAAAGGTGGCAAGGACATTGGTAAACCAAATGGCATGACGTGATATACATAAGATTTCCCATTATATTGATTGACTAGGTTAGGTTAATCGCCACTTGGTTGTAGCCAAAGACACCATCCAAGAAGCTGTAAGCTTTTGCTCTGAAGACTCTTTCCAACATGTGGTCAATGTAAGGCTAGGGTTAGTGATCTCGAACTGTGACATTAACTTTTTTGGGTTAACACACACACACACACACACACACACGCAACTTCTTTTTTTTTTTTTTAGCAGGTACAGGAAATTTGTAGAAATACTCACACACCCCCCCAACCCCCGTATGGTGGAAGGCACCCCCCTCAGGTATGGCACAAGCCGGGGCCGAGGCCGCCCACATATCAACTTTGGACTTATAAATCTCCCAAGGGAGATGATACCACATGAGGCCCCACAAGAATCGAACTCACGACCTTGGGGATTAGAGTCCAACACTCTAACAGTTAAACTAGCGCTCATTGGTAACACACGCAACTTTTCATTCTTTTTCAAATTGATAACTATCGGTGACACCCACTGGGTGTGAATGATGTCGTAAACAAATCTATCATCGATAAGCTTATCTAGCTCTTCTTTTGACGTACTTGGGATTCATGTGAAATGCTCTCGGTGTGGATAGTTTTACGCCTTCATGGAAAAGGATGGTATGTTTCACCACTTCCGAAGAAATTTGTTTTCCAACACAAGTGGGAAGCAAGCTAACACTTCCAAATTGGACCCCAACTGTTATAGATGAAGTTGGTGATACAAAAGAAGCAAATGATGCGATCTTGATGCTGCTGATACAGTCTTATCCCCATTTTATTCATGGCGCAATCTAACAAGTAGCATTTTCCAAGGAGTTCCAATTGTAGTTTTTGTTTCCAAGAGTAGTGTTGTTTAAGGATTTGAACTCACAATCTGCTGATCTCTACAAGCAAGAAGTCAAAACAATCAAGCTAGGGCACGTTGGCAAGTTCATGGCATCGTTGACAAGGCAATTAGCAGCAGTGTGAGTCCCATCAACGAGCTAAGCAAAAGGGTATGTCATGAGCACTCCACACTCGGGTGTACAGTGGCATGCCAATACCAATAATGAGCAAATTTTCGGTTAGTGATGCTGTGCACCACTCTGTGCCTTAGTCAGGACATCAACTACTGGCCATCAAGGTAAGCTTTATGTAGGTCCAAGCAATTGCACACCCAAAATCAACCCTATAACTAGGGTCCTCTTTCCTCATTCCGCATCTGCTTGCCAATTTTGGAAAGGGCCAATAGAGCAACAGTAGCTTCCAAGATGACAGCTTTGCAGTCCAAGCTACCAGTACTCAACTTTGGCAGAGGATTAAATAAGCAAGCGTTTTGCTGCCCAAAAAAAAATGCAAAACGGGATATTCTAGGGAGTCGCTCAATAGGTGGCAAGAAACCATTTGAGGCAACAAGGCTAGTCATTGTTCACTCAGGGTATTAAGGCCAGAGTTTATCTTGCAAGAAAGGAGATATTGAAAGGTTAAGGATTCAAATCTGTAATGTACTCATTTGAACTAAAGCAAATATACCAAAAGGTGGGGCCCCTCATTGTGTTATTGAGACCCAATTCGGTGTTTGGAATATACTCTCTCTTCTCTCAGTTAATGCACCAAGGTGATTGCACAACTCAGTTTACGTAAGAAAAAGGCTTCCACACGTGACCAAAGACATTTTCACTTCATTTAGAGATGCTTAGAAACCACCTCCACACTTCCAGTTATGGGGATACCCATATCAGATAAGCAAATCTTTACTTCTTACCAACATAAAATGTCTATTTTACCAAACAAAAAATATAATGATGTGTCTTACTCCACATAACCAACGATCCACCAAATCCTAAGGGAGAAACCATTCAAGTCTGAACTCATGAAAAACAGTTCAACAATCTCGAGACTCTATATAAGACAGAATTCAAACCCCAGCTTCTTCATGTGCGAATCCTCACACATTACTTTGAAGCTAAAAGAGGCACTGTAACAAAACATAAATTTGACTTAGGAGCTGAACCATGAGACATTAAAACAAGAAAAGAAATAAACCTTTGCTGCAATAGGAGAATCAACCGACAGTGAAGGAAACAAAGGATTCAGTAAACTAGACTAAAACAATCGTCTTGTCAAGAATTGTGTCCTGCCTACAAATCTGCCAGAGATGACTATGGGTACATTATGCATCTCACACTTGACACTGCCTGTCTCTTCTGCAGAGAATATCTTCACCAATAGTGAAGGAACTACACTGATGCAATCTGTCTGTTGAACTACGTAATCTAGACAACTACGTCCTCCGCGCTGTAGAAATAGGTTAAGCTTCAGAGAAAAATAGCATATCCATAGATATAATGTCCCTACCGCATATTGGGAATGTCAGTCTAAAATGAAAGAGAAAACAAATGGTGCAATTACACCTTGACATTGCCGAACTGAGCTTGCA